>NW_006921629.1:15884439-15974367 GCF_000298275.1 Orycteropus afer afer
CTACTGAGGAGTTGGTGCCCATGTATACCACCCTGGCCAAGAGTAGAAGAAAATCTGTCTTAGGTTAACATCTGAATACCTAAAACCAAATCAGTATCTGAAAAAACTCTTCTAAGAAGTAGCTCATTAATATCTTTGCATCTTGGCTTTTTAAATGTAAAACTCAATCTTTCATATTTATCCCTATATGTATCATTGCCAACATTTAATAGAGTTAAAGTGTTAGATCTGCTACACTTGAACAATTTAAATATTCTATAAGCAACAGAAAGATACAAGTCAAAAACAATGCTAAATTGTTTAAACTCTCTTTATAAAGTGAGCTATCCACTAACAGAATTTTATTTTTTTCCTATACATTAGACACTTCAGTATTTTTTACAAATTGGATATTAATGAACATTTAACAAAAATTGCAGGAAGTAACATTTGAGAATGATGAAATTCCCCTGGTGTTAAAGAAAACAAGTTTATTTGCATAACTTGTGCACTTCTACCTCCCATGACCCACCAAACAAAAATAAATTTCCCCATTTGTGTCTCTACAAAGTTATTTTCAGTGACCAAGAAAAACTTCCCTGGGTTTAAAATAAATATAACTGCATTTCTTAGTATTATTTAAAAAATATATTCAATCAATAGTTCACAGATCAGATCACTGTTGTATTACTGGCCTTGTATCTTAATTCCACAATTATTTACAATTTGAGGTTTGGGGGAAAAAAAACAGCTATTTATAGATTTGTTAAAAGGTGAGCTTCACCCTCTTTGGAGAACAATTTGGCAACATCTAATAAAATGTAAAATATGGACACCCGCTGGCCCCACAACTCCACTACTGGATATATACCGTAGAGGAGAGGTTTTCAAAACAAAAATTTGGTTATCAGGCCTCCATTACACTCTTTGTTTACACAGAAGATATCTGTTGCTATTTACCTTGTTATAAATTAAAATTAGAAAGTTTAAAAATATTCATTAATTTAAACTGAACATAAATCCATTGCATGTTAATATAAATAACATATTTGTATTGAAAAGTACTGAGAGTACCGTGGACTGCCAGAAGAACTAACAAATCTGTCCTGGAAGAAGTGCAGCCGACTTCGCCTCACCTGTTTTGGTCATGTTGTCAAAAAGGACCATTCCCTGGAGAAGGATATCATGGTCAGTAAAGTGGAGGGTCAAGAAAAAGGGTAAGGCCCTCAACGAGGTGGATTGACCCAGAGGCTGCAACTGCCGGCCTCAGGTATAGCAAGGACTGTGAGGCTGGTGCAGGACCGGGCAGTGTTTCCTTCTGCTGTACGAAGGGGTCGCTATGATCCGGAGCCAACTCCACAGCATCTAACAACAACAACACTGAAATATATTTCCCCAAACAAAAGAAAATTATTGAGAAGAGTGGCATTGTATTATATTTTTGTGAATCTCTTTAATAGCTAGATTACGTTGAAAACATCCAGATTTCACGTATTTCCTTCTGCAATCTGTTGCAATATCACATGCTATATATACATCCTCTAGGAAACTGCACTGTACATCCGTGAGAGAGTGAGCATGAAAAACGGTAATTAACATCTTAGTATCATCCGGATAATGGTTTGATTTCATAGCCCAGACCACACTTGAATCACTGCTTTGCAGAAACTCAAGTGCATGTGTAAAGATTGTTTGTTATAATGAAAGAGGAACCAATGCATCTGTCTATCAACAGGAGACTGCAAGATCCATGGGGGCTGCACTATCGCAGCTTTGCTTGTCATTGTATTTCCAGGGACTTAGTGCAGTTTGGCACCCAGGAGATGTTTGATAAGGATTTGTGGGAGGACGGAAAACAGGGAGAAAAGAAGGGAGGAAACACATTGTTCCGTAATTTGCTTTTTCAATTTAATGCTTTTGGTGGACAGCTTTAGACTTTTTAGTTCATAGGATACAAATGACCAAAAGAGGCATGTTATCCTTGCATAACTAGTAAGCTTATTTTACTATTGTCTAGAAATAAACGTGTATTTAAAGTGTCTTGATTCTTAGCTATTGTTTAATTCAACCGTGGGCTTCAAACCACTGCCACCTAATGGTGTATTGGGAAATCCACACATTACGGACAAAATTGCCTTTGCTGGGAGCTCCGGTGGCACAGTGCCTAAGGCATCTGACTTCTAACCAGAAGGCTGGCAGTTCAAACCCACCAGCCACTCCTCGGAGGGACAACTGAGCAATCTACTTCTGTAGAGATACCGCCTCAGAAACCCAAGGAGAAGTCGCTATGAGTCGAATTGACTCAATGGCAGTGAGTTTGGTTTTTTGTTTTGGGTAAGAAAAAATAACTAAGCACTTTGCCTATATTTTGTCTGAAGATATGCTGTAATTCAAGCAGGAAAAAAAAAAAAAAATGAGCCATTTACTTAAAGTCCTTGCTAGAAATAAGATAAACTAATGATGACCTCATTGTCCCATCTGAAATGTACATTATACTGGGGGATTTTCATACAATACAGTAGGTAAATCTGTTAGTATTTTTCAGACCAAACAGCACACCAATGGTTAATCACATTGATAGATCGTTTTTTTAATTTAAATATTTTTCATTTCTTTTCTATTTTCTTGATTTTGCTTGGTCTCTGGTTTTTGGTGAGAGATTTTAAAAACTACATATAGATCAGGCAGTTTATAAACACATGAAGAAATTCTTGTGATCATTAGCCATTAGAGAGACGCTAATCCAAACAACAATGAAATATCACCTCACTTTGGCATTAATAGCAAAATTCAAAAAGAAAACAACAAATGCTGGTGAAGGTGGGCGAGAGTGGAACCCTCATGCACTGCCGGTGGGACTGTAAAATGGTACACCACTGTTGAAAGCAGTGTGACACTTCCTTAAAAAAATGAAACTAGAAATACCATATGATCCAGGAATCCCACTATCGGGTATATATCCTAGAGAAATAGACCTGGGACATGAACAGACATATGTACACCTGTGTTCATCACAGCAAAAAGATGGAAACAATCCAAGTACTCATCAGTGGATGAGGGGATAAACAAAATATGGTACCTATGCACAGGGGAATACTATACAACATTAAAGAATAATGATGGACCTGGGAAACACTTCATAACATGGGTGAACTTAGAGGACATTATTCTGAGTGAAATTAGTCAATCACAAAAGAACAAATATTGTGTGAAACCACCGCCATGAAAAGTGAAGAAAAGGTTTACAGGCAGAAAGAATCATTCTTTGAAGGTTACCAGGGGTGAGGGGAAGGGAGGAGAAATCACTAAATAGAGAAGAAAGACTGCGGTAGTTAAGTTTGTGTGTCAACTTGGCTGGGCCTGGTTGAGTGGCTGGGCAGCTGGTGGTAGTTATTGCTCAGGGTGAGACTGGTAATTAACTCCATGGTGGAATCTATTGGAACAGCTGAGTAGCTGCCTTTGGGTATGTGGTCTGCTTCCCATATATAAACAGCAGCTTTGGGAATGGTGTCTAGCTTATGGCACGCTTGAGCCCTGCATGTAGCCATGTCGTTGTTTAGCAGCCTACTACGCTCTGCCGACCTTGGAACTTTCAATGGACTTGAATTAATGGCCTGCCATGTGGCTTGGTAATATCGGGACTGTGTCTTTTTACTTGTCAACCTTGGCCTTGTCAGCCTCAGAAGCCAGCAGCTGTCTGAGTGAAGAAAAGCCTTCAGCTTCAGTGAGCTGGGAGCAGGAGATAAAGCTGAAGCCAAGGTTGAGGGGCTTTCACCCAGCCCCTAGAACCTGGCACTTTGAACTCAGACTTAAAGCTTCCAAACTGTAAGAGAGTAAACTCCTGTTTCTTCAAGCCATCCCATTTGTGGTATATTCTTGTCAGATGGCACTGGGTAACCAGAACAGACACGTATTAACTTGGGTGAAGAGAAAATCAATGTACGCTAAGGGGGAGGTCAGCACAAAATTACTGAGGCAGAGGAAGACCCAGGGAGAAGCACAAGAGTTAAAGGCAACCAAGGTGAATACTGTCACATACACAGTCCTGCAATGACAGTAATAACAGTAATCTACAAGTGGATACACAGATAGGCACTCAAGCTGGACAGAGGTGGGAAGGCGAATGGGACTACATACCTGAATATATATAAGTTTGACAGAGGATTTATGATTTATACATGCTGCAAATATATCAGTTAATATAGCAGAGCATACCGAGGGCAAAATTATGAAAACCTCTTCAAAGAAAAACAAAACTCACTGCCATTGAGTTGATTCTGACTCATAGAGACAACCCCCCCCCCCCATTAGGTTTCCAAGTCTATAAATCTTTACGAAAGCAGATTGTCTCATCTTTCTTCCGTGGAGCAACTGTTAGGTTTGAAACACCAGCCTTCTGGTTAGCAGCCAAATGCCTTAACCACTACACCACCAAAGTTCCTTTATGAAAACTTCTTAGTCATAACCAAACATCTTGAGGGAATGAGTTGCTGGATCTTAAAAGTTTGTGAGTGGCTATGTAAGGTCCAGCTATTGGTCTCTCCCCACCTGTAGCAAAAAGAGTGAAGAAAATCAAAGATGCAGGGAAACGCGTACTCCAAAGGACTAATGGACCATATGAACTCTAGTCTCCATAACCCTGAGACAAGAAAAACTAGATGACTGCTAACCACTCTAAAAAGGATTATAATAGGAGGTCCTAGATAGAGTAGAAGAAAATAGTGAAAAAAAAAACCTCAAAATCACAAAAAAGACCAGGCTTACTAGGCTAATGAAGTCTGGTGGAACCCTCAAGAGACCTGTTCTGGTTACCTAGTAACACTCTGACAAGAATATACCACAAATGGGATTGCTTGAAGAAACAGGACTTTATTCTCTTACAGTTTGGAGGCTTTAAGCCCAAGTTCAAAATGCCAGGCTCCAGGGGCTGGGTGAAAAACTCTCAACCTTGGGCTACAGCTCTGCGTCCTGCTCCTGGTTCACTGGAGCTAGAGGCTTTTCTTCACTCAGACAGCTGCTGGCTGCTGAGGCTGACAAGGCCAAGGTTGACGAGTAAAAAGGCACAGTCCTGATGTTACCAAACCACATGGCAGGCCATTAATTAAAGTCTATTGGAAGTCCCAAGGTTGGCAAAGCATAGTAGGCTGCTGAACAACGACATGGCCACATGCAGGGTTCAAGTGTGCCATAGGCTAGAGACCATTCTCAAGGCTGCTTCTTATATATGGGAAGCAGACCACATCCCTAAAGCAGCTACTCATGTGGTAGATCCCACCATGGAGTTGATTGCCAGTCTCACCATGGGGAATAACTACCAACAGCTGCCCAGCCATTCAACCTGGCCCAACCAAATTGACACACACATTAACTACCACAACACCCTTAGACACCCTTCTGACAAGAACTGATTCAACATGTGTGGCTCAACTTATAGACAGGCCTATAAAGTGAACAGTAATACCAAGAGGGTATGCACTAATTAGAACCATCAGCCATACCAGATCAAGAGGTTAACATTTGCCCAGGGACAGAGCTAGGAAGGTGGGAGGCAGTGGGAAGGAAGCGGAAGGGAAGTGGTAGGTGTAGGGAGGAAGAGGGAAGAGTGACGTTGCAGTGAATGTATATAGAGAAAAAGAGTGGTGCATAACAACTGCTCAATAAATGTTTGCTGATGATGACAGGGTGAAAAATACATTCACGGCCTTTAAAAATTTCAGTACCTATTTTTGCTCATTTTCCTGTCCTCAATGCCTAGCACATATAAACCTCAAACCAAACTCACTGCCATTGAGTCGATTCCAACTCATAGCACCCCCTACTGGGTTTCCAAGGCAGTAAATCTTTACAGAAGTAGATTGCCCCATCTTTCTTCTGTGGAGTGGCTGATGGGTTTGAACTGCCAAACTTCTGGTTAGCAGTCAAATGCCTTAGGCACTACACCACTCAATAAATATTGTAGAATGTAGGAAGCGAGGGGGAGACAGAAGGTGAAAGGGAAATAGGAAAGCTGATTCTGCTCACAAGAGAAGCAGAAGGGTACATTCCATCTCTATGATTCAAAGACTTCAATAAGTATGACAAAGAAGCTATGATAATTAGGAATATTTCAAGCAAACCAAAATCAAACCCACTGCTGCTGAGTCAATTCTGACTCATAGCAACCCTATAGGACAGAGCAGAACTGCCCCATAGAGTTTCCAAGGATCTAAATCTTTACAGAAGCAGACTGCCTCATCTTTTTCTCCACAGAGTGGCTGGTGAGTTCGAACCATCAACATTTGGTTAGCAGCCAAATGCTTTAACTACTGCGCCACTACAGCTCCTATTTGAAGCAAAGGCAACCTAAGATCACTGCACTGACAATGATGGGATTTAAGTCCCCTTACCAGAGGGAGGCTCCCTTTAGCTCCATGAAAACTTTCTTTATAAGAGCATTGAAGAGACATTGATTCTCCTGTTACAGACTGCTGTACGAACCAGAGACAGTGACTGTGGAGGTCAGCTCTGCCCCGAGGATGATTATTGGGTGTTCTCATTCTTCCAGTATTCATTACTTAAGTCTCTATATTCATTATCTAAGACTCCATGAGTCTGAGTAGGGAAGCAAAACTTCCAAAACAGGAAAATATTCACCCATCAACTTGCACTTATAAAATCACCCATTGCCACCAAATGATAGAGACAATACAGGATAGAATAGCACTGCACCACAGGGTTTCCAAGGCTGTAATCTCTACAGAAGCACACTGCCACATGAGTCTCCAGCGGAGCAGCTGGTGGATACAAACCAGCAGTCTTTCTTTTTAAAAAAAAAATTATCGTGATTTGGGTGAAAGTTTACAGAGCAAGTTCATTTTCCATACAGCAGTTCACATACGCTTTGTCTCATGACATTGACTGGAATCTCCCACAATGCAACAGCTCTCCTCCCACTTCCTCCCCATAGCCACCTGTTCCCTGTGTCCATCCCTCCATGCACTCCTGCCCCGTGAGCTGTCTCCCTGTGCATACACAGCCTTCTATTCTCCCATGATTGATCTCTCCAAGGAGTGTATCTACCTAATGTTCAGCTCATATGCCTATCTTTTGTTTGGCTAGAAGCCACAGGATGTGTTGATTTCCAGACCTGAAGGGCAGCTAGGGGTCATAGTCTCAGGGGTTCCACCAGGCTCCATCAGACCAGCAAACCTGGTCCCTCCTTTTTTTTTTTTTTTTTTAATGATTTTGAGTTTTGTTCCACATTGTTTTCCACTCTATTCAGGATCTCCTACAGAGATCCCCCTCAAGTGGTTGACAGTGGTAGCCAGGCACCATCTAGTTCTTATGGTCTCGTAATCATGTAGGCTGAGGATTGCATGATGTACCAGTCCCTTGGACTAATTGCTCCCATGAATCTTCGGTTTTCTTCATTCTTCTTTGCTCTGGATGAGGAGAGACCCATCATTGCATCTAGATGGCTGCTTGCAAGTTTTTAAGATCCCAGTTGCTACTCGCCAAAGTAGGATGTGAAACAATGTTTTTGTGTACTACGTTATGCCAATTGAGCTTGATGTCCCCTGCAACTATGGTCCCGAGCCCACAGGTCCAACTACTTGCTCCCTCTAGGTAGCTTCAAACCACCAGTCTTTCAGTTAGCAGACAAGGGCTTCACCACTGCACCATCAAAGCTTCTTATTTATAAAATTGTTATTGTTGGTAGGTGCTGTCAAGTCAGTTCCGACTCATAGAGACCTTATGTAAAAATGAGGAAAATGCTGCCTGGTCCTGCACCATCCTCACAATTGTTGTTTCCTTTGAGTCCATTTTTGCAGCTACTGTGCCAAGCCATCTTCTTGAGGGTCTTCTTTTTGGCTCCCCCTCTACTTTACCAAGCATGATGTCCTTCTCCAGGGACAAGTCCCTCCTGATAACAGGTCCAAAGTATGTGAGACAAATATTCTTGCTTCTAAGGAGCACTCTGGCTGTACATCCTGCAAGACAGATTTGTTCATTTTTTCTGGAAGTCCATGGTATGTTCAATATTCTTTGCTAACACTATAATTCAAATGAAGGAGCTCTGGTATCACACTTGTTCAGGCATTTGGTTGTTTAACCAAAATGTCAGTGATTTGAACCCACCGACCACATCGTGAGAGAAAGCTGAGCCAATTTGCTTTTGTAAAGATTAACAACCTTAGAAACCCTAAGGGGCAGTTCTACTTGGTCCTAAGGATTGCTATGAGTCTAAATCGACTCAGTGGCAGTGGGTTTGGCTTTATCAATGTATCAATTTTTCTTCAGCCTTCCCTAATTCATTATCCAGCTTTCACATACATATGAAGTGATGGAATATATCATGGCTTGGGTCAATTGCACCATAGTCCTTAATGTGACATCTTTTCTTTTTAACATTTTAAAAAGGTCTTTTGCAGCAGATTTGCCCAATGCAATATACATTATTTGATTTCTTCACTGCTGCTTCCATGGGCACTGATGGTGGATACAAATTAAATAAAATCCTTGACATCTTCAATCTTTTCTCCATTTATCATGATGTTGGTCCATTTGTGAGAATTTTGGGGTTCTTTATGTTGAGGTGTAACCCATATTGAAGGCTGTAATCTTTGATTTTCATCAATAAGTGCTTCAAGTCCTCTTCAAATTCAATAAGCAATGTTGTGTCATCTGCATATCACAAGTTGTTAATGTGTTTCTCCAATCCTGATGCCACATTCTTCTTCATGTAGTTCAGTTTCTCAGATTATTTGCTCAGCACACAGATTGAATACGTATGATGAAAGGATAAACCTTGACACACACCTTTCCTGATTTTAAATCACACAGTATCCCCTTGTTCTCTTTAAATGACTGCTTCTTGTTTTACATACAGGTTCCATGAGCACAATTAAGTGTTCTGGAATTCCCATTTTCCAAAATGTTATCCATAGTTTGTTATGATCAACACAGTCAAATGCCTTTGCATAGTCAGTAAGGCACAAGTAAAAATCTTTCTGGTATTCTCTGCTTTCAGCAAGATCCATCTGACATCAGCAATGATATCCCTCCTCCATGTCCTCATCTGAATTCAGCTTGAATTTCTGGCAGTCCCTGTCAACATACTGCTGTAACCATTTTTGAATTATCTTCAGCAAAATTTTTCTTGTGTGTGATATTAATGATATTGTTCAATAATTTCTGCATTCTGTTGGATCATCTTTCTTTGGAAGGGGCACAAAATGGATCTCTTACAGTTGGCTGGCCAGGTAGCTGTCTTCCAAGTTTCTCGACACAGATGAGTGAATGCTTCTAGCAGTGTATGTGTGTGGTGCAATGAATTACTTAATGTGGCTCCTCTAGCCATGGTCTTGAAGAGCTCTGGTAGCCTAGTGCCTAAGGCACTTGATTGCTAACCAGAAGGCTAGCAGTTCAAACCACCAGCCACTCCTCGGAAGGAAAGTTGGGCAATCTACTTCCATAGTAATACTGCCTCAGAAACCCAAGGAGGGTTCACTATGAGTCAAGTTTGACTAGATGGCACATAACAACAACAACAGCCATGGTCTTTGTAACTCCTACCCAATGACTGGGTGGGACTCTGTAAATGTGAGTTGCTGTGGCCCACCAAGGGGTTTGGATAGCTTGTTAGTAATCAAGTACATGGCAACCTTGAGGGGGTGGGACTGTGCAAATAAGGTGAATGGAACCCTAATGCAGGGATTGGTCGATTTTGCCATCTCACTAGGCTTAAAAATAAACCATCCCAGAATTGGAAAGGGGGATCTCACTGCCATCAAGACAGAAGAAGAACCAGGAATGGAACACGTCCTTGGACCTGAGATACCTGTGCTGAGACAGGGGAGAGAGACAGCACACAGAGATAGCAGAGGGACAGTGGCAGAGAAACTGCAGTAGCAGAGGTAGCAAGACCAAGAGACCAACATGAGATGGACCAGCAGATTTACCAAGCCACAGAGTGAGAAAGCTGAGTGCCTTCAGGCAGGAGGCGTGCTGACAGAGTGGGGTGTCTCTTTGGGTGCCTCTTGGCAAAGCTAAAAGAATTTTGTAACACCGGCCTGAGCAGAGCAGAGGCCAAGACCAGGTAGAAGTGTGCCTGAAGCTCAGCTGAGACAAAGCTGTCCTAACTGAAGAGTTGTATCCTGAGTGTTCCTGAACCTGAATTGTAAAGTGATACTTCCCTAATAAACCCCATCCTGAGTACTGTGTGTGAATTCTGTGTGGCCATTGCAATGAATTACTGAAGCCAAGAGAGAAGTAGAGAGTGCTTGGGAGGGATGGTTGCTGTCGGAATTGTTGAAAAAAAAAAAAAAAAAAAGGTTGAATGGTTGTAGCATGTCTGACCCCCGCCTCATAGGAACCCAGCCGTGGGCTGTTGATACTGATGCTCTTTACCCCCTAAAAGTTAGAGGAGGTGGGCCAAAGCCACCCCACGTCTTTTTGCAGTTCATTTGTTGAAACAGCTCAATTGGTAATCCTGTGAATTCCTGGAGTCTTGTTTTTTGCCAATATCTTTGGTGCAGTTTTAGACTTCTTCCTTTCATACCCTTGGTTCTTGATCAAATGCTACATCCTGAAATGGGTGAATGTCAACCTGTTCTTTTTGGTACAGTGACTGTGTATTCCTCCCATCTTCTTTTGAGGCTTCCTGTCTTGTTCAATCTTCTGCCCATAGAATCCTTCAATATTGTAACTTGAGGCCTGAATCTTCCCTTTTGTTCTTTCAGTTGGAGGAACATTGAATGTGTTGTTCCCTTTTGGTATCCTAAATCCAAGTCTTTGCACATTTCACTGTAATACTTTACTTTGTCTTCTCAAGCTGCCCTTTGAAATCTTTTATTCAGCTCTTTCCTGGGAGCTCTGGTGGTGTACTGCCTAAGGCATTTGACTGCTAACCAGAAGGCTGGCAGTTCAAACCCACCAGCCACTCCTCGAAAGGAAGGTTGGGCAATCTACTTCTGTAGAGATACCACTTCAGAAACCCAAGGAGGGGTTGCTATGAATCAGAACCGACTTGATGGCAGTGAGTTTGGTTTTTTTTTGTTGTTGTTGTTATTTCTTCCATTTTCTTTAGTTACTCTATGTTCAAGAGGAAACTTCACATTCTCTTCTGACATCCATTTTGGTCCTTTCTTTCCTGTCTTTTTAATGATCTTTTGTTTTCTTCAGGTATGATGTCCTTGATGTCATCCTATAACTCATCTGGTCTTCAGTCATTATTGTTCAATGCAACAAATTGAGATGATCTCTAAATTCAAGTGAGATATACTCAACGTTGTACTCTGGCACCTGTGGACTTCTAATTTTCTTCAGCTTCAACTTGAACTTGTAATACGTGCAAATGATATCTGTTCCACAGTCATACCCTGGCCTTGTTCTGACTGATGACATTGAGCTTCTCCATCATCTTTTTCCACAGATGTGGTCGATTTGTTTCTTATTCATCCCATTAGGTGAGGTCCACATGCATAGTTGCCATTTATGTTGTTCAAAAAAGGTATTTCCAATGACTACCTTGGTCATTGGTCTTGCAAAATTCTGTCATGCAATCTCTGGTGTCATTTCTATCACCAACGCTACATTTTCCAATTACTGATCCTTCATCTTTCTTTCCAACTTTCTCATTGTAATCACCAGTAACTACCAATGCATCTTGATCACATGTTTGAGCATTTGCAGACTGCAGAAATTGGTAAAAAAAAAAAAAAAAAAAGAATCCCTCAGTTTCTTCATTTTTGGCATTAGTAGTTGGTACCTAAATTTGAATAACAGTCATATTAACTGGTCTACCTTCTAGGTATATAGATATTATCTTGTCACTGATGGCATTGTACTTTAGAATAGATCTTGAATGTTCTTTTTGACAATGAATGTGACACCATTCCTCTTCAATTTGTCATTCCTGGCATAGTAGATCATATTATAAAATTAGTCCCCTTTAAACATCTCTCTTCAACATATATTCATATAATTCAAATCTTGAATAATGAAAATTTATTACAAAATAAAATTGCAAATCTTCCAACAAAACAAAGACTTCACAAAGTACATTGTTGCCATAGCAATAACTAACAAGTAGCTAGCCTTTGGCCTATAGAGATTTTGTATGTAGTAAGTAGGAGCTCTGGTGGCCTAGTGCCTAAGGCACTTGACTGCTAACCAGAAGGCTGGCGGTTCAAACCTACCAGCCACTCCTCCAAAAGAAGGTTGGGCAATCTACTTCTGCAGTGATACCGCCTCGGAAACCCAAGGAGAGGTTACTAAGAGTCCACGGCAGTTGTGTTTTGTTTTAAGTCACTGGGGTAGGTACTATTATTCACCTCATTTTACAAATAAATCAACTGAGACACAGAGATGTTAAGTAACTTGCCAAAAGTCACAAAACCCGTAAGTGGTGGAGTAGGGATTATACCTGATTTTCTGTGTCAATTTTTCACTTTAGAACTTATACTTTTAAATATCATGCTATCCTGGTTTATCTCTATATCGCGAAGCCTTTGACAGGGTATTGCAAATAAAAGGCATCCATGAATGAGACTACAAAAGTATGCAGGAAAAGGAAAAACGAAAAGACACAACAAAACTAGTATGATTGAATGGGGCTATCCACGCCGCAACAACTACCATACACTAAGCCTAAATCCTGCCTTAAGCTCATCTAGGACCCTCGGAGGACTGAGTCTCGGTGGTAACCTCGATCTTGTAGCGCCGGCGCCAGCGAATGCCCTAACACGCGCGGCGCAGGACCCTCTAGAAGCCAGTCTCCCCGGAAACTCAACGGACCAAGGCCCAAACTGATTGGCACGCCCGACCGAGTCTGCGCAGTGTAGACCCCTCAGACTTTGGAATGTGGCTGGGGACATACCCGGATTGGCTGACACGGTCGGGGGTCTAGCAGCTGGGGTTAGGGGGAATATCGCCCCACTGGGAGCACACCGGAAGTGGCCGTCTGGCCATGTGTGCGGGGGTACGGATCGGTGACGCAGCACCCATGTGAGGAGCAGGGGCTGCACTGTGGCCGCTGTGACGGGCGCTAACCGAGCGAGAGGCCGGGGGTAGCCTCGAGGTGAGACCTCGCTGCATTCGCAGATCTGGAGCTGCCAGCACCTGAGTCCCTCCGGGAAGGGGGTGGGGAGCAGAATTTCGGAGGCGACAGGGCCCTGCTTTCATAGAATGGGATAAGGCCGCATCCTCAGGAGGACCTAGGCACGTGGCTCGTGGCTGGGTTTTCTATGTCCATGATGCTGTTGTCGGTCAAGGCTTGCAATGCCGCCAGCCTTCCTCCCTGCCTCATCCTCCTACTCCTGCCGATCCCAAATACCCTCAGTCCCCCGTGGATATTGCAATTTGCAGGTTCCCCAGGCCTGGACTCAACTATCAAGCATAAATTGATCATAATGTTTGCTCTGCTGGTGTAATGATTAAGGCATTTGGTGGCTAACCCAAAGGTCAGTGGTTGAACCCACCAGCTGCTCTGGGGAAGAAAGATGAGGTAGTCTTGCTTCCTTAAAGATTTACAACCTTGGAAAGCCATGTGGGTGGCTGTGAGTCAGAATTGACTCGATGGCAGTGAGTTTGCTTTTGGTTTTTTTATTCCTTGCTCAGCGCTGTGCCTGGTGTGTTTGTAGATAGGTTATCCAACACTGAGCCACAGGAATGAAGTATGAGGTTCAGACATGTTCTACTAGTTGATCTAAAATGTTCATACCGTTGGCGTTTAGAGGAGGGAGAGATCTGGGTGGGGAGGGATCTGGGTAGGTTGGGCTTTTCTTTGTAACGTTCTGTGTATCCTTTTAGTAGCAGCAATAAAAGACATTTTCTTTGGGAAACCTTCCAGGATAGCTTTCTCCCTATCCTCATTAAGAAGCCCTTGGGGTGCAATGGTTAAAACGCTTGGCTGCTAACCAGAAGATTCAGCAGTTCAAACTCACCAGTCACTCCACAGGAGAAAGATGTGGCAGTCTGCTTCTGTTAGATTGACAGCCTTGGAAACCCTGTGGGGCACTTCTGCTCTGACCTATAGGGCTGCTATGAGTAGGAATACAGTGGACAGCAGTGGGTTTGATTTGGTTTTCTACCCTCATTAAGCTTTTCTTCTGTGCTTACTTGACATATAATTCATAAGCACTTGTTACTTTGTTTCTGTGCCTGTAGATCCTCCAGGCCCCACTCTGTGTCTTTGTTTAGCATCACCTAAAGCGTTCACTGCACAGCTGACGGCTGTCCTGTCCATTCTGACTCAGCCACCCTCTAGGACAGAGTAGAATTGCCCTGTACAGTTTCCAGGCTATAATCTTTATGCAAGATGACTGCCACATCTTTCTTCCAAGGAGCAGCTGATGGGTTTAACCACTGATGTTTCAGTTAGCAGTGAGTGATTAACCATTGCACTACGATGGCTTCTAATGCATGCACGTGAATATGAATTAAAGGAGGCTGACATGGTGAAAGGCAGTAGTTGAGCTGGGCCTGGAATACTAGCAGGTGTTCCTGCAAATCAGAGGCTGAAAAATGACCAGATGTGACTGGAGACACATTTTTCTCAACTCATGCTGTTTGTTTTATTTTAATTAGGAACCAACATTTTAAAATCAGGAAATTTCTCTCACATATTTATACATAAAATCTAGATTTCCAGCATCTCTCGAAAAATCAGAAGTTCTGATCAAACAGAGCCCACAGACCTACATGGCACAATTAGCAGGAATTGAATAGCAGTTTCCTCCTTTAGTATAAATTTTCCAGGTCTCCAGATCTCCAGGTTATTATTTTAATCTCCATTGTCTCCCTGACACTGAAACAAAATTTCAGTTGTCATTTATCATCTGGTTTGCTTCACTTATTCTGATTATCTGCCTCGCCCCTTCAGCCATTTTAGTTCTTGGTCCCAGATGGAGGTGAAGGAGAGTCATGGCCCAAGAGACAGAATAAGAATAAGTTTAGTATATAGGAAGGTGGGTAGGATACTGGAGCATAGGTAATTATGGCATAGAGTAGGGTTATGTATGTCAAAAAGAAACTATTCCTTTATGCAAAGAGACTGCCACAATTTTTTTTTTTTTTTAATTTTTACTGTAATTTGGGTGAAAGTTTACAGAGCAAATTCATTTTCCATACAGGAGTTCACATACGCTTTGTCTCATGACATTGACTGCAATTTCCCACACTGCAACAGCTCTCTTCGCACTTCCTCCGCATAGTTACCTCTTCCCTGTGTTCTTCCCTCCCATGCACTCCTAGACTGCCACATCTTTTGTAGTTGTTAGCTGCCATCAAGTTGATCCCCAACTCAGGGCAACCCCATGCACAATAGAAGGAAATGCTGATCCTGGACTATCCCCATGATCAGTTACAGCTCAGACCACTGTGATCCCTGGGGTTTGCATTAGCTGAGTTTTCAAAGTAGAAGGCCAGGCCTTTCTGTCTAGTCCATCTTAGTCTGGAAGCTCTGCTGAAACCTGTTTGGCATCCTAGCAACACGCAAGCCTCCACTGACAGACTGGTGGTGGTGGTTCACAAGGTGCATCGGCTGGGACTGAAACTGCGTCTTGCACAGAAGGCTTAAATTCTACCACTGAACCACCATTGCCCCCTTTATTTCCTTTAAACCAAACCAAACTCACTCCTGTTGAGTCAGTTCTGACTCATAGCACCGCCCGCCTCCCACACATTGGGTTTCCAAGGCTGTAAATCTTTACAGAAGTAGACTGCCTCATACTTCTTCTGTAGAGTAGCAGGTGGGTTTGAACAACCAAGTTTTTGGTTAGCAGCCAAATGCCTTAACCACTACACCATCAGAATTCCTTTTATTTCCTTTAGTAGGTGATAAAAAGTTCATGGTAGGTTTCTGACCATTGCTGTGAATGAAAGCAGTGTTTTAAAAAATTGCTTCATCTTCCAGTGAACCCAGATGAACAGAGCTAGTAAACATGCTTAAAGATTTTAGAGTAATCCAAGCATGAGGTGAGGAAGTTCTGGATTAAGGGGTTAGAGAGAGTCAAAGGAGCAGTTTTACAGAGTGAGGTAGTAGGTTCAGATAGAGAGGATGGAGAGGGAAGAGTCAAAAGATGGCTAGAACAGTGCTTCTCAATTTTTAGTGTGCATAAGAATCAAGTGGGAAGCTTGTTAAATGGATTGCTGGGTCCCACTCACAGAAACCCTTGACCAGTTACACCCAGGATGGTACTTGAGCATTTGCATTTCTAACAGACTGTATGTTGATGCTGATGCTGCTGGTGAACCAGATTTTCAGTTTCTGACTTAGAAATCCCTACAATACAAGCTACATGAGGTCAGGAACTTTATCTTAATTCACAATTGTCTCCCAAAGCCTAGAATGGTTCTTGGACATTTTAGCCCCACAATAAGTATTTGTTAAATGAAAATTGGTCATTTGGACAGAAATTACAGAAAGGGAATAAACTTTTAAGCAAAAATGATGAGTTCCTTTTTATCCATTTGATTCATACTGGCTGTCAGTGAGACAGTGGGCTGGAGATGCATTGTGAATAGATAACAAAATGTGGGTTAGGACATGTGGGTTAGTGATTTTAGGTTTGAGATTCATTCTGCACAAAGCTGATCATTGTAGTGAAAGATGATGTAGTCACTGAGATATGAATGCCAAAAGACAGGACCAGGGGCTGGGCCTTGGTAGTAACAATATTTAATAGAAGGAGAAGGCTGAAAAGGCAAAGACAGTAAAGAAAATGCAGAGTGGTTGGAATACCATACATTCTAGAAGCCACGGGAGAAAAATAATCACAGAGATTATTTATTTAATCAAGGGAAAGAAGGAGCTTAACTTACTATTTGTTTATTCAAGAATTATGAAGTTTTTATGAGCACCCACTGTGTGCCAAGGACTGGTACCCTCATGAAACATACATTTTTGAGGGGCTTATACTGTAGAGATGTGGGGCTTTATAATTATTGCCTTATTTAATCTGTACAATAAAGATTTTGGAATAAGTGGTATTATTTCTGTTTTATAGTTGAAGAAATAATGATTGAGAAATTAAGAAGCCAGGCTTCTAACTTGGTTCTGCTAGCTTCCAATGCCTGCATTCTCTTCATGACAGCTGCCTCTCTGTTGTAATCGCCATTGTCATTTTTGATTCACACACCATGTCTATGCTGATGATTCCAAAATCTGTGTCTCCATTCTAGAATTTTCTGCTGGGCTTATGACCCATTAATTTTCTGGCTTCCAGGACATTGCCTCCTGGATGCCTTACAGGTACTTCAAACATAACATATCTAAATGGAATTCATTACCTCTTCTCTCTCTCACCCCACTCTGGACCTCTGCTCCAACTACTCGCAAGAAAGTTAAACAGCTGTACAGGTAGAGACCATAGTCTACACAAGACCACCCTCACTTCTGACACCAGTTTTAAGTTCAGGGGTCCCCTGTTGTTAGGTATTGTCAAGTCAGTTCCAACTCATAGTGATCCTATGTACAACCACAGAATGCAACACTGCCCAGTCCTGTGCCATCCTCACAACTGTTGCCATGTTTGAGCCCATCATCGCAGCCACTATGTCAATCCATCTCCTTAGGGTCTTCCTCTTTTTTGCTGACCTTCTACCAAGCGTGATCTCCTTCTCAGGGACTGGTACCTTCTGACAACATGACCAAAGTACAAGAGATGAAGTCTGGAGATTTTTGCTTCTAACCAACTTTAGATTGGAAAATTTCCCTGGAATGACTCACAGAACTCACTGAAAGCTGTTATACTCGTGGTTACAGTTTATTACAAGGGAAGAATACAGGTTAACATCAGCCAAGGGAAGAAGTGCATAGGATATAGTACAGGAAGGTACTAAACACAGGGTTCCTAGTTGTCCTCTCTCTGTGCATTCAAGATATTGTTACTCTCTAGCATCAACGTGTGACATTATGCATGGAGTATTGCTAACCAGGGAAGCTCACCTGAGCCTTGGTGTCCAGAGTTTTTATTAGGGCTCCTTCATGTGGGCATGATTGATTGCCCACATAACTGATCTCAGTGTTGCATTGTTGGTCTTTCTAGCTCTGTCAACTCCTCCCCTAAGACTATCCAGTGTAGCTATCCCCCTACCCCAAATTAGATCAATAAACTATCCAGTGACCCAAGATCCCTAGGCAAATGAAGACACTCTTCTCAAGCATGAAATTCCAAGGGCTTAGCGACTGCTTCCCAGAATCTGAGGACAAAGATCAGGCCTCTGTGGGCAAGGTAAAATTATTTGCTACATACTACCCAACTTGGACAATTGCTCAAATTAGGAACTTGGATATCATCTTTAACACCTACTCTTTCTCCTCACCTCATATGTAGGATAGCACCAATTTTGCTTACTTTTACTTCTTTAATGTCTCTTGATTCAACCCACTTATTTCTGTCCTCACTGCCCAATGACACACTTTGTCCTTCAATGCTTCCAACATAGATTACTACTGTAGTTTCATTACTGGTATTTGAGCTTGCAGACTTAAATTCTCCAGTCCATTCTTCATAGAGCAGTCAGAACAATTTTTTAAAAAAGAGAAATCTGATGATATTATTGTTCTGCTTTAACTCCTTCAATGCCTTGCCATTGACGCCAGGAGAAAGTCCAAATTCTAGCCTGGTCTACAAGGTCCTTCATGACTCAACTATTCACCAGCATCATCTTTTACTACTGTGTACTCTGGGCTCTGGAGTCCTTGGCTGGTGCAAACAGTTAACATGCTTGGCTGCTAACTGAAAGGTTAGAAGTTCAAGTCCACCTAGAGGGACGTTGGGAGAAAGGCCTGGTGATCTACTTCCAAAACTGAGCCACTGAAAACCCTATGGAGCACAGTTCTACTCTGATACAAATGGGGTTGTCATGTGTATGAATTGACTTGATAGCAACTGCATTGATTACTCTGGGCTTCCGTCATATGGTGCATCCATGAATGTATCATAGGTTATCTCCTGACCTTTGTGCAGGAGCCCTGTTGATACAAGTGGTTAAGCACTCAGCTGCTAACCAGAGGTCAACAGTTCAAACCTACTAGCCACTCCACAGGAGAAAGATGTGACAGACTGCTTCTGTAAAGATTTACAGGCTTAAAAACCCTTTTGGGGCAGTTCTCTGTCCTATAGGATTGCTATGACTCAGAATTCAACTTGATGGCAATGAGTTTAGTTTGGTTTTTGGGTGACCTTTGTCCATGCTAGAACACCAAAATCAAAAGCCGTTACTCTTTCTTTTAGTTTGTTGTTGTTTGTTACGTGCCGTCACCTTCCAAGTTTAGTTATCTCAAATTGTCTTTTAGGCCTCAGCTTAGAAGGTTCTTCCAGGAAATTTCCTCACCCATCCAACTCTCTCAAGCCTGTCTCCTTCCCATGAGGTCCCACTTACCTTATTGTGCATTAGTTGTTCTTAGCTGCCATCAAATCTGTCCTTGACTCATGTTGACCTCATGAACAACAGAACAAAATGCGGTCTGGTTCTATACCATCCCCATGACTGGTTACAGTCGGACCATTGTAATCCATAGGGCATTCAATGGCTGATTTTTCAGAAGTAGATATCACCAGACCTTTCTTCCTAGTCTGTCTTATTCTGGAAACTCCTCTGAAACCTGTTCAACATCAGAGCAACATGCAAGTTCCCACTAACAGATGGGTGGTAGCCACATGTGAGGTGCATTGATCAGGAATCAAACCTGGGTCTTCCACGGAAAGGGAAGAATTCTGACACTGAACCACCACTGTCCCCATATTGAGCACATAACTCGTTTAATTGACATTGTTTGTATACCACCACAAGCTTCTTAAGGACAGAGACTCTGTCATCCTCATTATCGTATTCTAACCACCTAGATCATTCCCAGCCCTTAGTAGAAGCTCAACTACAGAACAGATAAATACTGGGGGGGTGGGGGGGTGGACAGAGGAAAGATGCAGAGTTATTGGAAGGATAGTAATGTAAGAGGATTTTCACCACATGGTTTCACACACTTTTAAAAAAGCAAGAGGCAAGATTATCTCCTGAGTTCAAGGTAATAGAAGAAGAGATTTAAAAGGAGAAGAGAAGGTATGGAGTATCTGCTATCAATTTTCTATTGGGTAGTTATTGAACAGGAGCTCTGGTGGTGTAGTGCCTAAGGCATTTGCTAACCAGAAGGCTGATGGTTCAAACCCACCAGCCGCTCCTTGGAAGGAAGGTTGGGCAATCTACTTCTGTAGTGATACTGCCTCGGAAACCCAAGGAGGGGTCACTATGAGTCAGATCTGACTCGATGGCAGTGAGTTGAGTTATTGAACAGGAATCTCTATTTCAGGAATTCAAGATGTGACTGACTAAGGCATAAGTGGTCTCTATTTGCCTGAAACAACAGAGGAAAAAGAAGAGTCAGGAATAGAAGAATTTAAAAAAAGAAAAAAAAAAAAGATGTGATTAACTGAATCGTATGCTGGACTGGTCTGTACTCAGTGAGAGATCCTACAGAAGAAAGCTCTAGATGCATATCTCGTCTCACTGGGTAAGGGCTCTGTCTTCTAACTTAGAATCCATATACTCTGAATTCTCTGGGTTTTGGTTAAAAAAGAGAGAGAGAGAGAGAGAGAGAAGTTTTTAAAGAGTTCTGCTGAATTAGAAGATAAGGATTCCCAGTAGCTTTGACTCTTGGGTACAAGATGCTTCTGTTCTTTGTTGCAGATGCCTGGCCTGATTTGTGGAGTTGAAGATGACAGCTCCATGACTTACCCTAACCTTGCATTGTTGCCAACCTTTCTACTCCTGTTAGGAACCAGTAGATATCCAAATCTGAACTCATCTTCAAACCTTCAAACCCACTCTTCCCAACCTTAAAACCTCCTCCTCCTCCTCTTACCCCTATCTTCATTAACAGCACAATGTATCATCCATTGCCTAAGTTAGAAAAATGAAATTCATTCTTGACTCTTCTTTCCTCCATATGCAGTTACAATGTTCTCTTGATTCTGTGTTTCCCATAATAAACAGTGCTTACCTCATTCAAAGCACTACCAAACCACAAAACCAAACTCAATGCTGTCGAGTCGGATCCAACTCATAGTGACCCCTCCTTGGGTTTCCAAGGCAGTATCACTACGGAAGTAGATTGCCCAACCTTCCTTCTGAGGAGTGGCTGGTGGGTTTGAACCACCAGTCTTCTGGTGAGCAGTCAAATGCCTGAGGCACTACACCACCAGAGATCCTTTCAAAACACTAGTCACACTATATTGTTATTATCCATTTATACATATAGTTCTCCTCCATTAAACTATAAGTTCCTTGAGGGCTGGGACCATATCTTATATACATTGTTGTATTCCTAATATCTAGTACAATATTTGGAATATAATAGGTACTCAAAAAAGAACAAACCAGCATGGTTTATCCTTTGGCACCTTCTCCCCTGCTGTTCTGATAAATCACACTAGATCTCTACAGGGACAATCTCACTTCTCTGACTCCTTCCCCACACCCCTAGATCTCTTCACGCTAATCAAGATCACTGTATATACTTTTCAGGAATGTGATACTTTGGGAGATATCTGTATACTGCTCTTTTATTGAAGATTGAATTCCCCATTTAGCATTCTTTTCATGGATTTTGGGAAATGTCTTTAACCTATCATCTTTTAAATAATAATCTGTTTTAGAATTTTGAACAATATATATCAGACAAAGCACTTCAGGGGGAAATGATGACAAAGCCAGTTGTTTTAAACAATTGATTTGAGCATTATTTAAATGAAATTTAGCCTAGGTATGGAGGTTTCTACTAGGTACACATTACCTTATTATAATTTTTTGGCTTAGAAAGATTAGTAATAATATTACTATCTGACATTTATATAGTGCTTTCTATATGCCAAGCACTTTTCTAAATATTTTATACATATTTACTCTTTTAATTCTCATAACAATTCTATAAGGTAAGTACTGCTGTCTCCATTTTACAGATGAGGAACCTGAGGCACAGAGCACTATAGTGATTTGGCCAAGGTCACACAGTCAGTAAATGATGGAGCCAGGATTCAGACCCAGGCAGTTTGCTTTAGAGTCCATACTCTTAATCATTACGTTGTGTTGCCCTTCATTCATTGCAAGAAGATTAATGACTAGAGAGCTCATATCAGCAAGGCCAAGGTAAATTGGCTCTCAGGAGCTCAGAAATGTGTTTTTATGACTGGGTGAGGTCAGGGATTTAATGATATGGACACTCAAAAGCAATAAGTTCATCTGTCCTCCAATTATAGGAGGATAGAAAAATTGTCACATATATGGTGGCAATTCTACCAGAATAGTAGAAAATACCAGGTCTGAGAAAAGGAGAATTGATTTGTATAGAAATGACAGTCAGACATTTTTATTTCAAGGCATAGTTTCATATTTGCTCAACTGTCACTGTCTATTGGGAGGAATGGATAGTGTTACAGATTGAATTGTATTCCCCCAAAATATGTATTATAAAACCTTACCCCTAAAAACTTAATTCATGTCATTGTATAGAAATTGTCAAATGGGAACCTAATTTGCTGTGTAAACTTTCACTGAAAACACAATAAAATATTATTTGAAAAAAAAAAAAAAATCCTAACCCCTATACCTTTGGTTATAATCCCATTTGGAAATGGGTTTTCTTTGTTATATTAAGGACCATATTAGTGTAGGATGTTTTAAGTCAACCAATCACCTTTGAGATCTAAAAAGAGCAGATAGGACAGAGAAGCAAGCAGATGTGGAGGAAGATAGATACCATGCCACGTGAAGATCACCATGATCATCAAGGAATGGAAACTGAAAAGAGACAAGAACCTTCCCTTGAGCCAACAGAGAAAGATAGTCTTCCCCTAGAGCCAACACCCTGAATTCAGATTTCTAGCCTCATAAACTGTGAGAAAATATATTTCTGTTCATTAAAGTCATCTACTTGTTTTAATTCTGTTACAGCAGCACTAGATAAGACAACTAGTGTGCCAGTTATTAATTACTTCTCAGCTCTAAACCCACCCTTCTTTGCTTTGTTTGTGTTACTGAGCTAGACCCTGTATATGTTCTCCTTTGTCAGCTGGCACAAGATTGAAACTTTGTCAATAGGGGATGCTGGAAGGACAGTGCATGGCCAGAGAAAAGAAGGACTTCTCTTCCTAGTACTAGAGTTTTCTGTTTGCTTTAATCATTGCTATTTGGTGTGGCTGCTTGCAGATCAAGTTGTGGGAGGCCTGTTGGTACTCACCCTAGTGGGCTCCTTCCTAGGAACCAGTTCTGATTCAGTCACACCATCCAGTGGTCCAATCCCTGTGGACCAGCTCCACACTACTCACCTCCAGTGAATTTCTCCACCACCCTGCAGGCCACTCCCACAGACCAACTCCAGCCCATACTCTGCCAAGTTTCTTCACAAGCAGGGTGTATGTCATGGGAGCTGTAATCTCACTGATAAGCTCTGAATCTCAGTCTCAGGGAAGGTATATTCTTCTGTGTTCTTTGTTCTTCCCTTGTTTATTCTCTGTTAGCCTTCCCAGTATAGGGAATAGGTGATATTTGTATTTTAGGAATTATAGAATGGTCTACTTTTCATTTCAGAGTCTGAGACCAGGAATAAGATGAAGAAATGGAAGTCAAGATATAAATCTAAAGAAAAAGATTCAATGAGGGTTGTGTCAGAAAGACTCCAAAGACAGATCTCCCAGGAGTGTGGACTAGTTGAAACCAGTGACCCTGAGGACAGGTCAGTGAGATACTGGGTAAGCCCCTCAGAGGATGAAGTAAGACATTCCCCTTTCCAAGAGAGAGGAATCAAGGAAATTAATCTCATCTTAAAGAAACCCATTGCAGGAGAGAGAAGCCAGAAATGTAACAAAGGAGCAAAAATACTTTCTGCAGCAGAAAGATCCCACAGATACGAGATCTGTGGCCAAAGCTTCAAACAGAAGTCTGACTTAACAGAACCTCAGAAAATTAATAATATAAAGAACACCTATGAATGTAGGGAATGTGGAAAAACATTCAACCAGAGCTCCAATTTGATGATACATCAAAGAATTCATACAGGAAAGAAACCATACAAATGTAATGAGTGTGGAAAAGACTTTAATCAAAGTTCAAATCTTATTATACATCAGAGAATTCATACAGGAAAGAAACCTTATAATTGCAATGAATGTGGGAAATACTTCAATCAGAGCTCCAATCTGGTTAGACATAAGAGACTCCATAGTGGGGAGAATCCCTATGAGTGTGAAGAGTGTGGGAAGGCCTTCAAGGGGAGCTCAAACCTAGTCCTGCACCAGAGAATCCATAGTGGAAAGAAGCCATATGTATGCAATGAATGTGGAAAGGCCTTCAATCAAAGCTCAGATCTTATACATCACAGGATTCACACTGGAGAGAAACCCTATGAGTGTTATGAATGTGGGCAAACATTGAGTCAAAGTTCACACCTTGTCACACATCAGAGAATTCATACTGGAGAGAAACCTTTCAAGTGTAACAAATGTGAAAAGGCCTTCAGGCAGCGTTCCCGCCTTACTGAACACCAGAGACTCCACAGTAGAGAGAAACCCTATGGATGTCATGAATGTGGGAAATCCTTCAGTGGGCACACAGCTTTTCTGAAACATCAGAGACTACATACTGGAAAGAGACTTGAAGGTGATAAAGTCTGCACTCCCAACTCAAACTTTATTGAACAGCAGAGAATGAGTAGGGAAGAAAAACGTTATGAATGTACTGAGTGTGGAAAAACATTCCGGGGAAGTTCAGATCTAATTCGACATTGGATAATTCATACTGGAGAGAAACCCTATGAATGTAGTGAATGTGGGAAAGCCTTTAGCCAGAGGTCACACCTTGTTACACATCAGAAAATTCATACTGGGGAAAAGCCCTTTCAGTGTAATGAATGTGGGAAAGCCTTCAGGCAACGCTCACTCCTTATTCAACATCAGAGAATCCATAGTGGTGAGAAACCCTATGAATGTAAAGAATGTGGAAAACCCTTCATGTGGCGTACAGCTTTCCTTAAGCATCAGAAATTGCACATTGGAGAGAAACTTGAAAGTGAGAAAACTTTCAGTAAGGTTGTGGAACATAGGGAAGAGCACAGAATTCACAAAGAAGAGGAAGCGTATCAGTATAATCAATGTGGCAGAACTTTTCGAGGCAGCTCAGGGCTCATCAGACACCAGGTAATTCATTCAGGAGAGAAGCCATATGAATGTCAACAATGTGGGAAAACTTTCAATAAAGCTCAGACCTTATGAGGCATCGTAGAATTCATAGTGGAGAAAAACCATATGTGTGCAGTAAATGTGGAAAATCATTTAGGGGCAGCTCAGATCTTATTAATCTTATTAAACACCATTGTGTTCATACTGGGGAGAAGCCCTATGAATGCTCTGAATGTGGGAAGGCTTTCAGTCAGAAGTCACACCTTATTAGTCATCAAAGAATTCACACTGGAGAAAAGCCCTTTGAATGTAACAACTGTGGGAAGGCCTTCAGCGGACACACAACTTTCATTAAACATCAAAAACTTCACAGTGGAAAGGACTTTGGGGAATGTGAGAGGATCTTCAAACAGGACTTATTCTAATAGACAACAAAACCTAATGAATTTAGGAAAAGCCAGATGGAAACTACATCTTTTTGCACTATCTGGACTTTTTATTTAAAAAAACTGTTTGCAGATAGGAAAACATGGGAGAGGTCCTAATAAGTGGTAAATATGCAACTGTAATCAGAAAGAAAAACTCTTAGACATAAAAGCCTTTTCTCTGCCTCAAAGTTGCTATTGGTGTTTGGTCCCAAAGATATAATTACTTGAGAATGTTTTAGAGAGACTTCTATTCTCTTTAAAATCACTAGAAATCACTTTGGCAACAACTTCACTAAATTCTTCATGGACGGAGACAATGCATGCTTGTCTGCCTAAACCAGTGACAAGAAGAAATCAACTTTAAGTACTTTAGGGTGATTAAATCTCTCTCTGGGATAAATTCTTCCCCTTAGATATGTATTTTATGTGTTTTTTCCTTACTGCCTTTCTTTAAAAAATGTTTATGCCTACGTGATACTACTAATGAGAATGATCCACTAATTGATAGGAAACAAATAACAGAAATAACTTGATAGGCCACAAGAGGTAAGGCAGATGTTCCCCAGAAAAAGAGAAGTGGGTAGAGGAAATGAATGAGTGAGAGTCAGGAGAGCAGTGATGTTGGGAATGGACTTAGACTGAGTGCCAGAGCAGAGGATTTAGGTGGTGTGAGTCGGTCGGAATTAGAAGAAAGCATCTCATTTGAAAGGTTAGGTTACTGTAATTTTGTCCTGAACCTGGGATCTGTATTTGGGCACAATTCATTTGAGGACTGGAGAGTCTAAATAGAACTCTGGGATGAGGCCAGTCATAATTTAATCCAATAATTGATAGTAATAAGTAGGCTCTGCCTATCTGTGCAATCATATTCAATCATCAAATATTTCCTGTACTCTGAAGTGCTGGTAGATTGTATAATAATTTTAAAGGGTCATCAGATAAGAATCTCAATCTCATAACCTTTCCTCAATGAGAAGAACTTGTGAGATGCCGGGCGGAGAGTCATGTTTTTATCTCTTGCTCTCTTCTTTCCTCTAGCTCAGTGGTTCTCATCCAGGTTGATTTTTGTCCCCCACCCCCAGGGGACATTTGGCAATGTCTGGAGGCATTTTCACTTGTCACCACTAGAGGAATACTACAGGACTTTTACTGAGCTAAGGCCAAGGATGCTGTAAAAATCCTGTGCACCAAACAGCCCCCTATTACAGAAAGTTATCTGGCCCAAAATGCCAATAGTGCAAAAGTTGAGAAACCTTGCCCATGGGTATTTAGAGTCCCAGTAAGTGGAAACCATTAGAAGCAAGGATTTCAATGTGACCTGAGCAGTGGCAGTGCATCCTAAGGGGAACCCATAGTCTTAAGGAAATCTTTAGTTTAATAGGGAGTTCTGGTGGCATAGTGCCTAAGGCATCTGACTGCTAACCAGAAAGCTGGCTGTTCTAACCCACCAGCCACTCCTTGGAAGGAAGATTGGGCAATCTACTTCCAAATAAACTGTCTTAATAGAGTCAATGTGGTGTAGTGGAGGGAGCACAGAGTTTGGAAGCAGTCAGATAAAGGTTTGTATCTTAGCTTTGTGACTTGTTAAGTAAATTATTTAACCTTGTTTTCCTCATTAGTAAAATGGTGATAAAATAATCTATCTCGTGGATAAATTTTGAGTTTCACAAGAGAAAGCTGAAATTTACTGTTGATATAGGGAAATCTGGAGCTTTAATAGTTTTTAAACAAAAGACGAAGCACTTACAAACAAAATATGAAATACATAAGATAGAGTGGTGTCTTGTTGGTGTAAAGAATGTAAACTGTTAAAAATTCAAAGCATCAGGGGCTCAGATTTCCCCAGAGGGCATCCTGGACAGTAGTGGATGTCTTGAAGAGGGAAGTCCATCCAGACTCAGTGAAAGTTGGCTGCTTGTGGATAGTACGTGGTACAGGGGCTTGAGAAGCCTGCCAGCCCCTATCCCTGCCTCAAAAGTTTTAGCTTCTTAGTAATCCCACATAACCTAATAATCTTTTTACATGAGAATATCTTTACATATATTTGGGGAGCAAAAGGAATTCAAAGTAGCTATCACTTGTGATATACTTGGATTAAAATCTGAATATACTTATTTATTTTTTAGTTATTCCAGATTATAATTAATCAAAATCTTTAGCTAACTGGAACATCTTAAAAAACCAAACCAAACTCACTGCTGTCAAGTCGGATCCGACTCCTAGTGACCCCTCCTTGGGTTTCTGAAGCAGTCACTACGGAAATAGATTGCCCAGTCTTCCTTCCAAGGAGTGGCTGGTGGGTTTGAACCACCAGCCTTCTGGTTAGCAGTCAAATGCCTTAAGCACTACACCACCAGAGCTAACTAACTGGAACATCTTAACATTCTATTTTCAGAAAAGAAGGCAAAAAGCCAATCTCCAATTCCTTTTCCTGTCTTTACAGGCTATACAGTGAGAGAGATGGGTCAGATAATTCTTTACAAGGAAAGCCAGACGTTGAAAGGGACTTAAAGGTGGTTTCCAACTTTGTAAACATCAAGACCCTCTATTTTACTCATGTACCCCATGTTTTAAAAGATTTTGTTTACCTAACTGCATTAAGGAATAATTGGTTCTATTTTTTGCTATTCAGATGTATGTATAACCACCAATCATGCTTCTGATTGGCATGCCATAACTGGACTAAGGTTCTAAAATTCTAGGCAAAAACAAGTAACTTACCATTTTCATTAGTCTTTTTATCCCTTTTGTGGGCAGATATATAATTTGCCTTGGACTTTTTTGGAATATTAACTATTGCATGAAGATCCCAAATTGAAAGACAAAGCTCTTCATTTCTCCCTTGATAAAGCTTGAATTATACAGAGTGCATTAAACTTTTCAAAGCACAGGGCAAAAATGAATTGTTACAGTTTGGAAATGTTTTCAACCATGAATGTTGAAATAAAAGTTATTCAACAAATACTAATTGAGTGTCTAATATGTGTCAAATGCCTTTGTATAGTCAATAAAACCCAAATAAACATCTTTCTGGTATTCTTTGCTTTCAGCCAAGATACATCTGATATTGGCAATGATATCCCTCATTCCATATCCTCTTCTGAATCCAGCTTGCATTTCTGGAAGTTCCCTGTCAATATACTATTGCAACCATTTTTTAATTATCTTCAGCAAAATTTTACTTGCATGTGATATTAATGATATTATTCAATAATGCCCACATTCTGTGGGATCACCTTTCTCTGGAATGAGCACAGGTATGGATCTCTTCCAGTCAGTTGGCCAGGTAGCTGTCTTCCAAATTACTTGCCATAGACAAGTAATTGCCTCCAGTGTGGCATCTGTTTATTGAAACATCTCAATGGGTATTCCATCAATTCCTGGAGCCTTGTTTTTCACTAATTCTTTCAGTGCAGCTTGGACTTCTTTCTTCAATACCACTGGTTCTTGATCATAAGCCACCTCCTGAAATAGTTGAACATCAACCAGTTCTTTTTTGTACAGTGACTCTATCTCTGTACAATCATCTTCTTTTGATGCTTCCTTCATCTTTCAATATTTTGCCCATAGAATCCTTCAATATTGCAACTTGAGGCTTGGATTCTTCTTTAGTTCTTTCAGCTTGAGAATGCCAAGTGCCCTTTTGGTTTTCTAACTTCAGGTCTTTGCACACTTCATTATACTTTACTTTGTCTTCTCAAGCTGCGCTTTGAAATTTTCTGTTCAGTTCTTTTATTTTGTTATTTCTTCCATTCCCTTTAGCTACTTTCTGTTCAAGAGCAAGTTTCAGAGTCTCTTCTGACATCCATTGTGGTCTTTTCTTCCTTTCTTGTCTTTTTAATGACCTTTTGCTTTCTTCATGTATGATGCTCTTGATGTCATTCCACAACTCATCTGGTCTCCAGTCACTGGTGTTTAGTACATCAAATCTGTGCTTCAGATGGTCTGTGAATTCAGGTGCGATAATCAAGATCATATTTTGACTCTTGTGAATGTGTCTTAATTTTCTTCAGCTTCAACTTGAACTTGCATATGAGCAACTGATGGTCTTTTCCACAATCAGCTCCTGACCTTGTTTTGACTGAAGATACTGAGCTTCTCCATCACCTCTTTCCACATGTGTAGTCAATCTGATTCCTCTGTACTCCATCTGATGAGGTACATTTGTATAGCTGCCATTTATGTTATTGTGTATTTGTAATTACTAAGTTGTTACTCTTGTAAAATTCTATCACACAATCTCCAGTATCATTTCTAACACCAAAGTAATATTTTCTAACTACTGTATGCTGCATCTTTGTTTCTAACTTTCACATTCCAATCACCAGTAACAATCAATAAATCTTGATTGCATGTTTGGTCAATTTCAGACTGTAAAAGTTGGTAAAAATCTTCAATTTTTTCATCTTTGGCTTTAGTGGTTGGTGTGTAAATTTTAATAATAATAGTCTTAACTGGGAAGCTCTGGTGGCGTAGTGCTGAAGGCATTTGACTGCTAACCAGAAGACTGGAGGTTCAAACCCACCAGCTACTCCTCAGTAGGAAGATTGGCCAATCCACTTCCATAGAGATACCACCTCAGAAACCAAAGGAGGGGTCGCTATGAGTTGGAATCAACTGGAGGGCAGAGAGGTGAATATTAACTGGTCTTCCTTGTAGTCGTATGGATATTATCCTATCAGTGACAGCACTGTATTTCAGGACAGGTCTTGAAACATTCTTTTTGACGATGGATGCAAAACCATTCCTCTTAAAACTGAAGAGGAATAGCATCTCCTACCTTTAGAGAGCCCTAAAAAAACACTAGACAATATTTCATTCACTCCCTGCCTTATCATCTCCACTGCTCTTGACTCCCCCTAATCCATAAGACCTCTTCCTGAGCTTCAGAGCCCAGTCTTGAGATCCTTTCTCTTTTAAATTTCTCATGCCTCTTAAAACTTTTTTTTTAAGTAATATGTTTATTGTGTTTTTGGTAATGGTTTACAGAGCAGTTTAGGTTGTCATTCAACAGTTTATTCACAGAGTGTTCAGTGACATTGACTACGTTTTTCACAATACATGAACATACTCAGTATTTCCTTTCTGGTTGTTTTGTTTCCACTAATCTAGTTTCCCTGCCCCCTTACAGTCTCATCTTTGTTTTAAAGTAATTGTTGAATGTTTGGTCTTTTTTTTTTTCTTTTTCTTTTGAATAATGAAAGCTTATTTTGTAAATCAAATAATCACTTTCAAATTTATTTGCTATATAAATCTAAATCTTCAGACATTCAATTTACTTATAATACACCAATGTTATTATACAATTGGATGGGATAACAGCTGAAATACACTGTAGGCAAGTTGTTTCTGTTTTTCATATTCAATTTGAATGATCAGAAAAGTCTACCAGTCACATAGAATATTAAATATTTTTAGACAATAAAAACATTACATCCACTCTGTTATACAATACAGTGTAATCAGGTCTGACTCGACAGCACATAACAACAGCAACAACAATTGAATATTTGCTTAAGTAATAAAATGGTTAAGAAACAAATTTGTATTATAATCAGAAGAATGTAATTATAAATCTGTAGAAAGACAAATATCTCCCAAAGAAAATTTCAACAAAAAACTCTTCTCAAACATTTTTATATACATAAAGAATAAGTTATTTTCATTTAACATATTTTTGTTTTAGTGTCCAAAAAGCCACAACAAATTTGATAAATTTATGTTAAAGCCAAAGTTTTTCTAAACATGAGTTCCACAGTGCTGTCTATATGATGTTTGTTAAGAAATGCCCAAATTCTTAAAGTACAGCACATTAAGGTGAGGAAGAGACATGCTTACCAATACTGACATAGTTAATTAACAGGTAGAGAGGTTGGCTAAAAGGAGTCTAGGAAATAAGAGGGGAGGATAGAGAGATTGTGTCACTAGTTACAGCTATGAAGAAGAAGAACAACAACAAGAAAAGAAAACAAAGAAGTTGCTGTCGATACTAAAACAATAGCGAAGAAGGAAGTGATATGATTCATAAACAAAATGAGCTCAGCACAGAAAGTTATATAGAACAAAGAAATCAGCAACACCACAAAAAAGCACATAACAAAATGACAGCAACAAATTCATACCTGGTTGACAATTACACTGCCAAAAATGTCAAAAGAGAACCTACAGACTGGGAAAAAAATATTCAGCAATGACATATCTGACAAGGGACTTACCTCAAAAATTCACAGAAAACTCCAACTCCTCAACAACAAAAAGATTAACAATTCAATTAAAAAATGGGCAGAAGACATGAATGGACACTTCACCAAAGAGGATATTCAGGTGGCCAGCAAATACATGCAGAAATGCTCATGATCATTAGCCATCAGAGAGATGCAAATCAAAACAACAATGAGATACCATCTCACCCCAGCACTAATGGCAAAGTTCAACAAGACAGAAAATAACAAATGCTGGAGAGGATGTGGAGAGATTAGGATTCTCATACACCGCTGGTGGGACTGTCGAATGATATAACCCCTGTGGAAAGCAGTATGGCAATTCCTTAAAAAGATGGAATTAGAAATACTATTTGACCCAGCAATCCCATTACTAGGTATATATCCTAAAGAAGTGAGAAGCCAGGACAAAAACAAGTATATGCACACCCATGTTCATTCACAGCACTATTTACAATAGCAAAATGATAGAAACAATCTACATGCCCATTAACAGAAGGATGGATAAACAAACCATGGTACATACACACAATGGAATACTATGCAACACTAAAGAGTAATGTAGAATCTGCAAAACACCACAGAGCATGGATGAACTTGGAGGACACTGTGCTGAGTGAAATAAGTTAATCACAGAGGGACAAGTATAATATTAGTCCATTATTGTAAAAAGTCAAGGGAAGTTTATATATGGAAGGAAACTTTCTTTGTTGGTTACTAGGCATGGGAGGGTAGGGGAGAGAACACTGCAAAAAAAAAATTCATTGACCCATGTCACTTTAGTTTTGTGTATTTCACTCTAAATAAATTATATTTCAATAAAATGTATTTTAAAAAAAAAGTTGCTGTCAACTTGACTCCAATTCATGGCAACTCCATGTGTCAGAGTAGAACTGTGCTCCATAGAGTTTTCAGTAACTGAATTTTTAGGGAAGTAGATTGCCAGGCCTTTCTTCATGTTTGGTCTCTCACAGGTGATTTTTTAAGGGAGCACAGTACTCAGAAGTGATATTCTTTATTTTTGAGGCAATCTGGTATTAAGCTAAAAGGTGACCTCAGCAGCTAGTTTTGGTTCAAGGTTTAGAGAGTATCTCTCAGAGCAATAGTCTTAGAGTCCACCAGACTACTGGGATAGTAAATCTGTTTTGTTTGTTTGTTTTTAAGGAATTTGAGATTCTATTCCTCCACATTTTTCTCCTGTTCTATCAGGGTATCGTAGCCCTGATCAGAATGGTCAGTAGCAGTAGCTGGGCACCATCTAGTTCTTCTGGTCTCAGGGTAGATGAGGCCCTTTTCATGTAGAAATTAGTCCTATATTTTCTTGAGTCTTTGGTTTCCATCTTTCTCTGGACAAGTAGAGATCAATAGTTGTATATTAGATGGCTACTCACAAGCTTTTAAGACCCCATTAAACACACTTTTGAAGCCATACTTCACTCTCACACGAGATATAGCTGTCACTACCTTTGTCTATCACCTGCTCCCCATCTAAAGAGCCCTGTTTGAAACTCTCTGTATCAGCACTTCTGCACTTCAGATTTACTGCAAAAACTTACCCTGCCTGTGTACATTCCTCAAATATCCTCTTCTCTACCCCAGTGGCAAACACTAGACTTCAAAATAATAGACTTAGAGCTGAGGACTGTGGACTGTCCTTGATGACCTCTGTAACATCATGAACCATACTTAACATCACGATGCTGCTAATCAAGAAGATTGTCTATAATATTTGGTTTTACACCCCAAACTATCCCCAGTCACTACCACCAAATGAAATCATTTGAAAAACAGAATTCTTGTTAACAACAAAATGGGAAAAATTAGAAATGGAGAGCAATCTTAGAGTTTGTTCCTAAGTATGTTTTTACCTCCTGGCTCACCTTTCCTCTCTGCCTTTCTTCTAGACTTTTTCTTTTCTTGTTTTCTTTGGTAAGCTTCTCTTCATTTATCAATTTGATACTTTACTTTTAAAAAGAAGTTAGCTATTGTTTGTTTAACAGTAAGCATGCTATAGATTTATTTAACCACAAGCATCTAACCCATTTTTAAAAGTTTATTTTTTAAATCAAATGGTCTTGAGTTATCTTCAAGCAATTTTTTTTAATCTATTGTAGACTATAGAGAGTGTTACAGACATGCCATTTAAAAAAAAAAAAAAAAAAAGTCAAAGCACTCTTCCTGTCACAGAGAAGGTCTGGAGGGAGGGTAGAGGGTACCATGCAGACAGAAGGCAGGGAGCCGGCAGCCCACCCTGCAACAGAGGAGCCCGCTCTTGGGGAACCATGGTGCTAGATTCATGGGGCAGAGAAATGGTAAGGAGTACAGAGACAGACAGGGAGACGCTCTCTGTCTTTAGAAACACCCTTACCCTTATCCTAATGATTCATCTTTCATGTTTTTCTCTTCCTTACAACATCTGTTGACCATTCCTGAAGTCCTTGAGGATATGACATTTTCCCTTATTTTTAAAGAGTAAATCCTAAAAGGAATATCCTGCTTTAAAAATTATTTTATTTTTCGGATAGAGAGGGAGAACAATGTGGAACAAAAGTCAAAATCATTTGGGAAAAAAAAAAAGCGGGGGTGGGGGCAGGTTTGCTGGTCCGATAGAGCCTGTGGAACCACTGTGACTATGGATGGCCCCTAGCTGCCCTTCAGGTTTGGAACTGAACCCACACCTGTGGCTTCCAGCCAAACAGAAGACAGGCATGTGAGTTGAACATTTACCTGAGGTAGATACACTCCTTGGAGAGAACAATCATGGGAGAAGAAAGGGCTGCTTATGCACAGGGAGACAGCTCAGGGGGCAGGATTTCACGGAGGGATGGACACAGGGAAGAGGTAACTATCAGGAGGAAGTGGGAGGGGAGCTGCTGCATTGTGGTAAATTGTGGTCAATGTCATGAGACAAAGTGTATGCGAACTGCTGTAGGAAAGTGAATTTGCTCTGTAAATTTTCACCCAAATCACAATTAAAAAAAAAAAAAATTATTTTTCTAATAATTTTTTTGTAGTGTTCCTTAGGGGAAAAACTAACAAACAAGCAAAACAGATCATCAGAAGAAAGATTTGTAAAAAGAAAAACTCTCTCCCATGTACCATCCCATCACCAAGAGATAACCATTGGTGATATTTGAGTAAATATCCTCCCAGACTTTGTCATACGTGCATTGAATATTTTTTAAGCTTTTATCTCCTTGCCAGAAATGTAGATCCTAATCCAAGTGTCATTTCTCCATACACCCACAACAGGTATATTTATATCTTCCATCAATTGTTGCAGACCATGACCCAGTGCCCAAGGACAAAGGATCGTTACCAGAACCGCCCTTTGCTGAAGTGGAATCATAGGTGTTCCCAGAAAACCTTGCTGCCGACACCTCTACATTTGAAGCTGCCTCTGAAGTTGAAAGTACCTTAGAGCAGCAACAGGGAAACCCCGAAGGGAAGAAACTGAGGAAGTCCCTTGCTCAGGGGGAAAGTTTCAGGCAGGTGAGTGTCACCCATAAGAAAACTCCCACAGAGAAGAAAGACCACGAATGTGGTGAATGTGGTGAAGCCTTCATTTATAACTCACATCTTACTGTACACCAGAGAGTTCATTCTTGGGAGAAACCCTGTAAGTGTAGGGACTGTGGAAAACTTTCAGTCAGAGCTCAAACCTCATTCAGCACAAGAGAAGTCTTACTAGAGAGAAACTCTACCGACATCATGAACATAGAGGTCCTTCAGGTAGAGTGCTCATCTTGTCCAACATCAGAGAATGCATTCAGGAGAAAGGCCCTGTGAGTGTGGGAAGGCCTTCAGTCAGGGCTCATGCCTAAGTCAGCATCTGAGAATTCACAGGGAAAAGAAACTTTTTGGGAAAGCCTACAGATGGAGTTCAGAGCTTATTCAACCTCAGAGGGTTCACACCAGAGAAGAGGCATCCCAGTGTGATGAAGGTGAGAAAGTCTCCAGGCAGACGTAAACTTCTCTTATTTATTTTAGGACTAGATCCGATAAAAGTTATAACAACTTAAGTTTTCCCTGTGCTTTTCTTGCTTTAGAAAAACCTACTTAGCTCGTTTCACCTGTAAATCATCATTTCCTTCATGTCCTTTGATGAAGGTGGTTGTATTAACTTTATGGAGTCCCCAGGGGTACAGACAGTTAGGCACTTGGCTATGAACCAAAAGGGGGTATTGTGAGCCAACCCACAGATGCCTCAGAAAACAGGCCTGACAACCTACTTCTGAAAGGTCACAGCCATTGTAACCACAGCCATTGAAAACTGCATAGTTCTACTCTGAAACACGTGAAGTCGCCATATATTGGATCAACTTGATGTCAGCTGGTTTATCAATAACTGGCTATAATAACAGCCAAATCCTGCATCTTTCTAGCATGACCTTGGGCTGTGCTACATTGGAGCTGCTTGGTTTCCCCACCAATAAGATAGGATAAGAGTGTCTACCTCATTAGAGTTCTAGACCTGCACAGAGCAGATGGTCAAGCAGAAGTAGCTATTATTTATTATGGATGACTCTTTGGTCCTGTCCCTTTCACATCTCTATATATCTGCTTTAGACAGGATCACATCCATCCTGCATGTGTCCAGGCAGGAGACAGAAGTCACACTAGTAACTTGAACAGGGAAAATTTAGTATAAAGAAGCATTAACTAGTAAAAGGGGATTATCTGTTAAAGGAGGTTAAACACACACACACACACACAAAAAAAAAAAAAAATCTAAACTCACTGTCATGATTCAGACTCATAGTGACCCTCTTGGGTTTCTGAGGCTGTAAATCTTTACAGAAGTAGATTGTCCCATCTTCCTTTTGCAGAGCAGCCTGATAGTTTGAACCACTGACCTTCTGGTTAGCACCCAAATGCCTTATCCACTACACCACCAGAGCTCCTTTCAAGGAGACAGAGATCACTAAATAATATAGGAATAGCACAATGTGGGGAGCAGACACTACCTCCAGGGCTGAGGGGGAATACCCAAGGAAGAAGCAAACTTGGAAGAGATTCTCCCCAGCCCCCAATAAGGAGCACCTGGCCCAAGCCATGGTATTTTCAATCACCTCACATGTATGCAAAATCTGGACAATGGATAAGGAAGAATGAAGAAGAATTTATACCTTTGAATTATGGTGTTGGCAAAGAACATTGACTGCCAGAAGAACAAACAAATTGGTCTTGGAAGAAGTACAGCCAGAATGCTCCTTAGAGCAAGGATGACATTCATCTCGCATACTTTGGACATGTTATCCAGAGGGACCAGTTCTTGGAGAAGGACATGCTTGGTAAAGTAAAAGGGCAGCAGAAGAGAGGAAGACTTTCAAGGAGATGGATTGACGCAGTCGCTACAACAATGGCCCCAAACGTAGCCACAATTATGAGGACGGCACAGGACCGGGCAGTGTTTTGTTCTGTTGGACATGAGGTTGCTATGAGCTGATCTGACTAAGTGGCACCTAACAACAACGACACCCCTTTTCAGGCTAAAATTAAGATGTTATTAAATAGGGTGTGACTGTTCCAGTGGTGTGCTGAAGCCAGCTTGTATACTGGGTCACAAGCAAATTTTGTACATCAGCCATGGTGGGAGTATTCACACCACAGAAATAAGCAAATGCTAGAAATCACAGTTGTTAAACATTTACCAAAACATCACTGACTATGGCCCACTGGATAATGTTCACGGAGGTGCTGCAGGCCAGAGGTGATGTGCAGGAAACCACCAGCTGGGGTGTCAGTGAAATTCACTGGAGGGTGGGTGCCACTAGGTCTGCACACCACAGGCAGTTGTGCTATAGAAGCAGGAAGGACAAAACTAACAGGAAGAGAAGCCCCTTCTTATTTACTTAGTCCCTCTTGCACCCTCTACTGGCAAAGCCTAACCTTATGTCAACTGGCAAAGGGGTAAATATTTACAGGGTCTAGCTCCAGGGTCTGGAGCTCTGGTAGCATAGTGGCTAAGGCACTTGACTGCTAACCAGAAGGCTGGCGGTTCAAACCCACCAGCCACTCCTCGGAAGGAAGGTTGGGCATTCCTACTTCCGTAGTGATACTGCCTCGATGGCAAACAACAACAAGCTCCAGGGTCTACTCAAAGAAGAGTAGATTTGGAGCCAAGAGGCAATGAATTGATAACTACCCTACGCTTCAAGCTTATTTACATCTCAAGACATTTGTTCCTGTTCTCTACCTCTTCACCATGTTTTCTCCCAGGTAGTTACAGAAGGCACGCCCTTCAACTTGAGGTCTCTCCTCAAATGTCACTTTAGAGAAGACTTTCCATACTAAGATACAAGTTTCTTTCTTTTTCATATAAATGTCCACACAACTATAAACTGCAATTCAAATCCAGCTCGTGAGCCATTTTTGTGAAGCCCATAAAATGGTTTGTACATTTTTAAAGGGGTGTTTAAAATGGAGAAAACAAGAATATGTGACAGAGACTGTATGTGGACCACAAAGCCTAAAATGGTTACTATCTAGCCCCCAAATTTGCTGAACCCTGGTCTCAAGGGCAGTTCAGTTTCACCAGCTCTTTTGGGAACTCACATCACATCCATTTTGTTGCTAATCTATACCCTAGGCCAGGATGTTTACAGGTTTAAGTTGGACCACTGCTACATCCATGTAACAGCTCCAAGAAGAGGGAAATAATAGTCACAGGGACAAATAACTTCCTTTCCAACAAGTGTCATGGAAGGTACCCTAATCCTTTGGTGACAACTCGATCACATGGCCACATTTATCTTTGAGAAAGGCTGGAAAATATCTCTAATTGGATGGCCATTTGCCCAATTATGGAGAAGGTAGGACAGATTTAGGGAAACAATGAGAAGTCTTCAACCCCAAGAAATGCTTCCACACTTCTTCAACTCAGTGCAAATAACTGACCAGGGAAGGACAAAGCAGGATCCTGGGAAGGAACAGTGGAGACCAAAGGTCAAGGGTATGGATTAGGACTCTGGCTTTGGTGATTGTGTTAGTCAAGGTTGTGTGTCAACTTGACTGAACTGTGATTTTGAGAGACATGGCAGCTGGATATAGCTATTTCCCATAGTGAAATTGGATGTGGTATAATCAACTCCATGGTGGAGTCTGCTGTGAGACATTAATCAGTGGAAGGGGAGTGCCTTAGGGGTATGGCCTGCTTCCAGTATATATGGAGAAACTCTGGGAACAGGCTCTAGTTTTTTGGCTCATTTAAGCACATGTCTTCATCTCTAGTTCCTAGACTTGAACCAGTGGTCTGCCATGTTGCCTGCCGATCTTGAAATTGTTCCTGGATTTGAACTGGTGGCCTACCCTATTGCCTGCCAATCTACAGATTGTTGCCTGCACAGACTGTGAGCCAACAGTCTGCCATTTTACCTACCAATCTTGGATCCATCAGCCCTGGCAGCCAGCAGCTGTGTGAGTCAGAAGAAGCCTCCAGCTTGTTACAGTTGGCCTGGAAGGCAGAGCTGAAGCCCAAGGTCAAGGAGTCTCTGCCCAGCCTCTAGCTCTGGCACTCTGGATTCGGACTCTAGCCTCCTAGAATAAATTTCTGTTTGTTGAAGCCATCCACTTGTGGTATTTCTGTTATGGAAGTGCTAGAGAACTAAGACAGTGATGGACATGCCAGAAATAGCATCACTCTCTCTGCAATATGTAGTACTAGGACTCTGAGAAAAGCTAAAACCAGAAAATATTTTATAAGCAAAATATTGATCTGAAACAATTCCTTTTGTCTTCATTAGTTCATAAAACTTTCAGGGAGGGGGAATTACTTGCTAGATAGCAGACACTTGTTATTTTTGGTGATGAGAAAGGCAATACCAAATATGGATGAAATCTATACAACTTAATCCAGGTAAATGAAGACACTAAGAAGTATGCAAGAATAAGGTATAATTTTGGTAAATGCTGTAACATACAAGTTTGCAACAACAATAATAACAACCAAAACATATGTATGTGGTCACATAGGTACATATGTACCCATATGTATGTATAGGAAGGGATATGTGAGTAAATTCATATGCATGTATAGGCATATTCTGTCAAAAAAAAAAAAAAAAAACAAAACTCACTGCTGTTGAGTTGGATCTGACTTATAGTGACCCCTCCTTGGGTTTCCAAGGCAATATCACTATCGAAATAGATTGTCCAACCTTCCTTCTGAAGAGTGGCTGGTGGGTTTGAACCACCGGCCTTCTGGTTAGCAGTCAAATGCTTTAGGCAGTATGCCCTAGAGCTCCTGGCATATCTGTAGGCATATACATATACACATTTGTGTGTACTGCATGTATATCCATGTACTTAACAAAGCACAAAGGGGGCGGAGTTACAGAGCCTTCCTAGCTATAGCCAAACAACTTTCAGGATTGGTTTACTGTGTCAAAAGGCTTAGGACCATAGAGACTTCTCATTGTCTCCCTAAATCTGCCCTCCCCTTCTCCATAATTGGGCAGATGGCCATCCAGCTAGAGATGTTTTCCAGCCTCCCTCAAAAATAAATGTGGCCATGTGACCGAGTTGTCACCAAAGGATTGAGGCACCTTCCATGACACTTGCTGAAAAGGAAGTTGTTTGTCCCTGTGACTATTATTTCCCTCTTCCTGGAGCTCGAATACGGATATAGTAACAGTCCAGCTTAAACCTGTAAACAACATCCTGGGACAACTTAGTCAATTGGCGTAATGCCCTTCATAATGTTCTACATGCTAGTTTGGTGAGTAGCATCTGGGGTCTTACAAGCTTGCATGCAGCCATCTAAGATACAACTACTGGTCTCTACTCATATGGAGCAAAAGAGAATGAAGGAAACCAAAGATGATGAAGAAATAGGACTAATCGCCCACATGAACTAATCACCTCTTCTAACCTGAGCCCAGAAGAACTAGATGGTGCCCAGCTACCACTACCAACTATTCTGACAAAGGACACTAAGAAGGTCCTGGATAGAATAGGAGAAAAATGTAGAAGAAAATCCAGATTTCTAAAAAAAGGCCAGACCTATTGGACCAATAGAGACCAGAGGAACTAGAGAAACCCCTGAGAGATTACTGCCCTAATTAAATACTCTTTGCACTTTAACCGAAGCTATTTCTGGAGGTCACCTTTCAGCCAAATAATAGATTCACTTATAAAATAAACATATCACCCATGAGTAATATGCTCCCTTTTACAATCAACTATATGAGACCAAATGATCAATGTTTACCTGAAAGGAAAGATGAAAAGGCAAGGAAGGGAAAGGAAGCTAGATCAATGGAAACAGAGCAAACAGGATGGAAATATGTGAATGCTGACAATCATGAAAATTGTAACCAATGGCGTGGAACAATTCGTATAAAAATTGTTAAATGGAAACCTAATTTGTTGTGTAAAGTTTCACCTAAAACACAGTAGTATCTTAAAAAGAAAAATAAAACTTGGAACCATAGATGTTCTGAGTGCTTCGTTTTATTAAGAAACTAGCTCCTTATCCTTGAGGAGGGCCTGTTATCTGTTCCTATTTCTATAGATGCAGTGCTTTTCTCACTGTGATTTGGGAAATCACTATTAGCAGGAGCTTTCCTCCAGCCTTACAGCTGAATAAACAAAAGAGCTATACCTGCTAACAAGAGTGTGGCCTTCTGTCCACAGCAGGAGACAAAGGAAGAAACAAACTGGTCCTAGTTTCAGGAAACTTATGGTCCAAGTAGGGATGCCACCAAAACTCCCTTAATGGGATTTTCACAGCAGATAACATTCTGGGTATAAGTAACCTTGTCTGGAGTAAGTGGGTAGTGAGGACAGAGACCACTTGTATTGATAAGAAATATGGACAAAATCATCCTCGAACAGCTCATTGTTTATTCAACTACACATCTGAGGAAAGGTCTGTCAAAGGAAAGCGTAAAATGCACATGTGAGACACTTTTATATCCACAGAAAAAATATGCATTTACACAGACTTCAATCAATTCCTGGACCACTCTTCAGGGATCATGAGCCAGGTCTTTTAATATAATGAAATCAAGGTCAGGGAATAACTTCAGTTAGAACAGTTTCGTTTACAGGATCTTATAGTTTCAGGTCAGTACTTTTCCATGGCATTTATTTCCTTGGCTCTACCAAAAAAAAAAAAAAAAAATCTTAGATGTAGGTAGAGGCAAGAACCCCTGCCTGAAATGAGGATGTGGGCCTTTATAGGAAACTAATAGGAAAGGACCTTGCAGACTGAGCCAAGGAGTTTGGGCATTTGACATAGTAGGAGCCTCCCCGTCCTAGCTTCCTGCTGCCAGCCTTCTCTTGCACCACGGTTTCCTGGGCCGTCCACTGAGTAGGCAGGTCCACCAGAAACTGCCGCTGTGCAGTCTGGTTGGGTGTGGGGTGTGGGATGGGTTGGAAAGTTCTTTCTTAGAACATCTTGCAAGGGTTAGGGAATGTTCTGTTCTGTTCAGCAGATATTTATTGAGCAGCAGTCTTTGCACCATCCAATCTGCACCTAAAAACCACATTGTGTGTGGTTGGTAGAACCTATCTTAGCAGCAATAATCAGTTTTGCAGTCGTGGACTCATTGAGGCAGGCAGCCAGCACAAAGCCCAGACCCAGTACTCGCCAGCTATGATCATTTAGTATGTCTGAGATCCAGCTTTCTTTCTGTAAGAGACCAGTTGCTGTGAGTCAGCTCCGACTCACGGCGACCCCATGTGTGTCAGAGTAGAACTGTGCTTCATAACGTTTTCAGTGGCTGGTTTTTCAGATTGCCAGATCTTTCTTCTGAGATACCTCTGAGTGGACTTGAACCTCCAACCTTCTGGTTAGCAGCCAAGAGCGTTAACCATTTGCACCCCCAGGGACTCCAACCCCCATATGGTGGCTGAAGAAACTCACCTGAAGGAATTAAAATGCCCAAAGAGGTGGACGAGAGGTAGAGCTAAAATATGAACCAAGAGGCTCTGCTTCTCGAGCCTATACTCTCAAGCACTACGCTTCTCTACAAGAGATAGGCTTGCTTAGTTACGACAGCTCTCAAGGGACAATTGGATCAAGAGAAGTAATCAGGAAAAGAAATGAGTCTGGAGGTGAAGGCAGAGGGTAAAAATGCAAAGCAAAGAGTCATAGCACTTTGGGTTGGTGGGGGGGGTGGGTAAGACACAAAACAGAAGGCAGGATAAAAGCCCTGGCTTTGGCTTGCTGTCAAGTTATTATGCTGAGGACAAGAGGCCAGGGCTGTCTTTTGCCCAGAGCTTACTTTTGCCTACCTGTTCTACTGTGGAATGTTCCCAGCATTCAACTGTCCCAGGACTCTGAGGAGCCCTCAGGCCCAGCTTAGTAGATGTGTGGTCCTCCATTCCTTGGAAACCTCTGTGTTAAAACAGATGTACAATGATGTGTCCTGTAAACCCTTATGTGAAGTTCTGCACCTGGGATGGAAATATAAGCTGCTCCTCTGTGCCAAAGGGACCTAGGTCCTTCAGGCAAGAATGGGATGTTTCATTCTTACTGACAGAATTTCAAGCAGCAAAGTTTCAGGTAGTCTATGATTTTTCAGGAAGTTTCTTAGTGACTAAGGATGCAGTAGTCACTCAAAGAAGAGAGTCGTTATGACTATATAAAGCTGCAGAATATCTCTGGGAGCAATATTGTTTCCTGTTAAATTTGCAGCTAACTTTATCTGTGTTTGTTATCCCAACTTGATAAATGGTGGGACAGATTTTTACTTTCTCTGTCCCAGCTAATTTTTAATCTTCCATTGGTTGCTTTCGAGCAGATATTAAGGAACACTTACTAACACATGAAACTCTCTTAGTGAATGCATTCACTGCATTCCTGAGATCCCCAACACATACACACACTCACACACTTAGGACTGGGTGGAGTGGAATGGTTATAGTGACTATTCTGATAAACAACCCACCCACCCCTTTCACTCCCTCTCTCATCAGTCCAGCTTAGGAAATGTCTGACATAACCAGCAGACCAAGGGCATAGACGTACTTTGCTCCTTCTTCAACAGAAAAACTTTTCAATTCTGCTGTAAGTCAGAATTGACTGGATGAAACAGGTTTATTGTCCCCCACTGCCACCTTTTATTTATTTTTATTGTGATTTGGATAAAAGTTTACAGAGCAAATGGCTTTTCCATTCAACAATTCATATACATTTTGAGACATTCACTGCAATCCCCACACTATAACAGCATTCACCTCACTTCCTCTCTGTGTTTACCATTTCCCTTCACCACTCTTTCCTATCCCTTCCTGCCTTCTGAGATTCTCCCTGGGAAAATGATGCTGTTTTGATATCGTATGGCTGATTGTTCTAAGAAGCACATACCTCCCTGGTGTCAATGTTCACATTACAGGCCTATCTATCATTTGGTGAAAACTGAGCCACAGGGGTGAGTTCAGCTCCAAGCCTGAAAGATATCTAAGGGCCACAGTACCCAGGGTCCCACCAATCTCAGACCAGTAAGCCTGGTCTTTTTTTTAAAGTGAGTTTGTGTTTGTTCCACATTTTCCTCCAACTCTGTCCTGGACCTCGTATTGTGATCTCTTTCAGAGCAGTCAGCAGTGGTAGCTGGCACCATCTACTTCTTCTGGGCTTAAGGTCTTAGAATCTAGAACTCATATGGTCCATTAGTCCTTTGGAGTATTTCCTTGTGTCTTTGATTTTCTTCACTCTTCTTTGCTCTGGACAGGGAGAGACCAGCTGTTGCACTTTACATGGCTGCTCCCAGGATTTTAAGACCCCAGCCACTACTCTCCAAAGCAGGATGTAGAACACTGTCTTTGTGGACTATGTTATAACAGGTTTTTGATTGTTCCCTGGGTAATCTTCTGGGCAGCTGGCCAGACCTTTGCCCACTCCCAACAGTTAACTGGGCTCCGTTTCAGCAAAGGGCCTCAAAATGATCAGTTTAGGTGGCCTCAGCACTCTAGCTTCACATCTGTCTTCTTAGTCCCTCCGTGTAAGGGCAGTGCCTTCTTCCTAAGCCTGCATCCCGTCGTACCCTGAGTCTATTCTTTTCCCATCCAACTAAATAAAATTTTAATAATCAATTTTAAATAAATATTTTAATAGGCTTGGCTGGAAGTCCAAAAGACGCCAGGCTGTAGCAAGGAGTCTACAAATAATCGTGCAATAAGTAAATGACTCTCACCCTACGATGTAAAACGTCGTGACAAAATAAAACTACCAATCACACCGGGCTGAGAGCAAAGACACGGGTCCCAGGCCGTCCCCCCACCCCTTTTGGACATTGACCCACAGGGTCTCAGCTGGTGCCTCAGAGCCCGCTCAGGCGGCAGAGCGTCCACAAGGTGCTCACCCAGGATTCCCGATCCTATTGGTCACCGGCAAAAAAGGTACCATGGCTCTCAACCAATCAGCGCGCGCTGCCCTCCGCCTTGAAACCGCAGTGGTCAGCCGAGACTATTGTGCTCACCTGCGAGACTATTGTGCTCACCCGGCGAGCGGAGCACAGGCGAGGGGTTCTCCTGGTTTCCGGGAGCAGCCACAGCGATAGACACACTGCCTCCCTCTTCCGCGCGGTGCCTTTCTCCTCCGGGAACCGACCTCTTCCTCCCAGTGGCAGGTTGGCGGCTGGACGTCTATGACAGCTCTGTGAAAATCTGGCATATGTTGGCAAAAGTTGAGTCCACGAGAGGAAGGCACTACCTGCAAAGCATTTTATAATCAGTAACATAACAACAACAACAAAAAATGAGTATTCTTGCCAGCCAGTACCGCAGAAGAGACTGGAGTTGCAGCCCATTCCCTGGCAATGTCCGGGTGGAAGACCAGACGGGGGTGGGGCGACCAGGGGGTTGGAAAGGCCCTAGGGACGAGTTCAAGTCCTGGGGTTCACGTCTTGGCTGCAGGGGACTGCGCCTGTCCTTCGCCACCCCCAATCAACCTTGCTCCCTTGCCTGCTTTCCTCCCAGCTCTCAGCTTGGGGAGAGGTGCGCACGGGATGATCTTCCTGCGGATTGGAGCTCAGAGGCTCGCCCTCTCTGCCGAAGCGCTAACCGCCACTAGATTGTTCATCGACAAGCCTCTCAGCTTTGGTCCCCCGCGCCTAGCAGTGGCCCTGCCACGTCGTAGGCGCTCAACAGATGGCTGGTGAATGTCTGCATACCCGAAGCTCCCTTTCCTACTCTCCTGGGGCTTCAGCTCCCGCCCATTTCCAGGGGATCACCCAGGCAGATCATTTGGACACAGGCTCATCCAAAAAGCTGAGGGATACAGTGAGGGAGGTTATTGCGGAAGTTCCTTGGTGATTTTTTTAAGGTAAAAGAAACGTGCAATGTGGGTGCGTTTCAGGTGGTTCATGAACTCCCTGAGATCATGTACTTTTTTACTCAGCAGAGCTTTCCTGATTGTCAAGAGATCTCTGACTAGGAGCCTGCCTTAGACTAAGCGTCAGTTAGGAAAACGTGCAGTAAAGCGTCGTGGACAAAATATTAACATGGCTCTGAAATCTCAGTAATAAGGTGATTTAAAAAAAAAATAAAATCATCCAGACGGTCCAGAATATTTTAGGCTGTTAGTTTCTCATGAAAAAAACATAATTTCATATGTATGTGTCAGGACCTCTGGTGGCCTAGTGTGTAAGGCATTTGACTGCTAACCAGAAGGCTGGCAGTTCAAACCCACCAGCCACTCCTCTGAAAGAAGACTGGGCAATTTACTTCTGAAGACATACTGCCTGGGAAACCCAAGGAGGGGTCACCATGAGTCAGAAACAACTTGATGGCAGTGAGTTTGGTTTTTACATATATGTGCATGTGCATTTAGAGAGTCAGTCAGTCCCTGGGTAGTGTGAATGGTTAACATGCTCTGCTGCTAAGCAAAAGGTCAGAGGTTTGAGTTCACCCAGAGGCACCTCAGAAGAAATGCCTGACAACCTACTTCTGAAAAGTCAGTCATTGAAAACCCCATGGACTACAGTACTCTGACACACAAGGATATCATGAATTGGAACCAACCTGATGACAATTTATATAAATATTCATTCTTAGAACTCAGACACCTCTAGAAAAATCCTGGACCCTAATGTGAGAAAAACATTGGTTTGAGAGATTCAGGGAGAGTGCAGCACAATTGGTACCATTTGTATTGCTATGAAGGATAATGGATCTCACCAAGTAGGAAGGCAGAGGGAACAGTTCTTGCAAAACCAGAGACTAACAGCACAGCATGCTGGTGTACTTGGGGAAGAGTGAAAGGTACAGGTAAGGATGGAACTAGCATACAACATCCTATTAAGGCTACAATGAAACATAATGCAGTTCGAAATAAACAACATTGGAATGGCATCCAATCAGTAAAATTGTAAAGAAATGCTTTATTTGCCTAAAGTGTTAGTATACCAGTAAAATTAAGTTTAACTGAGGAAGGTAGATGTATATGGGCAAAGTTTCAAAAAAAAAAAAAATCTGAAGGGTATTTCTGGGTTATTTAATTGGGACTTTGAGATTGTAGGGCCTGATTTTTTAAATGGGTCTAAAAGTAAGAAAATTCATGTCTTTTCTTTCCCCTGATAGAACTCCTATCAGTCACAATTAAGATCAGATTCTGGCACTCAAATAAAATGAAAAAGAGGAAAACATAAGGAAGAGGCAAATCTGAGATAACTGGATGAGTGGTAGAAGAAGGAGGGGAATGAGGTTATAGGATGTGTGTGTTTAGTGTATATACAGTGGGGAAATTTTCATTCACCAGAATTACTTTTGGTATGGCACTATAGATAGATACATCTGAAGATTCTTCTGGGGGGGGTATGTGAGATGAGACAGTCTCATACTCAAATACAGTAATAGTCACTAAATTGCCTTTTAAATGTTTGAGTGAGTGGATTGTAAAATGGTCTTTTGTTTTGCAGAGCACAGTGATGGGTTTACGAATGTAACTGAACTGGTGGATGCCTGGATAAAGAGACCTGAGGTGGCTAGTCCCTGTGGTGAAGAGACAAAGATGAAAACCTTTCAGTGGTGGTTTGGTCAACAAGGGACTTCTGAGAATAAAGTGCAAGAGTGTACAATGTGCGCTGCCTTCTCTACCTCTTATTCAGCATCTTCAGTAAAATCTACATTACTCACGGTGTGGTTGTGAGTGGATTTTTTGCAGGAAGCTTAAGGAAGTGCTGTATCAGCGTTGGCAAGAGGTGTGTATGGAAATAAACTATGCAAACATGGGAACCAGAAGTTAAAGGGACAGGTGACTTCCATGCTTCATTAAGTGAGAAAGTTAAGGTTGGGCCAAATTAGAGCTTGAGCAATGGAAAAAGGAATGAGCGGACATTTACTTGTAAGAGGTTAAGTCACAGACCTTTCCCTGCTAAGAGTGTGACTGCTAGAGGCAGAACCTAGAAAGAGCAGAAACAGTATGCAATTAATTGTTCATTTGTACAGCCCTTTTCCCACTGCCACTCCGCAGAAGGAAGACAGGGCAATCATACAAGATCTACTGCCTCGGAAACCCAATGGGGGTCACTATGAGTTGGAATCCACTCGATGGCAATGGATTTGGTTTTTCCAAGCCACAGGTATGAATCTGGGGAACACCTATATTGGGTAAAGAATATACCCATTTTATGGATTATAGCCGTTCCGTTATGTTTCCAAGACATGACTTAAATCCAGTAGTGTTTAGTCATAACTAATCAATAAATGTACATTTCAAATAAGTTTCTAAATAAATCCTCTTATCCACAGCACAGCAGAGCAGTTAACAGCAAGACCAGGATCACAGTCTTGGCTCTGGCACATACCAGCTTTGTGATAATAGGTAAGTTACTGAACACTTCCACCCCATCTCTGCTTTAATTTCCTTACCTTTTAAATGGGGCAAACACAACTCAGTAAATTAACTAAATATCATTCAATTGAATACTTAAAACAGGTGAATTTTTTAGTATATAAATTATGCCTCAATAAAACTTTATAAAAGAGTACCCTCATCATAGAGATGCAATGAAAAAACATAATGCATATCACTGTCTGGCACTGTGCTGGTACACCGTTAACACTCAATAAATTATTAATGATTAGTATTAACGTCATAAAGGGATTACAAAACACTGAAGACATATAAAGTTAGATTTCTTTTTAAAATGAGAAAAACTATTGGTCTAGTTGAAATTTCAGGGATCGTTAAGTTCAATTTTCATTTTACAGATGAGAAAATTAGGGACTAGGCAGATGAAGTGCCTAATTCAAGATGTAGCTCTAAAGCCAGGCCCCAGGCCTGCTTGAATCCATTAGTGAATTCACTACCGCCACTGCCTCAGAAACACGAACACATGAAAAATCAAGGATGTGTTTCCTCCAGGGCTTGGAACCAGTTCATTTGTTTGACCCCTTGCTGAGAATTTGCCTTCACCCCAGATATACTGAATCAACATCCACATTTTAACAAGATGGGAATCTTGCTAATTCTCAGCAGGGGGGTCAGACTAGAATGAACCGGTTCAAAGTCTTGGTTTCCCCAAAGGAGAATTAACATACAGGGAAACAGAAAAATCATGTAGAGATGTGGAAGAGAATTCCAAGGTCAAGAGGCTGTCACATCCTGGCCTATGATCAACCAGGGCCCCTAGCAGTGGGGTCCGGGCCATGAGAACTTAAGTGCTTTGGCAGGCCAGGCCCTCATCACTCAGGTAAATGGGCTCATCCCTGTCGCCAGACACCTGGAGGTGGTGGAGCCGCACAGTCCATTCTGTTACATCCTGACATGGGATCTGCCAGCAGTGGCAGGAGCTGGGCCAAAAGTCAATGCAGCAGAGTTCTGGGGAGCAGTCAGTCTGAGTGGCCCTGAAGTGGGAGCAGCCGCTTAAGAGCTGCTTCTGCCAACCACTGAGAAATCTGGCCTTGCTCACTTAGTTACCCCCTGCCTGGTCTAATCAGCCTCCCTGAATGTTAAGGACTTTCCCTTACAATCCTGTAAATTGCCCGTAAGTTTCCTCCACCATGACACCCTCTTCAAATGAATATGGGAACCTGGCCCAATGTGAAATGTGATGTGATGTGATGTGATGTGATGTGATGTGATGTGATGTGAAATAGCCCAAGATTCCTGCTTCTTTATTAATGCTGCCATCTTCTAAAGGAACTTGATAGCATGGTTGGAAGATTTTGAGGCTAAGAAAAGTTTACTAAATTATCCAATGCTAAAAAGTGAACAGGAGAGTAAGATATATCTTCTAGGCCAATTTTTGAACATTTCAGGGGATAATATTCAGTGAGTCAACTCTGTCATTCTTAGGAGGTGGTGGCATCATATTCCCCCACATTTCCTGAGAATTAACAATCTAGGCCAGATGGCTGGTATAGACCCCTAATGTTACGTAATACACTGGGGAAGGAGAGAAAGAGGGAAAGGGGAATGAAAAGGAGGAGAATTAAGGCCTAAAACAGCTTTTATGATTTAACTCAGTACTTTGAAACTTCTCAATGAATAGTTCATAAAAGTGCCTCATCCTTTTTGACCAAATGTTTAGATCAAAATCAGTGGAAGGACAGAGGAGTTCTGTCTGTTCATTTGTTCTGAGAAAGTGGGGAGCAGACTATCAACAAATTAATGTTCGAAGCTTTTCCACAGAAAGCTTTCCTATTTTGCAGATCATTCCATACAATGAACACTTTGATGTCTGAGAAGGTGAGAGCTTCGACTAAATGTCTTCTGACACTCTTGGCACTCATAAGGCTTCTCTCCAGTGTGAATTCTCTGATGAATGATAAGTTGGGAATGCTGGCTGAATGTTTTCTCACACTCATTACATTCATAAGGCTTCTCTCCAATATGGATTTTCTGATGAAGCAGCAGCTCAGAGTTATCCCAAAAGGTCCTTGCACATTCATTACACTGATGGGGTTTCTCTCCAGTATGAATTCTCTGATGGACAATAAGGTGAGAGGTCCGTCTGAAAGCCTTTCCACACTCAAAGCATTCATAAGGTTTCTCTCCCGTGTGAATTCTCTCATGTCTAAGAAGTTCCGAGTTGCCTCTGAAGGCCTTCCCACACTCCTTACATACATAGGGCTTCTCACCAGTATGAATTCTAAGATGTCTAATAATTTCTGAATTCTGACCAAAAGTTTTCCCACATTCATTGCATTCATAGGGTTTGTCCCCTGTATGAATTCTTTGATGCCGGATAAGTTCAGAACTCTGACCAAAGCCTTTCCCACATTCGTTACACAGATATGGTTTCTCTCCAGTATGAATTTTCTGGTGTCTAATAAGGCCTGAGCTATGCTTGAAGGCTTTGCCACACTCATTGCATTCATGGTATCTTTCTTCAGTATGGATTCTCTGATGCTGAATAAGCTGTGAGCTAACCCTAAAGGTTTTCCCACATTCATTACATTCATATGGTTTCTCTCCAGTGTGGATTCTCTGATGCAGAATAAGGGCTGAATTCTGACTGAAGGCTTTACCACATTCTTCACATTTATATGGTCTTTCTCCAGTATGAATTCTATGATGATGGATGAGGTGTGAACTCTGAATGAAGGCCTTTCCACATTCATTACAAGCAAAGGGTTTCTCTCCAGCATGAATTCTCAGGTGCCTCCGAAGGCTTGAGTTAGTTCCAAACGTCTTTCCACATTCTTTGCATTCAAAGGGTTTCTCTCCACTGTGAACTCTCATATGCTGGATAAGATGGGAGTTCTGATTAAAGGCTTTGCCACATTCTTTACATGTGTGAGGCTTTTCTCCCACAGAATTCCTCTGTGTTGTGTTAGGTTCTGAATTCTCTATGCAACTGTGACCAGAGGTAGCAAATATACTAACTGCCTCTACTGTGCTTTCTCCCTGATGTGTAACCAGATTTGGGCTGGGACTGCCGCCTCTCTCACTCTCATTGTACTCCTGGTCTTTTTCACTTGAGGGTGATTTCTTAAAGATAATCAGCTCTGGTGCAAAGTCTCTCTCCTGAGGAGATAGCGCCACAATTTCTTCTATAGACTCTCTCGAATGTCCCTCCAACATGTATTCTTCACATGCTGCTCCAAACTTATGACCCTGGTAAACCACCTTGGGAAGTTTTTCTAATATTGCCCCATGTGGTTCATATTCTTCAGAAACTTCTTCCTTGGGAATCACCTTGTTCTCAGTCCCCATCTCACAATCTGAAATGAAAGAAGGGAAGTATGTAAAGTGGCTACATTAAATTTAAATGAAGCTAGAGTGTGGAGCTTTGACATGGCTCTGACACCACTCAAAAATAGCCCAGACACCTGTGAAATAATAGGACACTACTGAAGAGAAAAGATTTAGGATTATCGTTCAGCACATGCTGAACAATAAGCAGACACTGACTAAAAAGGATGGGAGAAATGATGAGAGAAAGAGACTTAAGGAGAAAAACAGGAAATGGATGGTACAAGGAGATGCTGATAAAAGTTCCAAAATATTAACAATGAGTTAGGGCAGAACCTGAGGTTGGCAAGGAAAACATTTAGGGACAATGGTAGCCATAGTAATAGATGGAGATAGGGAAAAGACTGGCAGAAAGAGTAAAACTGGCCAAGTTACATTATACTGAGCAAAGTAAGTCAGTCCCAAAAGGACAAATAACGTATGCTTTCACTTATATTAAATAAGCAAGTATATGGGGGTAAGAGGGAAGGGGACCAGGGGAGTTTTTGCTTAGGTGGGCACTGAGTTTATGTTAATGGTAGTAGAATAATTTGGAAAAGGATAGAGAGATTGGTGGAAAAACCTGCAGAATGTAATCAATGCCACTGAATTGTACATGTAGAAATTATGGAATTGGTGTATGTTTTGCTGGGTATTTTTTATCACAATTAATAAAAAATACTTTACAAAAACCGTCAAGTTAATAGGACTGACTTTCAAGTTTACGGAGGAAATAACCACAAAATGCATAATGAGAACTACTCTTAGTCCATTCCTGTGGTACTGTCTCTACAGATCAGGGACAGTATATGTAGATGTTACTCATTCAAAAGGTTAGCGTGATTTAGCTGTAACTAGCACAAAAGTAACTACCCTTGGGTTTGGATGAAGGTTCTAGCTTTATTTTTCTCCATATGGTTGTTGTTGTTGTTGTTGTTATGTGCCATCAAGTCTGACCTGACTCATAGCGACCCCTCCTTGGGTTTCTGAGGCGGTATCACTATGGAAGTAGATTGCCCAACCTTCCTTCTGAGCCAGATGGTTAGTGGATTGTATTAATACAATGTGCTGAATAATCCTTGTCCCTACTGATTTGAAATGCCACCTGTACCACAGTCCATATATACGTGGTCAGCAGTGAACTCCACTCAGTTCTATTGATCTGTCTATTCCTTGTCTAATACCAAACTGCTCACTATACTGTAGCTTTATTAAAATTTTTAGTATCTGATAAAATTATCTCTCATTAGTCTTCTTTGTCCTCTTTCCTGTCTATCCTATTTTTCAAGTAAATTATAGTATAATTTTATAAAATTTCCAAAATTATCCTGGTATTTTTATATCTATTATGTATCCTTATGTCTTTTCAAGTAGTGGATTTTTCTTACCATTACTTTCTTACTGGTTATTATTTATAAATATAGCATTGCTGTTTATTTTTACATCCTAATTTTATAATCAGCCCCTTTATAGAATTTTCTTACTACTATAAAATCTACTTTTATAGATCTTAAAATCTATAACTTTTCTAAACTTCTGGAAGACTGTGGAAAAGATTTCTAGTTAACTATTCCAAATATCCACTTTCCCCCACCTCCTTAGCAACAGAATAATGAATGTCTTTAGTGTGGCAATGGCCTAGGTAACTTTTTTTTGCAACTATGTTTGGCCATGTGACCAAGTTCCAGCCAATGAGGCAGTGAGATGCAAATGAACACATGTGGGACTTCTGGAAAGGCACCTTAAGGGTCAGTGGATATACTTCCTCACTTTCTTCTTCCATTCTCATGCATGAGGCATGATGTGATGGCTGGCTCCATCTTGGACCTTGAGTGCACCAGTATACCCTAAGGCTGGGGATCAGAGCTGGAAGGAACATGGGTCCCTGATGACTCCATAGAGCATCCTGCCATACTAGCCCTGGAATTCCTGCCTCTGAATTTCTTTTATCTAAGAGAGAAATAAATTTTTTCTCTGCTTAAGCCATTTTGTTTTTCTATTATATGTAGTCAAACCTACTCCAAACTGATGGCCCCACAAATTTATTTGTCCCCATCACAGATGTGGGTTCCAGATGCTGGGAGAATAAGCCTGGCCTCTGTTCAGGTGGTAAACAATCTGGAGCTAAAACTGATGTGGCCCTTTACCTAGGGCAATGTATCTGCACTACAGTACACCTGAGAAATACAATCCTCTCATCAGGAAAAGTGTTAACTGTGGAAGATGACTCTGAAGGGGGAATGGGCAATCATGGGATTTCACCTTGTAGACAACAGAGTCAGGGAAGGGTTTTTAAGCCAAGGAGTGAAATGGTCCACATTCAGATGAGCGTTTCAGGTAGATACATACCAGTGGCCATTTAGTGACTAACCTAGAAAGCAGCAAGCTAAACTAGAAAGCAGGAAGATCAATTAGGAGGCTGACATAATCATCAAGGCAAGTAGTGATGAGATTTGATTAGGGCAATAGTGGGGATAAAGAAGGAGACACTGAGTAGGGAAATATTTACAAGGCCAAACTGAACAAGACTTGGTGACTTACTGGATAAAGGTGTAAAGAAGAGGAGGAGTCAAAGATGGTGCCAAATCTTCTTTTATTTGAGGGGTGGTAACTGCGAATGGAGTAACGATAGGCTCGAATATAGCAAGGATTGTGAGGATGACACATGATTGGGCAGTGTTTCATTTTGTTGTGCGAAGGATCAGTATGAGTCAGAGCCAACTCGACGGCACCTAACAACAACAACAACTACTGTGGATGGCAGTGCCACCAACTGAGATTTGGGAATACTGGGGGAGGAGCTACTTTAGGAGGGAAGATGATAGATGCACTGTTTTGGACAAGCTGAGTTTCAGTATATCCACAGAGGTATCAAGGAATCAGTCAAAACGTAGGCGTCTAAAGCTCACAGTAGTCAGGACCAGGGATACAGATTTCCCCTTCCAGATCTTCTCTCCACTTTTCTTCATTCTGTGCTCTGCTCCAGAAGACTAACCTGTATGGCATACATCAGCAAGCCCTCTGGTTTCCAGTGCATTCCACCAGTGTGGAGCCCCAGCAGATCAGAAGTAAGGAGGACAGTGAGGTGAGGGTATTTATTCTCCTACTTCCTTCTATGAGGTTGCCTTGGATTGGTGGCATCCCTGAAAAGTGAGTCATTACTCCCCTCAAGTAGTCTATCTTACCTAATCTTCTTGCTGTGTGGAGTCTAGTAACCTCTCCTATCTCTTGTCCCTTTAGGCCCAGAGGTGGTGACCATTCAACTGTTGTCAGCCCCACATTCCTCAATACCTTACATACATCTTTATAATTTATAATTAAGCCCTTTCTAAATAAATCCTCCTCAAATTATCTAACTTGAGTGAGCTATCAGTTTCCTATTGGGACTCTGACTGATAATAAGGGGGTGGGTGGAGGAAGAGAAGGCTGCCACAAAGAGAGAGTGATTAATGAAGTAGGAAAACCAGAATACAGTATTAATGAAGTCACTGGGTCAATGGCAGAGGGAATTACTAAGTGTCCAATGCAGTTAAGAGATACCATAAGGTAGCAATTGGAAAATGTCTACTGAGACAATTAGATGGTCACAAATGACCAGAGTGAAAACACATTGTATGGAATGGTAGAAGCAGAAGCCAGCTGGCTGTGGACAGGACAATTAATTTGCTGCATCTCTCAAAAAAATTGGATGAAAGGAGGGTACCAAGATGGACAGTAGAAAGAGTACACTACTAGGTCAAGGAAGGATATTCTCCAATAGAAGATGTGAGTGTGTTATATTAGAAGGGATGGTCTGAGCATTAAGACAGAGATTAAGAAGAGAAACAAAGATGAAATTACAGAAGAAATGAACACCCTGAAAGCCACAAGGGATTAGAGTCAAGTGGTGAGGAGAGGAGGAAGTGAGTTTGTGGGTGACCTTTATACTGCCTCTTTGCTCAGTCTCCAGATATCCACAGGGTATTGGTAAGCACCACCCTCCTACCCTATGGCCTCTCTAGTCACTAATCAGTAATGCTCTCCTGACATCTGAAAGGAACCGGATCTATTACTAAAAGCTCTTCGTGCTACCCTTCAAGATGGGTTAGGATCTTTAACTTTCCCCCTTAACCTCATGTCTAATTTTCCCATGGAGTAAGAGAAGATACCCCATTCAACTCAGCTAGCAACAGCAAATTAAAAACCCTGGATTTCTCCTTTTTATTGAAATTTTTGAAAATTATATCTAATATTTTTCCAAGGTAGAAAATTTGACTATTTTGTTTGTCTATGGAACCCAGCTGAGTTAGGAAGCACTATTTTAAATCAATTTCTCTCTAATGCCCAGCTCAGACCAAGTTTACTTACAACTTCCTCCAGCCTTTCCTTTTCACCCTCATCTCTCTATAGCTGCCTCCTATCCACCATCTAGCTCTTTACAAAGTCAGCCTTCACAGAACCTGTTTGCCCCATATACCTTATGGAAAATCACTTGTCTGCAGCAAAGCAAGATACAAGTTAGGTCTTTATTCCCCAACTTCAAAATCCAGTCCAAAACTCAAACACAGGCATACCTTGGAGATATTGCAAGTTCAGGTCCAGACCACAATAAAGCAAATATCACAATAAAGTGAGTCACATTAGTTTTTTGTTTTCCCATTGCATATAAAAGTTATGTTAACACTATACAGTAGTGTGTTAAGTATGCAATAGCATTATGAAAAAGTTTGAAATATTGTGAGAATGAGCAAAATGTGACAACAGAGGCATGAAGTGAGCACATGTTGTTGGAAAAATGGTGCCAACAGACTTGCTTGACACAGGGTTACCACAAACCTTCAATTTGCAAAAACCAATGCAGTATCTATAAAGCACAATAAAGCAAAACACAATAAAATGAAGTATGCCTGTAGAGAAAATCCTCTTCAACCAAGTCTAACCCCTTCTAACCAACCCTTTCCTTTGCATTTATTTGCCAGTGACACAATATTAATGTCATTTGTTGAATATTATTTATAGGTATTTCCTCATACAAGTCAAAGCCAATTTCCACAAGGTTCATTTTCCTAGAGGCCTATTCCTACCTTAGACCTCGTCCTCCTATGGAAACACTCTACTTCTCACAGCTTAAATACAATTTCCCAACCACAATTTGTCTGTCTCTCATTTCTTTATTTTACTAAATCTGAAATTAGCTGTTTCTGAAGAAAAACAAGACAGCGGTGCTACCTAAGGGGTAGAGGTTGACCACTCTCGGTCTTCAGTTTGGGGGATGATACGCAGATCTCTACTGGGTCACCACAATTCAGAGTAGGGTTTCCTTAGCTTTACAGACTTGGATTTGTTTTTTCAATGCAACTTAAGACAGCAGGCTCAGAAAGCCTCATTCACAAAATACTGACACATAAACCAGAATGTCCTGTTAATTAACAATTAGAAATAAAACTTCAAAATACAACACTGCCTGTATGAAAATCTATCAAAGCAAAACAAAAAAACCACCCCTAAAAATTGTTTGGTAGGCCTGCAATCACAGCAAGAAGAGCTCGCTAGATCAGTGATTCTCATATATAGTTCTTGGCCTGGATCTAGACTAGCTGCATAATAACCAAATGGGATGTTTCTTTAAAATATTAATTTTCAGGTCTCAACTCAGACCTCTCAGAATCAGAATCTAGGGGTGAGATCAAGCAATCTGTGTTTTTAGCAAGTGCCCCAGGTGATTCTGATGCCCAGCAAGGTGTGGAAAGCACTGTGTTGATCAGTCTTAATGCCTGGAGTTACCCCACTCTCAATCTGGTTCGTCCATTTCCACCCTCTGTGGTCTACAAGCACCAAGCACAAGGAGTGCAGAAACACTGTCATTCTTGCTCCTCTCTTTCCTACCCTCCATTTTGATTGCCCTCCCTGCCCTAAATTCCTGAGAACACAATGAGATGAAATAATACAACTGAATAGATAACCTTTTCTGAATTTTAAAAAAAAAAAAAATCACAATTTGGTTATGCTTATCAGCCTGACTCCAATTATTCTGACTGGCCCTGAGTTTGGTCAAACTTCTTGAATCAGTATTTACAGCGATGTTTTATGATAGCAGTATCACTTGTTTCTTTGAATTTATCTGAGCCATATGCCAAAAATCAAATTGTGATTTGTGACAAAAATATTATTAAATGATCTATCATCCAATAGTCTGATTAGGTCTTCTTTAAATTTTGTTGAAAGCAAAGATTGAGATTTGAGTTACAAAAGGTCCAATGAGTCACTTCCTCAACAAATTGTCCCTTTGTGTGGTACCTCAGAGGTTTATTTCCACCCTAGGCTGATACACATAGTAAAATTAAGGATGGATGGGTAAGAGGTATGTCTGTCTTTTGTAAAAGAGGAAAAGAACAATTGTGAAAGAGAAGAGAGACCTTTAGTCCATAGGTCCATTTTCAAGCAGATCAGTTGTAGGCAAGGATATAAATCGAAGTCAAGGATCTGGAAATTTATTTCCATTCAACAATCTGTGTATCCATCAATGTGTTAGAAAGTGTCTGCATACCTCCTCCACATACTCCAGTTTGAGGACTGCTGCATTACTGTAGTCTGAAGAAAGAATGAGTTAGCAAAGCCTCAAAGGGCAGGTAAGTTACAGAACTAAAAAAAAAAAAAGAGAGAGAGAAGATTTTGACTCCAATAACAAAGTTGGGATAGATAAGAAAGAGTGAGGATGCATGGATATTTTCATATAAGCAGTCATGCTGAGCACTTTCTATATGTTGTGTGCTAAACAACTGACAGAATTTATCTTGTTTAACCTCCACAATCTCCAATGAGACATGTATATGAGGAAGAGCCAATCAGCATGGTTTCCTGACTTTCTCCAACAGCATGTGTGGCAGCTCCAAAGCAGGCTGGGATTCTGGGGAGATACATGGAAGACTGAAGGAATGAGGGACTTGAGGCTGTTAGCCAGGACATATCTGAGATGACTGAGTGAGATAGGGAGGCAGATGAACTCTATGCGTATGCGTGTGTGTGTGTGTGTGTGTGTGTGTGTAGGGTGGTTGCTAACAGATAAAGAGGAAAAGAATGTGATGAGCACACTGAGAGGATGTCCTGGAAATTAAGATAAGGTTACTCTTCAAAAGTGGAATTCATGAAAACTTGAAAATTTTATTTTGAAATGTCAAAATGTATAGCGTCGAAACTATTCAAACTTATGATGAAACATTTCAGATGCCAACTTACAAATGTGGAAGGGGATACAAAGCTTTTCAAAATTATTCTATGACGTATTTGAGCAAAAAAACTTTACAATGGTCTTGCTGTCTTTGCAAGAGATGTGAACTCACTCAAGGGCTCCAGCAGTGAGTCCCTATTGAGTCAAATTAATACCATCACCTTATAAATGACTGGTTCAGAAACTGCAGGGATTGGTTTAGGAATGGACATATGCCTTCATCTGGATCAATGATATTCTGAGGAAGGTTGCTGAGAGCTTCTGGGAATAGCCTCCTGTGTCCAGAGAGAGCCACAGGAAGAGACTTCCTCTGTATATTGTTACCTGCAACTGCCACTGCTCTCTCACTACCAGCTTTTGGAGCCAAAGGCACCAGATTATTAAAGCAGTCCTGAAACTGCTATACCTCTTAACTTCTAGCTATGGGAGCTTGTACACTTGCATATTTTCAAGCCAGCTTGAGTTGGATTCTGTTACTTACAGACAATAACATCCTCATCCTAACAAATACAGTTGCTGCCCCCTAGCTTTTGAAAGACCAGATCCTACCAAACACTCAATATACATCCTCTCCAGTCTTCACTAACATCTGCAGGAAGGAAGTTCTCCCTTGGTCTTTTGGACCAGCATTTCACTGGCCCTTTTCTCATCTCTCTCTTTGTGTAATAGTTATCAAGTCACTTCCTGTTTACTGTTCTCCAAGACCTACAGAGCAAAAACTTCTTAACATGGTTCCTAATGCCCTCTTAGTCAGACCATGTCTCCATTCTCTACCACCTGTCCTACAATCGCCAGTGACTGTAGGAAACTGTAGTCATACTCAGTTTCCTGCAGTTCAAACACTCCCTATTCTTTAAAGCTTCTCTGCCTTTGAGAACAGGTTATTACTGCTTCCTGAAATATTATTCCCCATCTGCTGCACTTAACAGCTACAAGACAGCTCAAGCATGGACACCTCCCTTTTCTTCCCTCACCCCAGCCCATAATACAGACAGATGTTCTGTCATCTGTATATACCTCTACTGAGCAATTACCCCAACTGTATTGCTACAATTTACTTTTCATGTCTGTTCTCATCTTCAAACCATGAGCAAGGATGATGTGTTATTTATCTTGGTATTTACAGTGCCTAGCAAATGTTTGTTAAATTAATTTGTATTACAACTACAACTAGTCTGTAATATACTTGAAGACTAACTGGTTATTTCATTTCATCTTGGTACCTAAAGAACCTAGGACAGTCTCTGACACATAGCTAATGTCGATGACTATTTGCAAAAATAAGTTCCTTTTCCCAAACTAGATGATATTTAATGATGTCATCCTTCTTTCCTCATGTCCTCTCTCCCTGGTTCCCACAATCAAGAGGTCTGTTAACTCTGCGTTCAAACCTGTTTCATTTGCTTAACTAATCCCTCACAAATCAGAACCTCTTGGGCCCTAAATTTTGACAATGCCCCGCCATTTCGTCCCCGCGGTTTACTTGAGGATGGAATATCTGAGAAAACTACAGCTCCCACTGGTCCCCAAGTCGAGACCGAGGAAGGGGGTGTCCCTGCTTCTCCCGCTCCTGAGGTTGACAGGCATGGAACCAGAGTTGGAAAAGGCCCTGACAATGTCCAGGGCCCATATTCTCTGTATGCAGGTGGGGAAATGGAGGCCTAGAAACCATGAAGTCCAAGGTCACACAGAGAACCCGGGTCAGGATCAGACCTAAATGAGGAGCTTACGCAACGCTCGCGGGCTGTGGAGTCGGGAGCCCAGCGCCCTCCTCCCCCCAAGCCGTGATGGAATGAGGTCTCACCGCAGGCCGTAGCGCCCACGCTCCCTCGGCTCGGGATCCCAGCGCAGCTCTGCCCACTCTCTTTCAGCCAGCAGCTGTTGTCTCGGTGTCACGGGCGACCGGCATCAGCCCCTTCCGGTACCCGGGCGGCTCTCAGCCAATCAGCGTACGCCGCACTCCGCTGGAGAAACAGGTGGTCGACTTTGCCAAACCCGCCTCACCTTTTCCAGCTTTGCTTTTTGCCGGTTCTCGCCCTGACACGAGCCCCACGTCGTCTCCACCTACCAAGTCGGCTCGCTGGAATGGCCTTGTGCACCGTGCGATGTCCACTTCAGCCCAGGATCATTGACAAGCTGGGTCCTCCGGGTTTCCTAGAGGGGCTCCAGGGACGTACTTCCGTACGGTGACCGGCCGCTCTGCGCGCTGGTTTCGTTCCCCACCTCTTGTTTAGGTTGGAGAAGTTGGGAGTCGGTTTCGCTTTTCCGCAAGGAGTTTTGCGAGACCTCCTTCATGTCCTCAATTGACATCTTCTTGTTCCATCACTTCCTTTTCTGAGCTGCGTGTGTCTGGTAAATACAGACACCTAGACCCTAGGAGCAAGCCTGTCATCTGCTCTGCCATTTGGGAGGGCTTACTTGCGGGAGTAATGTTGTTGTTATGTGCCGTCGAGTCCGACCCGACTCATAGCGACCCCTCCTTGGGTTGCCGAGGCAGTATCACTACGGAAGTAGATTGCCCAACTTTCCTTCCGAGGAGTGGCTGGGGGCTTGAACCGCCAGCCTTCTGGTTAGCAGTCAAGTGCCTTAGGCACTACGCTACCAGAGCTCCTATGCAGGAGTAATAGGAGGGCTGAAACCTGAAGGCTGAGCAGGAATTACTTAGGGTAAGCGTGAGGGAGGGCCGTGGTGGTTCAGTATTACGATTCTCACCTTGCATGAGGGAGAGTCAGGTTTGACTCCCATTTTCAGTCAATGCGCTGCCTGTAATTGGAGGCTTGTGTGTTCCTGTGATGCTGAACACGTTTCATTAGAGCTTACAGGCTAAAATAGGCTCAGAAGAAATATCTGGAGAGCTACTTCAAAAGAATCAGCCAATGAAAACCCAATGGATTACAACAATCTGATCCTGTTGGGCATGGGGTCACCATAAGTCAGGGCCAACTGGAGGGCAGCAAACAAGAGTGAAGAGAAGAGCACGTCAGGCAATGGGAGCACCGTTTTACACTGACTCTGCCTCCCTTGAATACGTGTGTCCAGTTCTTGCCTCGAAACCTTTGAACTTGTTACTTCCTCTGCCTTTCTTTTTTGCACAGCAAGCTTCTTGTTATTCTGATTCCTGTTCAAATGTCACTACTTTTGGAAGCACCTGGGGATTGTGTAAAATACTGATGTCTAATGCCACCACATAGATTCTGTTGAAACTGGTCTGAGATGTGCCCTGACCATGGAATTTTTTTTTTTTTTTTTAAGGTTTTCCAGGTGATTCTAACATGTGGCCAAGGTTAAAAACCAGTAGCCTATGTCAGGGTTCTCCAAGTGTGGTTTCTGAACCAGCAACATCAGCATCACCTGGGGGAGAAATGAGTATTCTCAGGCCTCACTCCAAATCTTGGGATGAATCAGAAACTGTTGAGATGGAATTCATCAATCTGTGTTTTAATAAACCCCCTGGGGGTTCTGAAGCACACTAAAGTATGACAATCACTGGTCTACATATTGACAGTGGTTCATTTGATCAACCCTTGTATGTGGGGTAGGAGCTCTGGTAGCATAGTGCCCAAGGCAACTGACTGCTAACCAGAAGTCTGGCATTTCAAGTCTACCAGCCACTCCTCAGAAGGAAGGTTGGGCAATCTACTTCCGTAGTGATACTGCCTCGGAAACCCAAGGAGAGGTTGCTATGAGTTGGACCCAACTCGATGGCAATGAGTTTGGTTTTTGGAGTTTGTATGTGGGTTAGATAGTAAAAAGATAAGTTGTCTCTTGGCTTCTCTCCTGCCCACCATCTGCTTTATTACACTAGCCAACTTAGGGGTCATCTAGAGCAATGGGAACCTACTGATGGAAGAGGACCAGGGCATATGGTCCACAATACCATTCCCATTTCCAGATTGAGAGGGTGTGCATGACTGGGGAGGTCCTGATATAGCTACAGAATTGAACTTAATAGGAAAGTCTGAGAAGTTTTTCTTCTCCTGAAGAAAATTGCAGGTAGAAGCCTTGGCCTCCCCACCTAATTTCTCACAGGAACAGATACATGGAAAATAAGACATATTATGGGCAGTGATGTCAACAAAATAGCAGAATGGGCAGCTCCAAACACCTCTCCCTCCACAGAAATATCAAAAAACAAGTCGGATCTGTCATAATCAACTTTTTTAGAATTCTGGAAAACAGTCAAAGGTTTATAGCAATCAAGTGAATACTGAATCAAGAAAAAGGCAGCTTAAAAATGATAGGAAAGCTCTATAGCCTTTCACTTTCTCTTGTTCCATCCTCCTCCTGGCTCTTTGGCAACCTTGAAGACGTCAGCCCTGTGTTCCCAGTGCAGAGCATGTTCCCTGCTCCTGGATGGAGCAGAGCAGAGCTTATTTGCAAGTTATTATGTTTTTCTGTTCTAACCTCTCTGGGGGCTACCCAAAGGACTGATACAATAGCTTATCTCTGTTTCACCTAATTCAGAACCAACTCAAGATAGGAAAGCAGCAGACATTGCTTGAAAGAATTGTAAAATGAATGAAAAAACTACAGCCAACCTATAAGCCAAGGAAGATAGGCAGCTTCTAGAGGCTGGAAAAGGCAAGGAAATTGTTTCTCCCCTAGAGCTTCCAGAAAGGAATGTAGCTCTTCTGACACTTTGGTTTTAGCTCAGTGAGACTCACTCTAGAATCTGATCTCCAGAACTATAACATAAATCATTTATGTTGATATAAGACATGAAGTCTGTGGTAATTTGTTACAGGAGCTATAGGGAACCAATACAGCTAGTTATTCAATACCAGAAAGGGGGGGGGGCGAACTATAGCCACTTGGGGCAAAAGATTACTGTTGAAACATATAATAAGATTATTTAAAACCTAGGAGCTCTGGTGGCATAGTGCCTAAGGCATTTGACTGCTAACCAGAAGGCTGGTGATTCAAACCCCTCAGCCACTCCTCAGAAGGCTGGGCAATCTACTTCCATAGAGATACCACTTCGGAAACCCCAGCCGGGGTCACTATGAGTCAGGATTGACTTGACTTTGTTGTTGTTGTTTGTTTGTCTTTTGTAAGGAAAAGCCAGGAAAATAGAATTTTTTAGACTATTAGGGGGCTCAAAAATGCCTGTATATACTGAAGAATTTGGAAATTCACAAGTATGCCCAGGAAAGGATACGTACTCAGAAAATACCTGAGAAGAACCTATGCTTTCACCAACAGCTATCTAGACTCCATACCAGCATGACATGAAGGCTGAGGCAGAGTTGTCAATGGTCTAACTAAGGGTTAATGGAATGTCCCAGCACAAAGTCAACGTGAAAAGACTGGGAAATATGTTTTTATGTTCTTGTGGCTTTTGTTTCTGTATTTTTAGCTCCTGGTGTTTAAGGCAATCTCTGTCAAAACACTGACTGAACACAAGCTAAGAAACAGACTTTAGTGGCCACACATGACAAGGAATATAGTCTTTGTGAGAATAGTTTGGAAAACTCACTAAGCAAATGGATGACAGACACTTTCAACAATCAAGAATAGTAAACCCTGAGGAAGGGAGAGAACCTGATTTCCAGAGTTACCACATTATAATATTCAAATATCCAGTTCCAAGGAAAAAAAAAATCACAAAGCATAGAAAGAAACAAGAAAGAATAGCTCATTCAAAGAAACAAATAATAATTTTACAGAAATGATCCCTGAGGAAACCCAAACATTGGACTTACTCAGTAAAGATTTTAAATCAACTCCCTTAAATATGCTCAGAGAGCTAAAGAAAAGCATAAGTAAAAGAAACCAAGCAAACAAAGTATGAACAAACTGAGGATATTGGTTAAAAAGAAAAAAAGCAATTATAAAAAGGAACTGAAAAGTACAATAACTCAAAAGTTCACAAGAGTGGTTCAAGAGCAGTTTTGATCAGGCAGAAGAATAAATCAGTGAACTTGAGGATAGACAATTCCTCTCTGACTAGTAGAATGGAAAAGAATGAAGTGAACAGAACCTAAGAAACCTGTAGGGCATCATAATGCAGACCAAAGTACACATAATCTGAGTCCCAGAAGGAGACAGAAAGAGGTGCAGAAAGGATATTTGAAGAAATATTGAAGAAACTCCCCAAATATGATGAAAGATATGAGTCTACACATCCAAGAAACTCAACAGAGTCCAAGCAGAATAAACTCAGAGATACACACCAAGAAATATTATAGTCAAATTGTAGAGCGCCAATGTCAAAGAGACAGTCTCAAAAGCAGTAGAAAGAGAAATGAGTCATCCTCACATACAAGGGATCCTCAATACAGTTAACAGCTGATTTCTCATCAGAAGCCATGGAGGCCAGAAGAGAGTGGGATGACATATTTGAAGTGCTGGGGAAAAAAAAAAAAAAAAAAAAACTGCCAATTAAGCAAAATTATCCTTCAAGAATTTCAAGAATGAAGGAGAAATTAAGATATTACCAGATAGACAAAAGCTAAATGAAAGATGAGCTGGAAGAAGTGGGAGAAGGTAGGCTGGCACTAGACAATAGCAGAATACACAGGAAAGCAAGTATCAGAAGACAAAGCAGAAGAAAGCTGTGCCCCCAATTTAGGAGGCTCATCACTAGGGCTCTGGAGTCTTCACAAGGTCCGCAAAATAGCACACTTGCCACCACAGGCAAGACACCACTGGTCCATAATAGCCTTCTTGCCCATGAACCCTGAGACTGCCTTAGAACCCTACTCATCACAACACACCAGGAAACTGCTACTAATTAGTCTGAATTAGCATATGAGTAGAAAGTTCGTACCATCCCAGGCCAAGGGAATCCTAAATGAATATTTCTAAGTCTGTTTTTTTAAAAAAAAAAAAAAAACTGCTATGGAAGGAAGGTTGAGCAATCCTACTTCTGTAGTGATACTGCCTAGGAAACCCAAGGAGGGGTCACTATGAGTCGGGTCCAACTCGACAGCACATAACAACAACAACAACATGGAAGGAATATCAAGTCCTAGTATCACCTATCATCACAGAGACAATCACCTCCCAATATGACTAGGAAACTAATATACTAGAGGTGGTCTGTAGATGTTGATTGACGAACACATATATGGAAAGTCTTCCTAGATTAATTTGAATTTTAACAGTGGCCTTCAAGAAACAAAACCTTAACCCAAAAATTCAAAACTAATAGCAGGAATTTTATGTACAGAGTGAAGGAGGTAAAAAGACCATATGTAGCCAGCTGGCTTTTCAGAGCCCTTCACATCACATTAGATGAGTGGTTGTCTAAAGCTAACTTTTCCAAGAGCTTAGATTTGCTGACACTAGCACCCACAATTTCTAAATAATATCTAAGTGTCAGTGAACTAAAATGTAAGGATCAAATGACTGAGTAATGAGTTTGGTTGATCTTTATGGCTGGGTATACTAGGAAGCTTAAAATAGGGGCTTCTCATATGGAATTGGAGTGCAGTATGCTCAGCAACCAGGGTAAGGGGTTGATGTTTGAGGATATTTTAAATCCACTGGTTTCTGTTCTCTCTCTTCTTTCTTATGTCACTGAGCATACCCTTTAAGCTATATCCAGTATTTCCTTATTTTTAGAGAGAACCACCCATAAGTGAGCAGTGATCCATTTTGCAAAGTTATACTTTCTAGAAATGGTCAAAGCTAGACCCCTTCCCATTCATGATTGAGTATATAATTTGTTCTATCAATGCCCAACAGAGGTCACAGGGATCTGGGGCCAAGATGTTAGCAGAATCCGAGGCCATTTTTAGCACTAATAGGTAATTGAAAGTCACCAGAGCCCACAAAAAGGAGGAGCTCTGGTGGTGCAGTGCTTAAGGCATTTTACTAGCCAAAAGGTGGGCAGTTCAAACTCACCAGCCACTCCATGGAAGGAAGACAGGACAATCTCCTTCCATAAAGATTTACCACTTCGGAAACCCAAAGGGGGTCTCTATGAGTCAGAATTGACTCAATAGCACTGGGTTTGGTTTGATTTTTTTCAGAGCCCACAAAAGGTGTAAATAGCATCACTGGCAAAGATGGATGAGTATCTCAATTTGGGCAAGTAGGTCATATCTCCTGTCTCCCTAATAACCACTACTTAATATAGGGTGTAGATTATGAGGATGATGGGAGATGGGCCTGAACCTGAAGGAGACTGGATAGTATGGAGAAGGATTTAAGTGATATTAGCCTTGTCAAAATCAGAGGGATTAATGGATAGACAGTGGCCAGGATAAGACAGAGAATCCCGAGCTGGATGGCTCTGAGTGCAGGGTCCTCTTCCACACAGATCTGGTGAACCCTCGAGTCATCGCTGTGGATCCAATCAGAGGCAACTTGTACCAGACTGGAATCAAGAAGCTCCTAAAATTGAAATGTCCTCTTTAAATGGAGAAAACAGAAGAAATTTGGTGAATAAAGACATTGGGCTGTCCAATGGTTTAACCTTTGACCCCTTCTCCAAACTGCTCTGCTGGGCAGATGCAGGAACCAAAAACAGGAGTGTACGCTACCTGATGGAACTGGATGGTGTGCCGTTCAAAACAACCTCCACTACCCCTTCAGCATTGTTAGCTATGCAGTACTTCTACCGCACAGACTGGAGGAGGGATGGTGTTATATCAGTAACAAAAACAGCGCCCAGTGTCCTGATGAGTATCTCCCAGAGCAGCGATCACATTTCTATGGATCTACCCCTACTGCGCAGCTGGAAGGAAGTAAATGTACACTCTGAAGGAACACGGGGTTTACAAGCAGAAGCTTGACCTTAATAAACATTTACTGCAAACACTAAAAGGTAAAGAAAGTGAAAGAGGAATTGGCCATTAGAAGTTTCTGGACATAGAACAAGATGAACACTTTTAGTGCAAAAAGACTAAGAATATTTTGTGAAATGTTTGTACCTCAAAATCTTTACTATTTTTTAAAAGAAATGTTGCTATTGCGAGTTTAAAAAAAGGTAATAGAATTTTAATTGTTGCTTATTAAAGCAACTTTTCATAAACATTTATATCGTATTTCAAGGTCAAATTCATTCAACTAAGAACCAGAGTATATTAAGACTCTAAAAGTGATTTTTGTTATGGATTCTTTCTGGCCAAGAGGTTAAAGCACATATAATCAGTGTAAAAATACAATCCTAAAGATCACAGGCTTTGATGTAGTTAGAGAAGGCTATGCAGAATGGTTGGGAAAGAACCAACTTATTTATAGTTTCCCAACAAAGAGTTTGATAATTTCCACATTCTGTGGGATCACTTTCAAGAAGTACAGCCAGAATGCTCCTTGGAAGCGAGAACGGCCAGACTTCATCTCACCTACTTTGGTCATGTTGTCAGAAGGGACCATTCCCTGGAGAAGAATATCGTGCTTGGTAAAGTGGAAGGTCAACGAAAAAGGGGCAGACCCTCGACGAGATGATTGACACACTGGCTACAACAATGGGCTCAGGTATAGCAAGGATTGTGGAGCTGGCACAGGACTGGGCAGTGTTTCGTTTTGCTGTACACGGGGTTGCTGAGTCAGAGACAACTCAATGGCACCTAACAACAACAACAAAGACTTCAAAGGTTTTTTTTTTTTTTTAAATCTCTGCATTAATGTATTTGTATTTATATTAAAAGATGCTAGAATGATTCCATTTGTATTTTCTGATCCTGTGCCTCTGTGGAATTACCCATAGAAAGTACTATATTTATAAATACCAAAGACGTAATAGTTCTCAAATTTTCTAGATTACTCCAACAAAATATTTTAAGTTTTCCTATGGGGAAAAAAAATCAGAGAGATTGATTACCTTCTCTTGACAAGTCCTATTAAGTTATACAATGCAGTGGACATTTCAGCCCAGTCAGAAGACAGTCAAAGAACTAATCTGCCCCTTCAGCCTCTGCTTAAAAATAATAGCATGCAACACTCAGATACTTGTTTCATACTTGTTTCAGCCCTAAGCTTGTGTGAATTTGGCCTTCCATACTACAATCATTCAACAGATGAATTATTCATATCCTGAATATATCTAAAAGGATTACCCCTAAAACCAGGCATCTTCTTCAAAAGGAAAGGTGCTCAAATATGAGTAGCAGAAATTACATCCAGTCAAAAATTCCACAGCCTTATTGGGGTCCTTTTCTGTTCTTTGGTAGCAACATTAAACAACAAGATGGCATAAATTTAAGGACAAGAAAAAAATCCTAGGCTTCTCTCTAGCACAACTATTTCAGAGTCTCTGGGTCCAGGAGTGAGTCGTTGGTAGAGCTTTCTAGGTAGTTGCAATGTGCAGGAAAGCTGAGGTCCCTGGCTTAGACTATTGAGAAGCCATCTAAAGCTGAGGCATCTCCGGAGTTCAGGCACTCGAAGAAGGCATGGACACCTGAACAAAAGTTCCACTAGGAAGGAGGAAGGGTGTCTGGCAGCCTTCTAAGGGCTGAGGACCAACTCCTATTGCTTGCAACAAACAGCCTGCTGTTGCAGAGTGGAGGAAAGAGCGTTGGATCACACATCGTAAGACCTGGGTTATGGTCCTGGCTCTGTCAATTACTATTTCTTGGACCTTAATAAAATGACTTAACCTCTTGATTCCCTTATCTGAAAACGGTCATAATGAGATCTGCCAGGTCTGCTCACGCCCGATACGGCTCATGTGAAAACCACAACATGCAGAGCTGTCTGTTTTATGCAAGAAACGAGTTTCTGAAGCTGTCACATAATTTAAGATTATTTCCCCCAAAAGAAATAAAGTGGGGTGGGTGCTGTCATGTGCCTCATAAACCTGCAATCAATATATCTATGATTTGCTTTAAGACTGTGTTTCTTGTCTCTAATTCACAGGGTATGCTTTCCTAAATTTATGGTACTAAGTTGCATAGTATTTATCGAATCTTTTATACGGAGTTTTATTACATTTTACTTTTGGTTTTAGGGGTGCAGTTTTCAACACTAACATTAGCACACTTGTTTAAGAAGCACAAGGGTGATATTACAGCATGTGAAACCATTTAAAAATTATAACAGTTCATTTTGTGCTACCTTTGTAATACTTGATTTTACATTAACTTTTAATTTAGAACAGCTTTAGATTTACAGAAAAATTACAAAACTAGTGCAGAGAGTTCCCATACATCCCACACTGAATTTCCCTTATTATTAACATCTTGCATTAGTATGATGTTGTTGTTGTTATGTGCCGTTGAGTCAGACCTGACGCATAGCAACCCCTCCTTGGGTTTCCTAGGCAGTATCACTACGGAAGTAAGATTGTCCAACCTTCCTTCTGAGGAGTGGCTGGTGGGTTTGAACCGCCAGCCTTCTGGCTAGCAGTCAAATGCCCTAAGCAGTATGCTATCAGAAGTAGTGGACCAACCCTAGTTTGTTATTATTAACTGAAGTCCATATTTTATTCAGATTTCCTTGGCATTGTAGATTGAATTCACACACACACATACACACACACACACAAAAAAACACTGCCATCGACTCAATTCCAAATCATAGCAACTCCCATTGGGTTTCCAAGGCTGTAAATCTTTACAGAAGTAGATTACTTCATCTTCCTCCTATGGAGCAGGTGGTGGGTTTGAACTGCCAACCTTCTGGTTAGCAGCCAAATGCCTTACCCACTATGCCACCAAAGCTCCTTAAATTGAATTGTGTCCTCCAAACATACATTATAATTCCTTACCTCTATGGCCGTGACTGAGGAGCTCTGGTGGCATAGTGGCTAAGGTATTTGACTGCTAATCAGAAGGCTGGCAGTTCAAACGCACCAGTCACTCCTCAGAAGGAAGATTGGGCGATCTACTTCTATAATGATGTTGTTGTTGTTGTTACGTGCCGTCGAGTCAAACCCGACTCAGAGCGACCCCTCCTTGGGTTTCCCAGGCAGTATCACTACGGAAGTAGGATTGCCCAACCTTCCTTCCGAGGAGTGGCTGGTGGGTTTGAACCGCCAGCCGTCTGGTTAGCAGGCAAGTATCTTAGCCACTCCCTCAGAAACCCAAGGAGGGGTCTCTATGAGATCTGACTGATGGCAGTGAATTTTATACCTGTGATTATAATCCCATTTGGGAACGGGTCATCTTTGTTGTGTTAATGAAGCAGGATTAGCGTAGGATTTGTTTTAAGTCGGTCTCTTTTGAGCCCCGAGAGAGAGTAAACAAGCAGTGAGCAAGCAGGCGGAAGAGAAATGCCACGCCACAGGGAGCCCTCCACGGAACCAGGGAACAGAAGCGGAAGAGACAGGGACCTTTCCCAGAGTCAACAGGAGAAAGCCTTCCCCTGGAGCTGGTCTCTGATTCTGGACTTCTAGCCTCCTACACTTTGAGGAAATAAACTTCTGTTTATTAAAGCCACACAGGTGGTATTTGTTACTGCAGCACTAGGTAGCTAAGACACTTGGCTTTTACTTCATGTTTTTTCTTTCCAGGATCCCATCCAAGATACCACATTACATTTAATAGTCATGTCTCCTTGGGTTCCCTTTGGCTGTGACATAATAGTACATTTAAAATAACAAGATATTACTGATACAGGGCAGTGGCCAAGGAAATAGAGTAGCATATATGCAGGCAAGGCTGAGAAGAGGCTGCCCTGATTGAGCAACTGAATCCTGAGTCGTTTCTGATCCTGAGTTATAACCTATCACTTCCCTAATAGGGAGCTCTGGTGGCATGGTGCCTAAGGCATTTGACTGCTAACCAGAAGGCTGGCAGTTCAAACCCACCAGCCACTCTTCGGAAGGAAGGTTGGGGCAATCTACTTCCATAGTGATACTGCCTTGGAAACCCAAGGAGGGGTCGCTATGAGTCGGATCCAACTCAACGGCAGTAAGTTTGGTTTTGGGTTTTTTTCTTCCCTAATAAACACCATAATCATGGAGAAAACAAAAACACAGATATATCTACAAAACTAACACAGGGATTTCTAACGCCATAAAATCTGCCACTCGCTAGTGAGCCTCCCTAAGAAGATAGGCATTTGTTCATCAACTGGAGATGCCACTCAGTGGCAGTAGCATGAGTGTAAAATTTCTTTACAAAGTTTCTAATTTCATTCTTAAAATTTTGTTCTAATTTGGGGTAGATTGGTTTTCTTTCACATTTCAAAATACATTTATGTCACACTCTTTAAAATTACTCAGTGTCACATAAAGTGTGTCCAATAACCACATGAATACAAGCCACGGCCCCTGGTAAGCAGAATACAGATTCCAGATCATTTGTTCTCATCTCAGAAGATTCTGAACCAGACGGCCCAGGACGGGGGCATGTTGTTGCTGTTGTTGTTGTTTTGTGCAACCGAGTCGGCCCCGACTCATAGCGACCCCTCCTTGGGTTTCCGGGAGGTATCACTACAGAAGTAGATTACTCAGTCTTTCTTCCGAGGAGTGGCTGGTGGGTTTGAACCTCAGCCTTCTGGTTAGCAGTCAAGTGCCTTAGGCACTACGCTACCAGAGCTCCTGGATAGGGGCATAGCCATCTGTATTTTAATCTCCACATGATTTTGAGGTATTTCAGAATCACTAATGTAAAAGTCACCTTAAACCTGAGAAACCAGCATGTAAATTTAAATTCAAGCCTGGATGGTGACATTCACACTGAATTAATGATGAATATTTCTGTAAACATATGCAAGACACCTTAAAAATATAGACATCCCAAGCCTACGTATAGCACGTGCTCCCAAATTCCATTTTTAAATTGGTTATTTGAAACTAAAAATGCATTGATTTACATTTGGAACATTGTGAGGAATGTTGGGTAAGTGCTGACAGCAAACCATAAAAAATCTGTTCATCCAATAATACCAGTGAAAGAGTATTCCCTTACAATGAATAATATGAAATAATGCTCTTACAGTATCAGCCATAAAACAAAACATGGGTAAAATGAGTAAGAAATATATATTTTTTAAAATTTTGAATGCTGAAGTGGAGTAAAGAGAATGAAAATAAAAGACAATGAGGGGCCAGATGGAATTATTGAGGAAACCATCTGTGTTATTCTAAGTTCTAAATGTTTTTAGCTCATTTTCACCCCAGACTCCAAGGTTACATTGTCTCTAAGGCTTACCACCAAGAGCCATGGTACACTGTAGAGTTTCCTTGATTCTCACCCTACATGCACATTAGAATCATCTTTGGAGCTTAAAAAAAAAAAAAATGATGTCCATGCCTCACCCTACATAAATTAAATTAGCATTTTGGCAGGGTAGTTGTGGTGGTGGTGGCAAGCATTGATTTTTGTTTTTTGTTTTTTAAAAAAGGGCCTCCCAGGGTTGAGAACCCCTGACAAACATAGGCTTTAGAAACAGATCCACAGGCCACTCTGGCTCCTGCCACTTACTGACTCTATGCACCTGGGAAAGTGACCTGAACACTGAGCCTCACTTTCCTCTCCTGTAAAATGAGAATAATAGAACATAAGGTTTTTGTGAAAATTAAATGAGATAAAGCTCTAAAATCACTTAGCATATACCAGTTCTTGAGCTAGCAAGTAAGCCAAACCAAACTAAACCCACAGCCATTGAGTCGATTCCAACTCATAGAGACCCTTTTAGGACAGAGTAGAACTGCCCCATAGGGTATCCAAGGCAGTAAGTCTTTGTGGAAGCAGACTGCCTCATCTTTCTCGCATTCAGTAGCTGGTGGGTTCAAACAACTTTTATGATTACCAGCCAAATGTTTTAACCACTATACCACCAGAGCTCCTAGCAGTAAGAGTTGGAGGAAATGGATAGAAAGAAAGGGTGCTTGTGTGAGAAAGATGGTCTGAAGTGGAATCAAATGAACTGGGGATCTTGAAAGACATGGAAGAAGGAGATCTGTTCATTTGTTTAAGGTCCTCTTCCTGAATGGAGATAAAGAGACAGATTCCTCTCTCTGGGCATCAGGTGGCGCCAGAAACTTACAAACAAGAATTCGACTGCACCTGTGAAAGTTGATAAGAAGGAAAGAAAAAGTTAAGTCTTAGGACACTTGTCAATCTGATACAGCTGACACTTTGAATGTAGATAGGATCTAAAATCAGGTTTTCACAATTCAATGAACAAGTAAAATGTAATACACAAATTCCTCTCTTCTAGATATTTTTCTAATTATTTCTATGAAAAACAATATTGCCATTGAGTGGATTATAACTCATGGTGATCCCACAGGTATCAGTGTAAAACTGTGCTCCATAGGGTTTTCAATGGCTCATTTTTCAGCAGATTGCCAGGACTGTCTTCTGAGATGCCTCTGGGTGGACTAGAACCTCAAACCTTTTGCTTAGTAGCCAAGTGCATTATCCATTTGCACCATTTAGGGACTCCCTGTTACTCAGAGTGAAATGCAATCCAATATAGGCAACATACTAAGAAGCCCAGTTTTATTTTTAAATAATACTTTTGTAGAAAAAAAAAAATATGGACGGAAACAATGAAAGATCAAGTAGAGAAGATGGTGTCAGAGATACAAGGACAACTCTCAAAATGATAAGACTGAGGAGGGTCACAAATAGAATAGGAAGGGAAAATGTTGGCAATAATGCAGTAAAAATAACACTGACTCAGTTCTTTTTTCAATGCTGCCAGAAAAGGAAAAGAGGAAACTCTACACTGGGAGGACTAAGGTGAAGACCCACAAGCTGCTACTATTGAAGTACCATGAGCAGGTTTGGATCCAGCTCTTGGAGAGTGAAGTCTGTCTGTTCAGATTTTTCTTGGTTTCCGCTGGATGAGTATCCATATCAGGGCTCTCCAAGACCACCTTCAGGTTCAATGATTTGCTGGAAAGACTCACGGGACTCAGAAAAGCTGTCATACTCATTGTTACAGTTGATTACAGACAAACCAAACTCACTACCATCGAGTCAGATCTGACTGATAGCAACCCCTCCTTGGGTTTCCCAGGAGGTATCACTATGGAAGTAGATTGCCCAATCTTCCTTCCAAGGAGTGACTGCTGGGTTTGAACATCCAGCCATCTGGTGAGCAGTCAAATGCCTTAGGCATTACAGACAAAGAATATGGATTAAAATCAGCAAAAGAAAAAAGGATATACAGTAGAGTCCAAGGGAAAAAAAAAAAAAAGACGTGACTTCCAATTGTCCTCTGCCTACGGAGTCACACAGACATTACTTAGCTCCCCCCGCAACAACGTGTGATAACATGTGTAAAGTGTTGCCAGCCAAGGAAGCTCACCTGAGCCTCAGTTTCAAGGATTGTTATTGCAGGTCAGTCAGATGCAAAATGCTTCCATGTGACTGATTCTAGCTACTCAGTCTCCAGCCCCCACAGCAATCAAACTGATAAAGCATGGCCCAAAGCCCCTAAACATACCAAAATGGGCATTCATCACAAATTATATCACTAGCAGAAAACATCTGGCATAGTCTAAGGTCTCAGGTATACAAAGATACTCTTATCAGTCAAGATATTCCAAAGGCTGAGAGATATCTCCCAGGAGTCAGTGAAGGGCCAGTTCTAAAGACCTTTGGAATGTGCAGGGTTTGCTCAGTCAGACTTGCTTAGTTAACCCTTTTCTACACAGTAATTTTATACTAAAACCCTGTTACTAGAGCTAGCTTTTGAAGATATCTGCTCATTGACTGAAAAGAGAGCAAACAAAGTATATTTCTAACATGCATTGAGAGCATTCGATGAATAAGTGAGTGAATAAAGGGAGACACATTACCGAGAGCCCATTAAGGTAGAAAATCTGTGTCTTGGAGCTGTACAGTTTTTCCAGCTGCAGCCTGGTGATGGACCATTCAGCTCTTTCCATTGGCTAGCTTCCTCTCAGTTCTTTCTTTTCATCCCTTTTTTTCTGGTCCAGCAATTCCAATACCTCCAAGATCCAGAGGCCATTTCCACTTTGTCTCTGCCAAGCAAGCCATTTGGGCTTCAAGGCTCTGTCCAAAGCCAGGATTAGGATGAGGCAAGTGAGATGCAAATGGTCTTTAATGAGACAGGAAAAGATCCAATGTGGATGTCAGAAGAGATTCTGAAACCTGCTGTTGAATACAGAGAAGCTAAAGCAATTGGGAGAAATGACAGGATAAAAAAGCTGAACATATGATTTCAAAGAGCAGCTCGAGAAGACAAATTCAATTATTATAACTAAATGTGCAAAGACTTGGAGTTAGAAAACCAAACGGGAAGAATACCCTCGGCATTTCACAAGCTGAAAGACCTGGAAAGAAAAAAATGCAAGGGAGTTGCAATATTGAAGGATTCTATGAGCAAAATATTGAACCATGCAGGAAGCATCAAGAGAAGATGGAAGGAACATGCAGAGTCATGGTACAAAAAAAGAATTGGTCAGTCTTCAACTATTTCAGGAGGTGGCATATGATCAAGAGCCAATGGTATTGAAGGAAGAAGTTGAAGCTTCACTGAAGGAATTGGTAAAGAACAAGAGTCCAGGAATTGATGAAATACCCATGAAGATGTTTCAACAAACAGATGCCACACTGGAGGCACCTACTTGACTATGGCAAGAAATTTGGAAGACAGCTACCTGGCCAACTGACTGGAAGAGATCCATATCTGTGCCCATTCCAAAGAAAGGTGATCCAACAGAATCTAGAAATTACTGTCAGTATCATTACTGTCACACACAAACAAAATTTTGCTGAAGACAATTCAAAAATGGTTGCAGCAAAGTTTTAACAGGAAACATCCAGAAATGCAAGCTGGATTCAGAAGAGGACATAAGATGAGGAATATCATTGCTGATGTCAGATCAACCTTGGCTGAAAGCAAAGAATGCCAGAAAGATGTTTACCTGTGTTCTATTGACTATGCAAAAGCATTTGATTGTGTGGATCATAACAATGGATAACATTACAAAGAATAGGGATTCCAAAATACTTAATTATGCTCATGAGGAACTTGTATGTAGACCCGTTGTTCAAACAGAACAAGGGGATACTGCATGGTTTAAAATCAGGAAGGGTGTGTGTCAGGGTTGTATCCTTTCACCATACCTATTCAATCTGTATACTGAGCAAATAATTCAAGAAACTGGACTATACGAAGAAGAACATGGCATCAGGATTGGAAGAAGACTCATTAACAACCTGCAATATGTAGATGACAGAACCTTGCTTACTGAAAATGAAGAAGACTTGAAGCACTTATTGGTGAAGATTAAAGACTACAGTCTTCAGTATGAATTACACATCAGCACAAAGAACACAAAAATTCTCACAACTGGACCAATAAACAGCATCACAATAAATGGAGAGAAGATAGAAGTTGTCAAAGATTTCATATTACTTGGATCCACAATCAACACCAATGGAAGCAATAGTCAAGAAATCAGACATCATATTGCACTGGGCAAATCTGCTGCCAAAGACCCTTTGAAGTGTTGAAGAGGAAAGATAGCACTTTGAAGACTAACTTGTGCCTAACCCAAGCCATGGTATTTCAATTGTGTCATATGCATGTGAAAGCAGACAATGAATAAGGAAGACCAAAGAAGGGTTGATGCCTTTGAATTGTGCTGTTGGTGAAGAATACTGAAAATACCATGGACTGCCAAAAGAACAAACAAATCTGTCCCAGAATAAGTGCAGCCAGAATGCTCCTTGGAAGCAAGAATGGCCAGACTTCATTTCCCCTACTTTGTTCATGTTGTCAGAAGGGACCATTCTCTGGAGAAGGATATCATGCCTGGTAAAGTGGAGGGTCAATCAAAAAGGGGAAGACCCTCAATGAGATGGATTGACACCGTGGCTGCAACAATGGGCTCAGGTATAGCAAGAATTGTGATGTTGGCACAGGACCAGGCAGCATTTTTCTATTGTACATAGGGCCGCTATGAGTCAGAGCTGACTCAATGGCACCTAACAACAACAACAGCAAGTGAGGTGCCAAGGACACAATGCCTATGGAGGAGCTCTCAGGGTCATACAAAAGAATGGATGCCTCCTTAAATTTTGCACTGCAGGCCCCTCACTGACCTCACTCTAGTCCTGACCCTGTGTTCTGTCTTGAAAGATTATCTGGATGGGGACCCACACCCCTTAGTTTTGTGTGTGTTGAGAAATAATGGGACGCTCTGAGAAGCACAGGGTGCCTAGTCACGGGACACATAGTTAAGCATTGCAAAAAGGGAATGAGGGAGGCAGCATCGGCCTCCTCTAACTTCACAGGAGAGAAAGAGGATCCAGAGTTGATTCCCATGAGGCAGAGGTCAGATAAGCCTTTTTACCAATTCTGACATCAACTATCACTCCCACAGCACTGTCTACTTCTCTGATGGGTTTGACAAGCTGTTCCAATGGCCACACAGAATTCACAGATGATACTCATGATTATATGGTTTAATAGGGAAGTAACAGCTTATAGCTTCTTCTCAGCCATGGCACAGGCACACTCTCTCTGGCCTTGGCCTCTGCACTTCTCAGGCAAGTGTTACAAAACTCTTTTAATTCTGCCAATAGGTGCCCCGAGAGGTATCTCATTCTGCCAGCAAGCCTCCTGTACAAAGGCACTCAGCTTTCTCACTCTATGGACTGGGAAGCCCACCACTATCTCATGCCAGTCTCTTGACTCTGTTGGTTCTGCTGCCATCTCAGTGCAGGGATATCAAGTTCAAAGACATTCTCCATTCCTGGATCTTTCTTGATGGTAGTGAAATCCCTGTTTCTGCATCTGGGATGGTTCATTTTAAGCCTAGCGAGAAAGCAAAACTGACCAATCCCCATGCTAGAATTCCATACACCTTGTTTGCATGGACCCACCCAAACAAAAGTGCCATGTACCTTACTTATGTTGTTATTAGCAAGCTATCCAATCCCCTTGGTGGGCCACAGGCCCCTCACATTTGCATAGTTCCACCCAGTTATCTGGTAGGAGTCACAAAGACTGTGGCTAGAAGAGCCATATTAAGTAATTCACTGTACCACACACACTAATCCTGCTAACTCGGGTAAGCACACATATGCTCTCCTATCCTCTTCGTTAGTATGCACCACCCTGAAGAGTAATTGGAGGCGTCTGCGTGATGCAAACACTTAAGCACTTGGCTAATAACCAAAAAATTGGGGTTGAGACCCACCCAGAGATGGCTTGGAAGAAAGGTTTGGCAATCTACTCCAGAAAGGTCATAAGCATGAAAATCCTGTGGAGCACAGTTCTGCTCTATAACACACAGGGTCTCCAGGAGTCAGAGTTGACTCCACGACAACTGGTTTTAAAGGATAATCCAATTAACGTTAAGTTCCAGAAAGCACCTGAAATGGGTGCTGATGGTCACCATCCACTGACCTTTACCAGGGCCTTTTCACCCTCAACCCCATCAAAGACATGAAGTCTCTCTTTCCACAGGATCTTAGGATCTTTCTTCCATTTCCAAACAATGTGCTGGTGGTACAAAACTTACCTGCACCCTCCACAGAGGATGAATGATTTCAAGGGTAGGGGATGACCATAAGAGACCTCAGGATCTTTGATCCTTATAGACTAGTAAATTTGAACTGTTTACATTTCATGACAAGTAAGAATGTTGACTTCCAAGTATTGTGTTCACTGTCATCTGGTATGACACTTCTGATGATCTATAAGGAGGAACTGTAGACAAACTTTCCTCAAGATCTGCCATTTGCTCAATTATTCATATTAAAATATGTATATATATATATACGAGGGAGCTCTGGTAGCATAGTGGCTAAGACACTTGCCTGCTAACCAGACGGCTGGCGGTTCAAACCCACCAGCCACTCCTCGGAAGGAAGGTTGGGCAATCCTACTTCCGTAGTGATACTGCCTCAGAAACCCAAGGAGGGGTCGCTATGAGTCGGGTTTGACTCGACAGCACATAACAACATAACAACAACATATATACGAAAAAAACTCACTGCTGTCGAGTGGATTCCGACTCATAGCGACCCCTCTTTGGGTTTCCGAAGTGGTATCTCTGCGATAGAAGATTGCCCGGTCTTTCTTCCGAGGAGTGGCTGGGGGGGTTGAACCACCAGCCTTCTGGTTAGCAGTCAAAATTATTCATATAAGAAACATATAAACCAAGGTGCTACATGCAGGACTCAGCTAGCAGCTTTACATCATGAAATAAATCCATAGATATATTTGAGTTCTTCAACTTTTTATTGTCTCTTTCTCAAAGTAGATCCTCAGGTATAAATCTGGCTGAAAGTATTGAGGTAGGGACAGACATAAGGAATAGAAGCTTTCAGGCCACATTCCCTTGAAAATTACCTTACCCCTACTGATAATGGTGGAGGTCTGGTGACCTAGTGCCTAAGGCACTTGATTGACAACCAGAAGGCTGACCAGCCACTCCTAGGATGGAAGGTTGCACAATCTACTTCCCTAGTGATACTACCTTGGAAACCCAAGGAGGGGTCACTATGAATCATCCAACTCGAGGCAATGAGTTGTTCTGTTGTTTGTACTGATAGTGAGGTAGGGACAGATGCAAGGAAGCTGCCAGGCCACATTCCTTTGTAAATTACCTTACCCCTACTGTTGGTGAATAGGGACAAACGTGAGAAATGGAATTTGTTCATATTCTTTTGTAGACTGCTTAAATTATCTCTACTGATAGGAACCAGAAAACCGGAAAAATTGTAATTAGAAAAGTATGCAGTTGTTTGTTGCAAGTCCTAGAGTGTCAACACAGGAGACTCCTGAGGGAGCCCCTTTTGATCTATAGATAAGCAGATGCCTGGATCAATCCAGAGGAACAGAACATCAAAAGCTTGGAATGCCACCCACGTGACTTGCTAATTGTATAGCTTCCTCTTTCTGTCCCCTATAATTGCTGTAAGCCAACTGGGAAATGTTGGCAGCCCAGCCAGTGTGGTATACACACTTGGTGGCTGCCCCACTGTACAGTCTCATGCAGTGTTTCTTTAAAGGCTTGCTCTCTCTAAACCACCTCTGTGTCTGTGAGCAATTCTTCCTCACCAGAAAACAAGAACCCATTTGGGTTTCGTGGGGTGCCACTCCTATAATATTCTCACTTCAATTACACTCAGAATTCTTCCTTGAAAGGAATTCTTTGATGTTGTCATAAAGATTGACCTAGGCCAGAAACCATTTCCACATTTATTATATTCAAGCAGTTTCTCTCTGGTATGAATTCTCTGGGGTCAAATAAGGTATGGACTGTATTTGGAAGCCTTTCAACATTTAAAGGAGCCCTGATGGCACATGGGCTTGGCTGCTAACCAAAATGTTGTTGGTTCAACCAGCCACTCTGCAAGAGAAAGATATGATAGTCTGTTTCCTTAAAGATTAACAGCTTTGGAAACCCTATGGAGAGCTCTACTCAGTTTTATAGGGGCATTATGAGTTGGAATTGACTCATTGGTAGTGGGTTTGGGTTCAACATTTGTGAATTCACAGGGATTGTCTCTAGAAAAGTTCTTTAATATTGAATAAGATTCCAGTTCTGATGAAAGGTTTTACCACATTCAATAAATTTTAGGGTTTCTCTCCTGAGTGGATTCAATGATACAGAATAAAATTTCTGTTCTTAGATTTTCCTGTAGTCCTTATATTCAAAGAGTTTATTTTTCCAACATGAAGTTTTTGAACTGGTACGGGTAAAGTGTATTTAAATGTTTTCCCACACTCCTTACATCCATAGAGTTTTAGTCCAGTGTGAATTCTCTGATGTTTAATAAGACCTAAGCTGTATGTATGGTAGCATAGTGCTTAAGGCACTTGACTGCTAACCAGGAGGCTGGCGGTTCAAACCCACCAGTCACTCCTCAGAAGGAAGATGGAGCAATCTACTTCTGCAGTGATACTGCCTTGAAACCCAATGAGAGGTCGCTATGAGTTGGATGTGACTCCACAGCAGTGAGTTCTATTTGTTTGATTTTAAGCTGTATCTGGAGTTCCTGGGGGGCACAAAAGGTTAATGTGCTCAACTGTTAACCAAAAGGTTGGAGGCTTGAGTCCAGCCAGAGAGGCCTCAGAAAAAAGGCCTGGTGATCTATTTCCAAAACTCAACCACTGAAAATCCTGTGGACACAGTTCTACCCTGACACACGTGGGTCGCCATGAGTTGGTATTGACTCAATGGCAACTGGTTTCATTTTTTTTGCTGTTTTTTAAATCTGTAGCTGAAGGCTCTTCCATACTCAATGTACTTACAGAAGTTTTTCCCACATGAATTTTCTGATGTTGACTAATGTGTGTGCTCCTCCTGAAAATTTTCCATATTCATGACATTTCTCTACTGTAAATTCCCTGATGTTGAGCAAGACAGTAGAACCACCTAAAAGTTCTCCCATAGTCCTTACATTCATAGGGTTTCTCTCCATTATGACTCAACAATACCAAATGTTCTCTAAATTTCCTTTGAAAACGCTTTCCCATTCACTACATTTATATGGTTTTCCTCTGGTTTGAATTCTCCAACAAAGAATAGGGTACAAAATTTTTGGCATCTATATTACATTTATTAGGGCTTCTCTTCATCCTCATATGTAACAGGATTTGAACTCTTTCTGAAGATTCCTTTTTAATCATTGCTATGAATTGACTCAACGGCACCTAACAACAACTAACAACATGGATTGAATTATGTGCCCCTAAAATATATGTTGGAATCCTAACGCCTTGCGGTACAGTGAATTGCTTTCATATGGCCCTTCTAGCTATGGTCTTGCGACTCCCACAAAATTTTTGGGTGTGACTATGTAAATAAGGTACTTGTGGCCCACCAAGGCGATTAGACGGTTTTGCTAATGTAAATAAAGTGCATGGAATGTTTGAGAGGGTAGAACCATGAAAATAAGGTGCATGGCTGTCACCCACTTGGAAGGGGATCTATGTAGGAGATCCTTGATAGAAAGGGAGAACAATGTGGAACAAAACTCAAAATCATTTGGAGAAAAAAAGCGGGGGGGGGGGGGGGACCAGGTTTGCTGATCCGATAGAGTCTGGTGGAACCGCTGAGACTGTGGCCCGTAGCTGCCCTTCAGGTCTGGAATTGAACGCATGCCTGTGGTTTCCAGCCAAAAAAAGACAGGCACATGAGGTGAACATTTACCTCAGGTAGATACACTCCTTGGAGAGAACAATCATGGGAGAAAGAAGGGCTGCTTATGCACAGGGAGACAGCTCAGGGGGCACTGGGAAGAGGTAACTATGGGGAGGAAGTGGGAGGGGAGCTGTTGCATTGTGGTAAACTATGGTCAATGTCATGAGACAAAGTGTAAGTGAACTGCTGTATGAAAAGATTTTGCTCTGTAAATCTTTACCCAAATCACAATAAAAAAAGAAAGAAAATAAGGTGCATGGAACACTTGCAGGGGATTGGTCAGTTTTGCCATCGTGCTAGGCTTAAAGGGAGCCAATCCTAAAAGTTGGAGGGGGACCTCACTACCTCAAGAAAAGCCAAGAGTGGAGTGTTTCCTTTAGATCCAGAGTCTCAGCACTGAGGACGTCCCAGACTCAGAGGACAGAGAGAGTTGCACCACTGAAGACAGCACAAGGCAGCGTTGCGTGGGACTGGCGGGTAGGCTTGCTGACCCATAACGCAAGAGAGCGGAGCGCCTTAGGGCAGAAGGCTTCCTGGCAGAGTGGAGTGCCTCCAGACACTTATCGGTAGGGCTAGTGCACTTTGTAACACTTGCCTGAGCAGAGTAGAGGCCAGGCTGAGGGCTGAGGGCCAAGAGAGAATCCTGCCTTTGGACACAGCTGAGAAGAAGCTGGGCTGATAGAAGAACTGTGTCCGGAGTCATTCCTGTTACTTCCGTTGATCTTGAGCCTAAATTGTAATCTGTTACTTCTCTAATAAGCCCGATAATTGTAAATATGATCTGTGAATTCTGCGTGGCCATTGCAGTGAAGTATTGAACCCAATAGAGAAGTAGAGAGCGCCATGGGAGGGATGACTAGTGTCAGAATTGATAAAAAGGTTGAAGAGTGGAGGTATGTCTGACCTACACCTCTTAGGAATGAGCCAAAAGGTAGAAGCAACCCAAGTGTCCATCAACAGATAAATGGTGAATGGATAGACAAAATGTGGTATATACCTACAGTGTTGTTGTTGTTGTTATGTGCCGTGGAGTCGGACCCAACTCATAGCGACCCCTCCTTGGGTTTCCGAGTCAGTATCACTACGGAAGTAGATTGCCCCATCTTCTTTCCGAGGAGTGGTTGGTGGGTTTGAACCGCCAGCCTTCTGGTTAGCGGTCAAGTGCCTTAGGCTACAGTAGAATATTTAAAAAAAAAAAAACAAAAAACCTCACTGCCTTTGAGTCGGATGTGACTCATAGTGACCCCTCCTTGGGTTTCTGAGGCAGTATCACTGCGGAAGTAGATTGCCCAACCTTCTTTCCGAGGAGTGGTTGGTGGGTTCACCGCCAGCTTTTTGATTAGCAGTCAAGTGCCTTAGGCACTACACCACTACAGCTCCCATATATGATAAAGTGGAATATTTTGCTGTCATGACTAAAAGTGAGGAAGCTTTCTTATACAGTCATGGAATTATCTTCAAAGTAAAAGCAAGGTTCAGAATAGTGACTACTGAACACTACTCATTGTGTAAAAAACAAAACAGAAGGGGAAAGCCCCAAGTGTTTGCTAACACATGCATAGCCTGTCTCAAGAAAGATCCACAAAGTAGCCACCAATGATAATTACCTTTAAGGAGAGACTGGGTGCTGATAACCTTCTTGTTCTTTTGAATCCTGAACTATAAAAATGTATTGTTGGTGTTGTGTGCTGTCCAGTCGTTTTCCTTCTCATAGCTACCCTACAGGACAGAGTAGAACTGCACTATAAAGTCTCCTTGGCTATAATCTTTACCGGGGTGCTCTAGTGGCCTAGTGCCTGAGGGATTTGACTGCTAACCAGAAGACTGGCGGTTCACCCACCAGCCACTCCTTGGAAAGAAGACTGGGCAATCTACTTCCATAGAGAAACCGCCTTGGAAACTCAAGGAGGGATCACTGTGAGTTAGGATTAACTTAATGGCAGTGAGGTGTTGTTGTTTTTTTTTTTTTTTGGTAATGTTTACGGAAGCCAACTGCCACATGTTTCTCCTGCAAAATGCCTGGTGGGTTCAAACCAGTGACCTTTCGGTTAGCACCTGAGCACTTGAACCACCGTGCCACCAGGGCTCCCGTGTTGTGCCACCAGGGCTCCTTTAAAAGAAATGTGTAAACTATTTAAAACATTAAATTGTAAAAACTCCTGGAATCTGAGAAGTCCAGACCCTTAGAAGCACACAGGTAAAACGAACAATGCAACCCAGGGTTCAGTCAAGCGATGAGCTGAGGGCACCGGAAGTCAGTGCCTGGGGAGGAAAAGGAATCAGCGTGTGCTGGGTGAGTAAGAGCTTGAGCGTATCTTTTGAATGATTCAGTCCTCAGGGTTTGCTGGCTGTAGCTACGATCAGATAAAAGCAGCAAGGAATCAAAAACGACACTGCGGTTTCGTCTGTGCAACTACAGGCAGGCGAGAAGGTTACTGGGGGACATGCTGAGTTAGCTTTCGGGCAGTTGATGTAACTGATGTTTCCCAGGCTCTTGTCCCTACCTGCTAATGCAGAGTCACAAACCTTGACAAAGTACTTCCCAAATGTAGTAAGAACCCCCAAAGGATGTCTTACATATACCAGTGGACAAGTCTGGTCATTCGAGGGCTGACGCCAGTCATTTTCTGAACCTCTTCCTGCTCAGGGCCCCTTCCCCTGAGTACCAACTCATCCTGGATCCTAATAACAAACAAACAGATGTTAACTATTATTTGTCTATTCAAAACTCCAAAGCGCACTACCTACCTTTTAAAGTTGTAATGACGTTGTCATTATAGATTTGTAAAATATTGACACCACAAGAGACCTTAAAGATCAGCTAGTCCAAGCCTCTCATTTTACACTTGTACAAAATCAGGCACAAAAAGGCTGGAGCTCATAGCCCAGGGCAGTGTCCAAACCAAGACCAGCCCCCAGCACCAGGACTAGTTAGACTCCTAGCCTCCTCTGGTTCTGATACATCCTAGAGTTTCTTTCTTTTTTAATTTTTATTGTGATTTGGGTGAAAGTTTACAGAGCAAATCTATTTTCCATACAGCACTTCATACACATTTTGTTTCATCACATTGACTGTCATTCCCCACAATGTAACAGTTCTCTCACCACTTCCTCCTCATAGTTACCTCTTCCCTGTGTCCTTCTCTCCCATCCACTCCCGCCCACCCCCCAGCTGTCTCCCTGTCCATACACTGCCCTTCTGTTCTCCCATGACTGATCGCTCCAAGGAGTGTATCTACCTAATGTAAGTGTTCACCCCATATGCCTGTCTGTTGTTTGGCCAGAAGCCACAGGAGTGAGTTCATTTCCAGACCCCAAGGGTAACTAGGGGCTATAGTCTAAGGAGTCTCACCAGGCTCAATCAGACCAGCTAACCTGGTCTTTTTTTTTTATTATCTTGAGTTTTGTTCCACATTGTTCTCCCCCTCTATTCAGGATCTCCTGCACTGATACCTCTCTGAGTGGTTGACAATGGTAGCCAGGCACCATCTAACACCCTACAGAGTTTGCTTAAAAATACCTCCAGTCTTTTGGCGCCTTTTTTACTTCACTCACAGGTAACTGCTTTTTGTCTTTCATTCCCAAAGCTTGTTTTTGAATGCTGGCATGGGCACCCTTTCTGTACTACTCATGAGAGGGTGAATCAGGATCCTGTTTGGGAAAGAAGTTTGGCAATCCCTCTGAAAAGCCTTAGACTCATGTCCATACCCTTTCACCTGATAATTCCATTTCTGGGAATTTATCCAGGAAAAAAAAAAAAAGAAAGACTAAAATAAGAAAGCCTTTGTTTTTACCTACCCAGGGTATCTGATCCTCTTCTGAGAGCTGAATTTATCTTTCATCTACCACTTTATACTAGCAGGGTTTGGGGTTCTTTCACTGAGTTCTAACCAGGGAAAGATACTTGTAAACGATTTCTTTCCCTTTCATGATTGGTAAACACTGTCCTGCGGGTGCTCTGATTTGCCTTTCTTTGATACAAAGTCAGGGAGAGCATGTTTCCTGTTTATTGGTCACTTGTGTCTTCCATGACCATTTATTTACTGAATAATCCTTTCACCCTCCCATTAATTCATGGTATGACTTTGGTGGGAGCTCTGGTGGCATAGTGCCTAAGGCATTTGACTGCTATCCAGAAGGCTGGGGGTTCAAATCCACCAGCCACTCCTTGGAAAGAAGGTTGGTCAATCTACTTCCATAGTGACACTGCCTCGGAAACCCAAGGAGGGGTCACTATGAGTCAGATCCAACCTGAAGGCAGTGAGTTAGGTTAGAAGGGGCTCTGGTGGTGTAGTGGATAAGGCATTTGGCTGCTAACCAGGAGGTCGGTGGTTCAAACCCACCAGCTGCTCCATGGGAGGAAGCTGGGGTGATCTACTTCCTTAAAGATTTACAGCTTCAGAAACCCCATGGGGGGTCTCTGTGAGTTGGAATCGACACAATGGCAGTGAGTTTGGTTTGGTTTTTGGTTTGACCTTCGTTATTTTCACACTGCTAGGGTATGAATCGGGGCCGACGTGACGGCACATAACAACAACAACAACAGGGTATGTTTCAGATCTAGTCTTTTCTCTTATCAACTAGTCTATGCTTATTGGCGTGGTATTCAGAGCTGAGCCTCAACAAGTGAGAATTTCAACAGACAGGAGAGACGAGGAAAGCACAGCTGGTCTACAGGAAATCCATGGACAGATTGCGTTATCAAAGAGGGGTTCCTTAATTTTTAAATCTTAATTTTAGATAGATAGCTACCATCAAGCCAACTCCGGCTCATGGGATCCTATGTACACTAGAAGGAAACGTTGCCCAGTGCTGTGCCATCCTCACAGTCACAGGGACATTCAGATCCATCATTGTGACTGTTGTACAGTCTGTCTCACCAAGGGTCTTCCTCACCCTCGCTGGCTCTACTTCACCAAACATGACATCTCCCTCCAGCGATTGATCCCTCCTGATGACAAACATGTCCAAAGCAAGCAAGTCAGACAGTGTTGTGACACGGAAGGTTTTCACTGGCTGGTTTTCAGAAGTCGATTGCCAGGCCTTTCTTCTTAGTCTGTCTTAGTCTGGAAGCACCACTAAAGCCTGTCTACCGCAGGTGAGCTGGCTGGGATTGGAAACACCAGTGACTTACCTCCTAGCATCACAGAACATGCAAGCCAGCGCTGTACAACAAGCTGACACAGGGTGGTGGAGTCTTCATTTTACTATCTGTGAGATCCAAATCTTGGAGCCGCAGATATAATTTCTAAAATTTTATCCATAAAAAGATTTGTTGCCTTTTAATTTTGTCAGTACAGACATTTAGGTTAAAAAAAAAAACTATCAAAATCATTTATGTAATTAAAAAAAATAAATTTTATCCCCAGGAGGTAAAAGGGAAGAAAGAAGAGAAAGGAAATAATCTCAGAATGAAGGGAAGGCCTTCCCATAAAGCAACCTTTTCCCACACAATCCATGGAACATGAGCGTCTTCCCTCTGTACCGGGCAGACCTCGCTGTGGGCCAGCACTAGTGTGCAGGCAGTGCTCGGAAACCTGTGATGGGAGAGAGGAGACGTCGTGCCTGAAAATTCAGAACTGGATCGTGTCTTCCTTCTATGAGCTCAGAGGCATTTGGCAAGGCATGGGGAGGGGACAACAAGGCCGTGAATAGTTAGATTCAGGGCTCTTAGTCTGACTCCCTGCTCTCCTTAATGGTTCTTTTATTCTTTCCCTAGAGTGCCTAAGGCATTTGACTGCTAACCAGAAGGCTGGCTGTTCAAACCCACCAGCCACTCCTCCGAAGGAAGGTTGGGCAATCTACTTCCATAGAGATACTGCCTGGAAAACCCAAGGAGGGGTAGCTGTGAGTTGGGACCCACTTGACAGCAGTGAGGTTTTTTTTTTTGTTTGTTTGTTTGTTTTTAGAGTTTCCTCCAGAACTGATCTCAGACCTGTGTTGCTTCAGGGAAGACAAAGAGAGACCTGTCCTTTATCTGACTAGAGATTTAGTTTGATCCAGGGCCCAGATCTCTCTTTAGTCACTGAAAAGCACTACTTGATTTAGGGGTCAGGGTGGGGAGTATCTTAAAAACTAAAAAACCAAACTCACTGCGTGGAATAAGATCCCACTCATAGTGACCCCTCCTTGGGTTTCCGAGGTGATATCATTAGGGAAGTAGATTGCCCAACCTTCCTTCAGAGGAGTGCCTGGTGGGTTTGAACCGCCAGTCCTCTGGTTAACAGTCAAATGCCTTAGGCACTATGCCACCAAAGCTCCCAGGGGTATCTTAGTGTACCAGTCTCTAGGACTAATTGTTTCCATGAATTTTGGTTTTCTTCATTCTTTGCTCTGGATGAGGAGAGACCCATTGTTGCATCTAAATGGCAACTTGCTAGCTTTTAAAATCCCAGTCGCTACTCGCCAAAGTTGGAGATGGAACAATGTTTTGTATAGTATGTTATGTCAATTGAGCTTGATGTCCCCTGAGACTATGGTTCCAATCCTGCAGGTTGAACTACTCGGTCCCTCTGGGTAGCTGGCAGTGACCAAGCAGTGACCACAACCTTGCCCCTTGTCAGCTCTACTATACACCTGGGAATTCTGATCATTCACATAAACTTATAGGACCATTGTCAGCCAACCCTATATATGTTCTTGGATACACTCTCCATTTCATAGACATACCTAATCATTTAGCCTGTCCACCCATCTATCCATCCATATATCCATGTTTGCCTTCACTGACAGTGCAGTACTGTATGTACAAAAGGGTTCATATTTGTTGTCTGTACCTCCCGTGTACCTCTCTATGTCTTTCTCATCCCCAATGCTGCCATATTGGTCACT
>NW_006921629.1:15975742-15988229 GCF_000298275.1 Orycteropus afer afer
GGTACAGATCTTGTTTCATTTTTCTGCAAATGGATCTCCAGTTTTGCCAGCACCATTTATTAAACAAACATTCTCTTCCCCATTTAATGGATTTTGGGCTCTTGCTCATTTTTCTTTGTGTCTGTATAATAATACTTGAATAAGGAAAAGAAATGTCAGTGAGAACACAGATTATAAGCTATGGACATTGTAGATTTCTCCACATCGTGGGCCTGATTCTAAATGACCAAAATAGGACCAACTCTTCATGTTTCTCTGAAACTTGAGTTAACCCTTCTTTCAGGTGCCACCTGTGAGTGTGTTTACCATCATCCATTTTCTGCCCTTTCACTTCTTTCATTTTTAGGTAGTTTGTGTGTGTTTTACTTTTCAAGAATTTGGTTAATTTGTTATTATGGAAAATTTCAAATACACACTGAAGTATATAGTTGTTAGTTGCTGTTAAGTGGGCTCTGACTCATGGCCGCATGTGGGGAGAGTAGAACTACTTCAAGGCTAGGACATTTTGGAAGCAGATCGCCAGACCTATCTTCTGAGGCACCTCTTGGTGGGTTTGAACCACCAATTTTTTGGCTAGTGGTTAAGCACTTGCTCATTTACCCTACCCAGGAAGAAAGTATATACAGTAGAATTAAAAAAAAAAAAAAAAAAAAACCCACTGCCATTGAGGAGCTCTGGTAGCATAGTGCCTAAGGCACTGGACTGCTAACCAGAGGGCTGGTGGTTCAAACCCACCAGCAACTCCTCGGAAGGAAGATGGGGCAATCTACTTCCGTAGTGATATTGCCTCGGCAACCCAAGGAGGGGTCGCTATGAGTCGGGTCTGACTCGACGGCACATAACAACAACAACAACAACAACACCCCTTCCTTGGGTTTCTGAGGCAGTATCTCTATGGAAGTAGATTGCCCAATCTTCTTTCAGTGTGTTTGAACTGCCAGCCTTCTGATTAGCACTCAAATGCCTTAGGCACTTTACCAGGCGACCTCCCATATAGTAGAATAGTATAATGAATTCCCAAGTGCTCATCACTCATATTCAACAGGCATCAACTCTGAGTCAATCTTACTTCATCTGTAATCCCACACTCAGTGGGGAAATTTCCCCTTTCCTGTGTTTAGAGTTGGAATTACATTTTTGGGGGGATGGCGAGGTCATTTAATTTTTTATTTAACAGCTTTATTGCGATATCATTTACATACCATAAATATTACCCTTTAAAGAGTACAATTCAATAGCTTTCAGAGTTGTACAAGCATCATCACAATTTAATTTTAGAACGTTTTCATCATCCACAAAAGGAACTGTACCCATTGGCAGTTTAGCAGTCATTCCCAGTCTCCCTATGAGACAGGCAGGGAATTAATTGGGCTAGCCGGGTCAAACAGGCCCCTGACTCAATACCTTTGGAATGTAAGGCTATGGACAGACACTACTTAATTCTTGCTGATGGCTGGCAAGCCAGGCCCTTAGGCAAGATAGGAAATTACATTTCAAATGACCCCACAAGCTTGACCATTGTAAAAGGCTGATAGACCTAAGAGTTGAGCAACCCAGCCAGCCCTAGAGCCCCCCAAAAAAACAAACTCACTGCCATAGAGTCAATTCTGACTCATAACAACCCCCATTGGGTTTCCAAGGCTATACATCTTTACAGAAGTAGATTGCCTCGTCTTTCTCCCACAGAGGTGAGTTTGAACTGCCAACCTTCTGGTTAGCAGCCAAATGCCTTACCCACTACACCACCAGAGCTCCCCAGCCCTAGGCAACTAATATACTTTTTGTCTATATAGATTTGCCAACTCTGAAAATTTCATATGAATGAGGATCCATATGTGTTGATGCAATGCAGTGAATTACTTAATATGGCCTTTCTGGCATAGTCCTCCATTTTGTGATGTGCTGTAAATCCTAGCCTCTAAGCCAGTGGTTATGGTCCCATTTTGGAGTGAATGTTAATGAGGCAGGATTAGGGTGGAATGGCTCTGGAGTCACTCCAGTAATAGAGGGTGTGACTCAAGTCACCACCTTTAGTCCAGTCACCACCCTTCACACCCTTGTACCACCTTGTTCAAGTAAGGAAAGTTCCCTTGAGAGTATGTTGTTGTTGTTATGTGCCCTCGAGTCAGACCTGACTCATAGCGACCCCTCCTTGGGTTTCCAGGCCGTATCTCTACGGAAGTAGATTGCCCCATCTCCCTTCCAAGGAATGGCTGGTGGGTTTGAACCACCGGCCTTCTGGTTAGCAGTCAAGTGCCTTAGCCACTATGCTACCAGAGCTGCCATGAGAGTATGGTCTGCATCAAATATTGTGAAAAGGGCGTGGGGGCAGCTTCTGCTGACTTCACAAGGAGGAGGGAGAATCACCATCTGTATCAACAGCCCAAGGCTGTTTCCTATGAAGCAGAAATCAGACATGATGCCACCCTCCAACCTTCTTGTCAATTCTGTCACCAACCATCCCTCCCACGGCATCCACTACTTAACTGGTGGGTTCGATAATTCATTGCAATTCACAGACAGTACTCACAATTATGGGGTTTATTACGGAAGTAACAGGTTACAATTCAGGTTCAGGAACACTCAGGACACAGTTCCTCAATCAGGACAGCCTCCCCTCGGTCATGCCCACAGGCACACTTTTCTTTGGCCCTTGGTCTCTCTGTCTGGCCTCTGCCCTGCTCAAACGAGTGTTACAAAGCTCTTTTAGCTCCGCCAGTAGGTACTCAAGGAGGCACCTCACAAGCTCCCTGCCCGGAAGCACTCAGCTTTCTCATTTGAGGGTCTGCTTCTGGGGTTTATCTCCCACAGTCCCTCTGCCATTGCTTCTTGCCATATCCGCATGGAGATCTTGGGCCCAAGGACACACTCCACTTCTGCTCTTCTTTCCTGATGGTACTGAGATCTCCCTTTCCACCACTGTTGTTGTTGTTATGTGCCTTTGAGTCGGACCCGACTCATAGCCGCCCCTCCTTGGGTTGCCGGGGTGGTATCACTACGGAAATAGATTGCCCAACCCTCCTTCCAAGGAGTGGCTGGTGGGTTTGAACCGCCAGTCTTCTGGTTAGCAGTCAAGTGCCTTAGGCACTATACCACCAGACCTCCCAGTGGAGTGGTACAGCAGTTTGGAAAAGTTGGACATTTGGAGCATCTTTAACCTCTCACCTCATAGGAACTGGGAGCTCTATTTCTGTAGAGATACCACCTTGGAAACCCAAGGAGGGGGTCGCTATGCGTCGAATCAACTTGATGGCAGTGAATTTGGGTGTTTTTTTTTTTTTTTTTTGGTTCATAGGAACCAGCTTTGTGCTGATCCTTTTAAAAGAAATTATTCATGAAGTTGGAATTCCTTCTTTGTATCTTTTTTCAATGATTTGATCAAATACCAAAAGCTCAGAAAAGCCTACCTCTGAAGCTATGCATGCTGCTTGTCTGTCTTCTGCTCATCTAGATTTCAACATTCCAACTCCAGAATGTTGGCTTTTGGGGTGAAATGTAACCTTCCTTTAGTCTCTACGGTTATTGTTCTGAACTCCCTCTCAGGGAAGATAGTGCCTGTGTGTGATGAAGATGAACAGCATATGCATGTAGCTTGAACATAAAACCAGCTCAGGGATGCCCGGTGAAGCTTTCCAAGTCAATCTTTTCCCTGCTCCTTACCTTCCCCCTTGTAAGGCTGTACAGAAAAGCAGGAACATGCCCCCACCCCCCCCACAGCCTTGAGGTTCCTCTGATGTTCTAGTCCTGGATGGAAAATCTTATTATTTGTTTGTCAGAGCAGAGACAAAATAAATGCCCTTAAAAGGAGATGAGAGCCAGCAGGGGATGACGACGCAGGCCCGGCAGCCCCCCTTTACTGCTCTCTGACCTGTACCAGAACCGAGATTTGCTTTAATCACAATGTGTGCTTGTAGATTGTTCCCTCTTTTGCAAGGAAGCAGGGCTTAAGAAGGTCCCCTTTCCCCTACAGATCTCCCTCTGGTGCCAGATGTAGGTACTATGAAAATGAGCATGGGCACAACCTAGGGTGTGAAATGAGAAGACAAAGTGTTTGTAGGGTTGTTGTTGCTGTTATCTTGTGCCATCAAGTGAATTCTAACTCATGGTGCCCCCATGTGTTACAAAGTAGAACTGCTCCCTGGAGTTTTCTTGGCTGTCATCCTTACAGAAGCAGGTCACCAGACCGTTTATCCAGGGTGTCACTGGGTGAGTGTGAACTGCCCTACCTTAAGGTTAATGATTGACCACAAACCACTTGCAGCACTCAAACCAAACCCACTGCCATTGAGTCGATTCAGACTCACAGCAGTCCTTTAGGACAGCCACTCAAGGGCCTTCAAAATAAGAAAAGCTAATGAACAAAGTGTTCGCTGTGTAGGGTAGCAAACGCAGGCCAAGGACTAGCCAGACTCAACTTCTGCACTTCTGCTGAGAGTCAGAACTCGGGTAACATGATTCTCTTCCCTCCAGCAAGCTGTTAGCTGCCACAGTTGGCCTCCACTCACGGTGACCCCATGGCCAACATGGTTTTCACTGGCTGCTTTTCAGGAGTAGATCACCAGGTCTTTCTTCCACATCTATCTTAATCTGGATGCTCCACAACATCATAGCAACACACAGGTCTTCGCCGACAGCCAGGTGGTGGTACACATCAGGTGCACAGGCTGAGAGCTACCCGAGGTCTCCACGTGGGCGGACAGATTCGGTTACTGAACCACTGAACTGAAGCCATGGAGCTGTAGCCACCCTCTCCCTCTACTTGTTACCTTATCTCTCCTCTTGTCACTTCTGAGATCTCAATCTCTTCCATCCACCTCACCCTGTGGAATTAAAAACAACAACAATATGCCACATACCTCCAATATGGCCCTGACCTGCTCAGAGAATGCAAAGCATGAAGTTAGTCATCAGTCTTTGTTTTTCAGAAGGATAAGAAACAAGGGTGAGGAAATATTTACATACCACTGGCCATGAAGTGGAAGTTAATTCTTTATTCTGTATTTTGTTCTGATAAAACTGGCTTTCAGCTATTTTGTTATTTAGTTTGAGTGCTGGTTTTCTAAAGGGGGCCAAAGAGCTTTTTATTAATGTGAAGAAGATTGTTTTAACAATTCTAAAAGCTGCTGGCTTGTAACCTTGAGCCTAGAAAGGTTTATCAGGAATCTGCCTTTGAGTGTTTGGTGTAGAAAATCTGCTGTTCACTGTGTTGTAAACCATGTTGTTTGTAAGAGGTTGACTTGACTCACCCACTTGGTCATTATTAACCTTCTCTGACATCACTGAGGTATTTCTAATGAACTCTACTAAAATAAAAACTGTGGGTTCTCTGAAAATCAGGGAGGATTTGGGGAGGATTTCAAATTAATAAGTAAATTATTAATCACGAATTGGAAAACTCAATGCAGAATCCCAAATGTCCAAACTTACCTTTAAACTGCAGACCCACACGAACTAAGCTACAACAATCTCTAGGACAATCAAAGCTCTCTAGGAGGATTTCACCACCCACCAGTGATTCGCTCCCAGCAGATTTGGGGGTAGAGAAAAAAGCCACTAAATCGGGGAAGGAAAAGCTCTCACTACCTGCTAGTGTTCAGTACCGACACAGCATTTCCCATCCTGACACATTTTTTCCCATTGCTGTAAAAATAAGTATTACACAACATTTGCCAATTTATCATTTTTCATATGTACAATTTAGTGACATCAGTTATATTAATCATAGTGTACAACCATCACCAGTATCTGTTGCCAAATTTTCCATCATCATAAACAAATTCACTGCTTCCTGAACAATGAATGACTCCTCTTTCCCCTCCCTCCCACCCCTGGTAACCACTAATAACACTTTGGTCTCTATATACTTGCCCATTCTAGATAGTTCCTATGAATGCTACTCTGACACATTTTGAAGCAGGAGTGGACTAGCAGTGGGCCAGAGGAAGTAATAATGTAATAGCTAACACTTGAATGTGCCAGGCACTGGGTTGAGTGCTCACTGACTTCTCAAAACAGCCTCAAGACATAGGTACTATTGTTCCTATGTACTGTTGGGGAAACTGAGGCACAGAAAGTTTAAGTAACTTTCCCAAAGTCACACAGCTAGTGAGTGACTCAGAGTCCATGTCCTTGACCATTACACTTTACTGACAAAGGGAGTCATTCTTTAATCAACAAATAATTTGAGTGTCTACCACAAATTAGGTGATATGGGAGCTACACAAATAAATATGATCTTTGCTCTCAAGGAGGGGAAGACTACCATTAGGTGGTAATTTCATAAGGAAAACAAGATAAGCAAAAAAGTAAATAGTAAAGCAGAATAAGATTAAATTTCCTGAGAGAGGTATATAAATTTTTCTATAGAGGTTCATAGGAGGGTAGAGAAACCTTCATCCCATTATCTGGGTAAGAAGATGAAGAAAGTTTCATTCTGGAGGTAGGATCTGACCTGGATCTTCAAGAAGGGCAGTCTTTTTTTTTTTTTTTTTAAATTGTGATTTGAGTGAAAGTTTACAAAGCAAATTCATCTTCCATACAGCAATTCCCATACACTCTCTCTCATGCATTGACTGTAATCTCCCATAATGCAACAGCTCTCCTCCCACTTCCTCCCTATAACCAACCACCTCTTCCCTGTATTCTTCCCTCCCCCCTGAGCTGTCTCCCTGTACATAGACAGCCCTTCTATTCTCCCATGATTGATGTCTCCAAGGAGTGTATCTACCTAATGTAAATGTTCAGCTCATAGGCTTGTCTTTTGTTTGGCTGGAAACCACAGGTGTGGGTTCAATTCCAGACCTGAAGGGCAGCTAGGGGCCATAGTCTCAGGAGTTCTATCAGGCTCTATCAGACCAGCAAACCTGGTTCCTCCCCCCTTTTTTTTCCCCCAAATGATTTTGAGTTTTGTTCTACATCATTCTCCCACTCTATCTAGGATCTCCTACATAGATCCCCCTCTGAATGGCAGACAGTGGTAGCTGGGCACCATGTAGTTCTGGTCTCATAGTCATATAAGCTGAAGATCACACAGTGTACCAGTAGCTTGGACTAATTGTTTCCATGAGTCTTTGGTTTTCTTCATTCTTCTTTGCTTTGGATGAGGAGAGACTCATTGTTGCATCTAGATGCAAGCTTTTAAGATCCCAGTCACTACTTGCCAGAGTAGGATGTGGGATAATGTTTTGTGTAGTATATCATGCTAATTGACCTTGATGTCCCCTGCGACTGTGGTCCCAAGACCACAGGTCCAATTACTCGCTCCCTCTGGGTAGCTGGCTGTGGCCAAGAAGTAATTACAACCTTGTCCCTTGTCAGCTTTACTATGTACCTGGGAATTCTTACAGAACATACCAATACACTTGTGGAAACATTGTCTGCCAACCCTATACATAGTCTTGGGTACACTCCCCCCTGCATAGACATACCTAATAATTCAGCCTGTCCACCCATCTATCCACCATATACCCATGTTTGTCTTCACTGTTATGCAGTACTGTATGTACATAGGGGTTCATCTTTGTTGCCTGTACCTCCCATGTACCTCTCTGTGTCTTCCTCTTCCTCAGTGCCACCATGTTGATCACTCACATTTGGTACATTGCCCTTCTCTTGACTCAAATCAATACTTGTCTCTACCTATCTAACCTATCTATCTCTCCCCCTTGCCTCCCACCCCTAGTAACCAACAAAGAAAATTTCCTTCCATATATAAACCTTTCCTTGACTTTTTACAATAACGGACTAATACAATATTTATCCTTCTGTGACTGACTTATTTCACTTAGCATAATGTCCTCCAAGTTCATGCACATATGTGGTGTTTTGCATATTCTACATTATTCTTTAGGGTTGCATAGTATTATTCCACTGTATGTACCAAAGTTTAGTTATCCATTCTTCAATCAGTGGACACCTAGGTTGTTTCCATCTTTTGGGTATTGTAAATAGTGCTGCGATGAACATGGGTGTGCATGTATCTGTTCTTTTCCTGGCTGTCACTTTTTTAGGATATATACCTAGTAATGGAATGGCTGGGTCAAATGGTATTTTTAATTTCAACTTTTTAAGGAATTGCCATACTGCCTTCCGCAGTGGTTGTATCATTTTACAGTCCCACCACCAGTGTATGAGAGTCCCAATCTCTCCACATCCTTGCCAGCATTTGTTATTTTCTGTCTTGTTGAACTTTGCTACTAGTGCTAGGGCAAGATGGTATCTCATTGTTGTTCTGATTTGCATCTCTGAAATGGCTAATGAGGAGCTCTGGTAGTGTAGTGCCTAAGGCATTTGACTGTTAACCAGAAGGCTGGCGGTTCAAACCCACCAGCCACTCCTCAGAAGGAAGGTTGGGCAATCTACTTCCATAGTGATACTGCCTCGGAAACCCAAGGAGGGGTCGCTATGAGTCTGGTTCCACTCTGGCAAGTAGTGACTGGGATCTTAAACGCTTGCATCTAGATGCAACAATAATAGCTAATGATCATGAGCATTTCTTCATGTTTGTTAGCCGCCTGAATATCCTCTTTGGTGAAGTTTCTATTCATGTCTTCTGCCCATTTTTAATTTCTTTAAATTGGTTTGTTAATCTTTTTGTTGTTGAGGTGTTAGAGTTTTCTATAAATTTTAGAGATAAGTCCCTTGTCGGGTATGTCATTGCCAAATATTTTTTCCCAATCGGTAGGTTCTCTATTGACTCTTTTGGAGAAGTCTTTGGAAGCACATAAAAATTTAACTTTTAGAAGGTCCCATTCATCTAGTTGATCTTCTGCTGTTTGTGCATTTTGGGTTATGCTTGATGGTTTATTTATGCCATATATTGTTGTTGTTATGTGCCATCGAGTCGGCCAGACTCATAGCGACCCCCTCCTTGGGTTTCCGAGGCAGTATCACTACGGAAGTAGGATTGCCCAACCTTCCTTCCAAGGAGTGGCTGGTGGGTTTGAACCGCCAGCCTTCTGGTTAGCAGTCAAGTGCTTTAGCCACTATGACACGATAGGGTAGAAATGGTTAAGCCGGAAGGGAGTCACGAGGCAGGCTGTCCCTTCTGGGAAAGGAAGATGAAAGCTGGTCCTTTCCCCAAACTAGGCAGACGGAAAAGAAAATCTCTGCTCCCCCAGGCTTGGGCGAGGCGCCCGGGGCATCCGGCAGGGCTTAGCGCTGCTTCAAACTGCCCTTCCCAGGTCCCCAGAAAAGGGAAGACTGTGTCTCGCCCCATCCAGCCTTCTGCTGATGCACCTCCGCCTTCCCGGAGACTCAGGCGCGCGCCCGGCCGCGGGGGCGCGCACCACCCGCTCTCTCAAGTCTCTTTGAACGCGCCTTCGGAGGAACCTGCACCTTTTCTCCCCCTGGTGGGCAATATTGAAACAACAAGGTTTAGGTGAAGAAATTTTGGGAGCTTGGAGAGGAGCTTTTACAGCTTTCGGGATTTGACCTCGTTTTCCAGCACCTCCCTTCTTTCCCAAGGCTTCATTTCTAGTTTGGAAGGAGGAAAAAGTGAAGGCCCTAACCTTGAGCTTCTAATATGTGCTAGGCCCTTTACGTTAAATCTTAAATCTTCCCAACAGCTTCATTGAGTCGGCCATTAGTCCTATTTACGGAGAAGAAAAGGAAAGCTCAGAGAGGATGACTTACTTAGAGGGATGTGGCTGGAACTCAGGGTCGTGGGCTCCAAAAGTCTCATCTGGAATGGGGCCCTGGATTGGGAGAAAGGAGAGAGGCTTCTCTCTCCAGCTCGAAGGCTCTAGGAGGCCCAGAGCACTGTCCATGGTCGTTTTCAAGGAAGCTTTAACGGATCATATGGGGATTTACTATAGCTACCAACCAGGTTCACTTCCTACGTTAAGCCTGTTAGGCTCAAGAACCTTTCAGGCCAGCCCAAGTGTCTGGGTTACCAGGCAGAAACCTAGCCTAGAAGCTATGGGAGGTTAGGACAAAACCTTTCCAGGTATCTGAAAACATACTCTTTCTCCGGGGATTAATGGCCATAGATAGCACAAACGGTTTGTGCTTAACTACTGACCTAAAGTTGGTGGTTCAGACCCACTCAGCAGTGCCATGGGTGAAAGTCCTGGCAATCTGTTTCTGGAAAGATCACAGCAAGAAAACCCTACGGAGCAGTTCTAATCTGGAACCCAGGGGTTGCTGAGTCAGAATTGACTTAAAGGCAACACATTTGTTTTGTATCTAGAGATTAAAGGAATTAGGAGGAATTGAGGTGGAAATCCTTATCAAGGAAGTTTTCGGGAACAGTGTGGGTTAATGTCAGCCCCTAGAACCATGGAATTGTTTAGGGATGAGAGAAACCATTTCTATGACATACATCTGGGGACCAGACCTTTAGATGAAACATTATCCAGATGATGCCACCACCGCCTTTCAAGGGAGGCAATAGCAAGTGATAGGAGTGAGAACTTAAATTCATAAGGTAGAGGATGCTGACCTTTGATCTAAAGAGAGAGGCGAAAACTGAGTGGAATTTGGCTGGGTAGCCAGAGCTGTTGTTAATGAGGAAACTTAGAGTACCGGGGGCAAAGGAAGAGCCTGTTTCATTCTTTTGTTCCTAGGATCGCTGAGTCAAAACCAACTCCAGGGCACCGAATAACAACAACGATACTTAAACCCAGCTTGCCTTATGAAGTATTCTCTACAATTCTACTGGCATTGGAAGCAGGACCCCAGTGACAACCAGGGTCCCAAAGACTCCATGTGTAAAGGATTGATACACCAGAGGATGCAACAGTCTGTTCCACCAGGAGCTGGCAGATCTTTGCGGACGGTAAGTAGAACTTACCCAGGGTACTCTTGCATCAAAATGGGATCGGTAGTTGCTAACACGAAATTACCAAATCAGAAGCTATGGATATGGAAAGGTGTGTAAAAATACTATTGGGGGGGGGGGAGAAGTATTGGGATTCCCAAATGTATTCAAGATACAAAAGCTTCGGTTAACTGAATGAAGAGTCCAAATGCATAACTAACAAAGGGAAGAGACCCCCAAAGAGAGAAATTTTGGAAAACTGAATTTCCAAGGAAACAAAGGGTGACATTGTAGAAATGTCCAAATGAGAGAGCTAGAAAACTGGCAAGTTTCCAAGGTGACTTCTGCCCATGATTTTGGAGGTGACCCACAAAACAGTGCCTCTCACTTCTTCACAGGGCAACTTGGGAGAGATCAGGAGGCAGGCTCAATGAAATATCTGAAAAGGCCTAATGTGGGGGAAGGCAGTGTGGTCTCTAGAAGGAAAGGTAATATTTGAACTCCTAGAGGTGTGAGATGGAGCCTTTACTCAGGTTGACCTTGGTTGGAAGCCTAATTTTGCCCTTAAGATCTGTATGACCTTGACCAATTCAATCTCTAAACCTCAGTCTTCCCAACAGAAAAATAGAGACAAGAAGACCTACTTTACAGGGTTATTTTCAGAATAAAATGATATGCATATAGAATGCTAGCTAGCACCATGTTTACATGTAGCTCAGGATAGACATTGAGGGGTACTTCTCTGAAATTTAAACAAAGCCCATATTGTTAGGTGCCGTCGAGTTGTCTCTGACTCATAGCAACCCTATGCACAGCAGAACAAAACACTGCCTGCTTGTGTGCCGGCCTCACGATCCTTGCTATACCTGAGCCCATTGTTGCAGCCACTGTGTCAATTCATCTCATTGAGGGCCTTCCCCTTCTTCGTTGACCCTCCACTTTACCAAGCATGATATCCTTTCCAGGAAATAGTTCCTTCTGACAACATGACCAAAGTAGGTGGGACGAAGACTCACCATTCTCGCTTCCAAGGAGCACTCCAACTGCACTTCTTCCAGGACAGATTTGATAGTTCTTTTAGCAGACCATGGTACTCTTAGCATTCTCCTCCAACACCACAACTCAAAAGCATCGACTCTTCTTCAGTCTTCCTTATTCATTGTCCAGCTCTCACATGCATAAGAGGCGATTGAAAATACCATGGCTTAGGTTAGGCACACCTTAGTCTTCAAGGAGACATCTTTGCCCTTCATCACTTCAAAGAGGTCTTTTGCAATGGATTTGTCCAATGCAATACATTGTCTCATATCTTGACCGTTGCTTCCATTGGTGTTGATTGCAGAACCAAGTAATATGAAGTCCTTGACCACTTCAATCTTTTCTCCATTTATTGTGAAGCTGTTTATTGGACCAGATGTGAGGATTTTTGTTTTCTTTATATTGAGGTGTAATCCATACTGCAGACTGTAGTCTTTAATCTTCATCAGTGCTTCAAGTCATCTTCACTTTCAGCAAGCAAAGTTGTGTCATCTGCATATCACAGGTTGTTAATGAGTTGCAAAAACGACAAGGAGGCCACATGTTCTGACCTCCTCTAATTCCACAAAGGGAAGACAGGGTTACCAGCAGTAACCCAAGGCCTATTACTGCCAGGCCAGACATGTTGCCTCCCTCCAGTCCTTTCTCCAACCGTTCCTCCCAGAGCACCCACCACCTCTCTCCTGGGTT
>NW_006921629.1:15989639-16002537 GCF_000298275.1 Orycteropus afer afer
ATTTCATTATAATAATTGGCTTTGCTCAAGCTGCTCTTTGAAATCTTCTGTTCAGCTCTTTTATCTTGTCATTTCTTCCATTTCCTTTAGCTACTCTCCACTCAAGGGCAAGTTTCAGAGTCTCTTCTGACATCTATTTTGGTCTATTCTTCCTTTCTTGTCTTTTTAGTTACCTCTTGCTTTCTTCATGGATGATGTTCTTGATGTCATCCCATAATTCCTCTGGTTTTTGGTCACTGGTGTTCAGTGCATCAAATCTTTTCTTTAAATGGTCTCTAAATTCAGGAGGGATATCATCAAGGTCATATTTTGGCTCTTGCAGACTTGTTTTAATTGTCTTCAACTTCAACTTGAATGTGTATATGAGCAGTTGATGGCCTGTTCCACAATCAGCTCCTGGCCTTGTTTTGGCTGCAGATATTGAACTTCTCTATCACCTCTTGCCACCAATGTAGTCAATCTGATTCCTGTGCACTCCACCTGGCAAAGTCCACATGTATAAGCCACCATCTGTGTTGTTGAAAAAAGGTATTTGCAATGAATAAGTTGTTGGCCTTGCAAAAGTCTATAATGCAATCTCCAGTGTTATTTCTATCACCAAGGCCATATTTTCCAACTACTGGTAACTCTTGTTTCCAACTTTTGCATTCCAGTCACCAGTGATAATTAACACATCTTGATTGCATGTTATGTCAGTTTCAGACTGCATTAGTTGGTAGAAATCTTCAATTTCTTCATCTTTGGCTTAGGTGGCTAGTGCATAAATTTGAATAATAGTAGTATTAACTGGTCTTTCTTGTAGATGCATGGATATTATCCTATCACTGATGGCTTTGTACTTCAGGACAGATGTTGAAACACTCTTTGTGATGAAGAATGCCACACCATTCCTCTTCAATTTGTCATTCCCAATGTAATAGATCATATGGTTGTCTGATTCAAAATGGCCAAAACCAGTCCATTTCAGCTCACTAATGCCTAGGATATCGATTTTTATGCGTTCCATTTCATTTTTGACAATTTTCAATTTTTCTAGATTCATGCTTTGTACATTCCATGTTCCAATTATTAATGGGTGTTTGCATGTGTTTCTACTCATTTTGAGTCATGCCACATCAGTCAATGAAGGTCCCAAAAGCTTTACTCTGTCCATATCATTAAGGTCATTTCTACTCTGAGGCATCAGCTCTTCCCCAAATTTTGAGTGCCTCCCAAACTAATGGGCTCATCTTCCAGCACTACATCGGATAATGTTTCAGGGCTATTCATAAAGTTTTCCAGTAATATATAGACAGTGTTTCGCTGCTATTCATAAGGTTTTCACTGGCCAATTGTTTGAGAAGTGGATGGCCTCTTCCTTCTTCCAAGTCTATCTTAGACCAGAAGCTCTACTGAAACCCGTCCACCATGAGTAACCCTGGTGGCATTTTGCTACACTGGAGGCATAGCCTCTAGCCTCACAGCAACGCAGAAGCCACCACAGGATGACAAATGGACAGACAAGTTCATCTCCCTTAGTTGTTCCTAACCTCTCTGCACCTGCCTACCTTGGGCCCTGGCCTTAAAATGAGCCACCCCTAAGTGAACAGCAGCCCCCAAGCCCCACACCCACCTACCTCAGGCCCCAGTCTTAAAAACAAAGCCCATAGGATTTTTTAAATTGTGATTTGGGTGAAAGTTAACAGAGCAAATTCATTTTCCATACAACAGTTCATACACATTTTGTTTCATGACATTGATCGCAATCCCCACAATGTAAAGCTGTCTTCCCAATTCCTCCCTGTGGTTACCTTTTCCCTGCATCCTTCTTTGCCATGCATTCCTGCCCTCTGAGCTGTCTCCCTGTGCAAATACTGCCCTTCTGGTCTCCTGTGGTTGATTGTTTGTTCTAAGGAGTATACCTGTCTGATGTAAATCTTCACCTTATGTGCCTGGTTATTGTTTGGCTGGGAGCTATGAGAGTGAGTTCTATTCCAGGGCCAAAGTCCCGGGAGTTTCACCCAGTCTCTATTAGACCAATAAGCCTGGTCTTTTTTACTTTTATGATTTTGAGTTTTGTTGCACATTTTTCTCCTACTCTATCCAGGATCTCCTGCACTGATCCCTTTCCAAGTGGTTGACAGTGGTAGCTGAGCACCATCTAGTTCTTCTGTCTCATGGTCATATAGGCTGAGGTTTGCATGGTCCACTAGTCCTTTGGACTAATTGTTTCCATGCATCTTTGGTTTTCTTCATTCTTCAGATTTGGAAGGTTGGATAAGTGGATACAAATAACCAACGATACATACTTAATAAGGCAGAGTCTTTAGGGGAAAACAATTCAACTATATTTGAAAACAGTAAGCAGTCTTTCCCATAGAGACTACACTGCACTATCTGCACCACTCAGCTTGCTCAGAACTGCAGACAGCTTTGTCTTCTGTCATTTTCTTGCTTACATTTAAATCACCTTGACCAGATTATAAACCACTCAAGTGCACAGCCACCAAACTATCCATTACATTCCAGATCTTGGTCACTGTTGACAGGTCCCTGAAGACCTGGCAGTGAAAGATGCCAAGAAAAAGATGCGAAAAAGGTGCCAAGGAAAAGGGAGCCAGCATCAGGGTGTGGAAACCAAGAGTCGACCTAATGCCACTTTGCCCAGAACTGCAGTTTGGCTGCATCTGAGATAGTCTATGCTTTTGACCACTTGTACCTCACAACCACATGGGAAGCTGTAGACAGACAGCTCATATCTTCACAAATGGAAGTGTTTTACTGATCAGACTGAAAATGTGGGGATTCCTCAGTCTGTCAAGGTGAAGGCAGAGCAGGGATCCCAGCTAACTTGCAAAACCTTTGCAAGGTGGCATTGCCATGGGCTTGTGCCTCCAAGACAGAGCATTCAAATAAGCTGGCAGCATCCCTACTGAAAAGTCATAAGACAAATCAACTACTACTTGGACTACTTAATGCACTTGTCCAAAAGGCAGGTAACAGACAAGACGAAAATAATCATGTAGATGCAACTGAGGTGTGACCAACACATTCACTGTTAACACAAAACAAAATTTTGGGGAAATTGTGGTTATTTGGAAGAATCTTTAAATAGGTGAAATAGCTCCGGTGGGGACAATGGTTAAGCCATTTGGCTGCTACCCAAAAGGTCAGTGGTTTGAACCGACCAGCTGCTCTGTGGAAGAAAGAAGAGGCAGTCTGCTTCTGTAAGGATTTACAGCCTTGGAAACCCAATGGGGGTCACTATGAGTTGGAATCGACTCGATGGCATAGGTTTGGTGATGTCATGAAGCAGAGCCCCACCTTCCCCCAAACCCCTCCAGGTCTTGTCAGGTGCAGCTAGCTGGGCACCAGTAGCTTGTGTTCTCCCCACCTCTCGTCCCTACCCATTCTTTGTGCAGGACAATGGGAATGATGGCAGGGGGAGAGACAGAGACACTAGGTGAGCAAAAGTGAAAGAAGGAAGAACGGCTGTGCACCCTGAAGAGAGATCTGGTGGTGAAAGTTCAAGACAAGAAGATGGAAATGTTCTGTACTTTGCTCTTGGTAATGCTAGGTGTACACATACGTAAACATTCACTGAGCTGTGCACTGAAGATCTGTGCACCCTACTGTATGTAATCTATACCTCCATTAAATACCAAAAACAAACACAATGAATCACAAGCTCCTTCTGTTTGCTATCCTTTATTAAAGGGCCCCATACCACCATGGGACTCCAGCCAAACCAGACAGGTCCTCCAAACATAGCAAGAGGCCTGGAAGAGGAGGGGAATGACTTATGATCCCACCACACCTCCCTGGAAACAGAAACCCACCACAGACAGACAGACAGACAGGGGCAGGGGAGAACTTGCCTCACTCTAGGTTCTCTTCCCCTTGCCCCTACTTGAAAAGAAAGTCAAACACTGGCTATGCAGCCCCCCAGCCCCCCACCCACCCATAGCAGCGTTGGTGGGACACCCCCCCCTCTGCAAGGGGTGACCCCAAGGGAGCTTCCTTTCTCGTCCTTCACTTTGGTTTGCTCCTGGCAACTCCGTGCCCTCTTCCCTCCTTCAGCCTCCGGCCTAGTCTCCCTCTCGTCTTCTATCACCTACTCGGACCTTCTGTCTTCCGGGCCTCCCAGCCCCAGGTCTGCCGGGGAAGCAGTGTCTCAGGCATCCTCTCACCTCCTAGCTCGGGCCTGGCCAGACCCTCTGCCCAGGACACAGGGTTCACACGGCCGCCCCATTCTCCTTGAGGTCAGGGGCTGAGCGCTGCCGTCTCATCCGCGGGGGAGTAGTGTATGGGGGATAGCGGGGCCCCGGGGGCCTTTGGGCTGGGTATGGTTGGGGCTGCTGGGGATAATAGTTGTGCTTTTTGGGTTGGAAGTGCTGGGGCTCAGGCTGCCCGGGACCCCCTCCACGGGGCCGGCCCCCACCATCCAGGGAGTTCCTGCGGGGGCGGTGGGACCTGCGGGGACTTGGGGGCCTGCGGGCAGGGGTGGCTGGAGGGGGCGTGGCCTCTTCTGGGGGTTGGGGAGGAGCCGAGGCATCCCCGCCCGCCATCCCCGGCCAGGACTCCCGGTGCTGGGGGTTGCTCTTGAAGGGGAAGCGCAGCTTGCAGTCGTGAGGGGGCACAAAGCGGGCAGGGGGCCTGCGCAGCCCCCCACCCCGGCCCCCAGAGCCCTGCAGTCCCTGCAGCCGCAGCTGCTCCTGCTTGAGCCAACGAAGGCGGCCACGTCGGAAGGCGGGGTCCTCCTCCATCAGCCGCGACACCCGCTCCCAGCTTGACAAGGGAGGTGAGGGGGGCCGGGCCAGGGGGGCTCGGTCACTGGGCGCAGCATCTTCTCCAGCCTCAGACCCCTCGGGGGCAGCCCAGGTGGCCTCGCCAGGTTCCTCGTTCTCATCCTCGTGATCCTGGGAGGCAGAAGGGGTGAGAGAAAAGGAGAAGTGGTGTGAGGAGATCTGAGGCCTCAGGACCTGTAGACCTGGGAGAAGTCAGAAGGCCATGGAGGCGTCCTGAGAAGGGCAGGCCATAGGGGAGCTAGACGAGTCGAGGTTCAGGGGCACTGGCTGAGTTCAAGCTTGGGTCTGCTACTTCCTAGCTGTGGGATCTGGATCCCTGGCTTGTAACTGCTCAGCTCCCTCATCTACAAAATGACATTGATAACAACAATAGTACCTACTCCACAGAGCTGTTGTGAGACTCAAATGACTTAAACCACATAAAGTACTCAGAACAGTGCCTGGCACATAGTAGGCACTCAGTAAATATTTGCTGAATAAACAAATAGAAGAAAAGTATTTTCTATCATGGAGCTTATGTTTTAGTGGGGTTAGACAGTTGAAAAACAAATGGATAAGAAAAACATACAGTATAGCACATTATATTTCAACAAGTTATACATTTATACATATACATACATACACTACACATGCCTAAACCAAAAAAACCAAACTCACTGCCGTGGAGTTGTTCCGACTCATAGCAACCCCTCCTTGGGTTTCCGAGGCAGTATCACTATGGAAGTAGATTGCCCAACCTTCCTTCTGAGGAGTGGCTGGTGGGTTTGAACCATCAGCTTTCTGGTTAGCAGTCAAATGCCTTAGGCACCATGCCACCAGAACTCCCTATATATGTATATGTACATTATATATATACAACATGTGTATATGTATGTTGTTAGCTTGCTATAGGGTCGATTCATAGTGCCCCTGTGTATGCAGAGTAGAACTGCTCCACAGGGTTTTCAAGGCTGTGACCTTCTGGAAACACATTGCCAGGCCTTTCTTCTGAGATGCTTTTGGCTGGGTTTGAACCACCAATCTTTCAGCCAGTAGTCAAGTGCTTAACAATCTGTGCCACCCAGGGTTTCCATATGATATGTATACATACAGATGACACTATACACACACACACACACACACACACACACACACACAAAGAGAGACAGGTATATACAACAAAAACTGTGAAAGCCAGAACTCAACGGGACTGCCTTGTTTTTCCAGGTCTGGCGTGTTTTCTGCCTTTGACAGGGTGCACTGCAGAGTTGCCACTTTTCTACATTCACTTTAGTAGAAAGTATTTGACTTTTCCTTCTCTGACAGGTTTCTGCATTCCACAGGTTCTAGCTTTTGTAGGTTTTACTCCGTGTGTGCGTGTGTGTGTGGGGGGTAACACACACACACACACACACACTCTATGTATGTGTAGTCAGAGAAAAATAGAGCAGGGAAGGGGATCAGGAAAGTCAGTATGAGGGTGGCTGCACTGAATGGACAGAAAGGGATTCACTGAGAAGTTTCATCTCAGCAAAGACTCGCAGGAAGTGAGGAAACAATGTGGGTGTCGGAGGGAAAGCGTTTTGGGCAGAGGGAACAGCAGGTGCAAAGGCCTTGATGCAGGAGCACGCAGAGCAAGTTCAAGGAAGAGAAGGGAGGCAGCGGAGCTGGAGTGGAGTGAGCAAGGGGAAAGGAGCAGATGAGGTCAGAGAGGTGAGCAGTGGAGAACCCTGAGGTATTATGATTTACCAACTGGCTCCCCATTAGAAGTCAGTTGCACTAGAGGAGAAATTGGTTTCAGTAATCTTGGTAGCTAGCCTAACACCTGGCACACAAGCGCTCAAATACTGTTGAGTGAATAAATGCAAGATGGGGACCGGTGATTACGCTACCACTCAGAGCTTCTGTGTGGATTAAATGAGACCACACATAAAAAGTGCTCAACACAGGGGCTCCCACAGAGCCAATGGTCACCCAAAGGAGAAAGCGGTACATATAAAGGGTGTGTTCCATGTAAACACTCACTGAGCTGTAATCATACGCTTTCTCTCAGTGGTTCTAAAATTGTCCTTCACAATCACCTGGATAGCTTCTTATAAAGAAGATTCTGGTTCAGCAGGTCTGGGGTGGAACCCAGGAATCTGCATTTTTAAATTGGCACCTTAGTAGTAATTGTGGGGCAAGAGTTTCACAAATTACACTGAGAGAAACCGCACTGTACGTTGATAGCATTTCATTTAAAGAAAAAGGAAGAGGGCTGGACTCTGAGGTGGGGGGTTCTGGCTCCCCAGGGGAAGCTCCGAGGCCCGGGCTGGAGGGCTCTGGGCTCGTGAGGGCCAGCAGCGCCTCCTACCTGGGCCAGGGGGATGACCCTCTCCATGCGGAGCATGCGGTCCCTGAGGGCCTGCAGCTCGCGGTCCTTGCTGCTGTTCTGCAGCTTCACCTCCTGCAGGATCCCCGTCAGCTTGTCAATGTGCGCGCGGAGGTCTTCCACTTCTGCCCCGCGGGCCCCCTCCTCACCGCCACCACTGCCGCCGCCGCCGCCACCGCCGCCGCTTTCCTCCTCGCCCACCGTGTCCCAGACATCCCGGGCCACAGCCCTCCAGGCGTCTCCTGGCCCCTCGGGCTTGCCGTAGGTGCGGCATAGCTCCCGCATCTTGAGGGCCGCCAGGGCCTCGATCTCGGCCCGCCCGTGGCGGAAGTCAGCCAGGGCCACCTCGTAGCAGATCTCCTTCACCGCCTGCATCTTCAGGTCGGCCATGGTGGCCCAGCGGGGGTCTTTGCCCTGCAGCCGCCGCCGCTGGGGGATCTGGTACACCCTGCGGGGGGCCCTGCGCTTGCCACTGCTGGGCAGGCCACAGCGCTTGACGATGGTCTGGACCGTGGTCGGGGGCAGCTGCTCCCGCAAAGAGGAGATCAGCCGCCAGCTCTCCTCGCAGGAGCGCTTGTCGGAGTCATCGCCGCTGTCTGAATCTGCATACTGGGGCAGAGAGGGGAGAGGACTAAGATACCCAGGGACAGGAGTCCTACCTAGTCCAGTGGTCCCCAAGGACAGCAGAGACAGCCCATCAGAGTGCCTGGGTTCAAATCCTGCTTCACCCCACACTAACCGTGTGCTCTTGGGTTGGCTGCTCAACCTCTGCTGATTCTTAAAAATGGAGATAAAGAGTTTCTACCTCACAGATAGATAGCACTCTGAAGCTCAGTGTACGCAGAGTGCTTAAAACTGTGGCTAGCTTGGAAGAAAGTGAGCAAAACGTATCAGCCACACCTAAATCAGATAAGTACGTTTAAAGAAAAAGTTTAACCAAGTAAGAGGGCAAATGACACCTGGATATGGTTTGCTGCTGTGGCTGCTGTCGAGCTGGCACCAGCTCACAGTGACCCCAGGCACAGCACGAACGGGTAACTGCTTCATGCGGTTTTCAATGGCTGATTTTTCCAAGGTAGACCATCTGGCCTTTTTTCCTAGTCTATCTCAGACCAAGCTCCAGTGAAACTTGTTCACTGTCACAGCACATAAGCCTCCACTGCCAGACAGATGGAGGCTGCATATGAATGAGCCAGGAATTGGACCTGGACCTCCAACATGGAAGGTGAACATTCTACCCTAGAATTGTTCTTGGATATGGCAAAAGGTGGCACAAGATCAAGTGGGGGCTGGGAAACCCTGGTCAACTGGGAGGAACTTTAGCTCCCTCCACACAACGGTTTCCACCCCAGATCACAATTCTCTTGTGTGTTTCTCCTAGACAGCACCATCTACCCTCATACCCATCACCACTTCCCACTCTGACTCAGAGCAGGTGAATGAAAGTGGGAGTGATGTGCTCGGGCTCACTGCTCATCCGCTCTCCGGCCGGCCCACCCCCAGCCTCTGGCCCGCATGCCCCGCCGCTCGCCCTGCCCAGACCCTCACCAGTCGTTGCTGCTCCAACAGAAGATCAGCTTCCTCCTTTTCTTTCCGGTACTGATTCTCCAAATCCTGCAGCCTGGGGCGGGGTAGGGAGGGGAGGAAGAGCTGTGCAGGGTTCAGGAGCCACTTCCATGGGGTAACCGACCACAGGGGTTGGGGGCCAGGGGGCCTGCAAGGGACAGCCCACCAGGGTCAGGGGTCTGAGTACCCTTCCTCACACCTCTTCTCCATCTCCAACTTGATGTCAATGCCTTGCTGCTCCAGCAGCTCCTTCTGGGCAAAGTTCCAGTCGACAGGCTCAGAGGGTGGTCCTGGGGGTGGGGGAACCCCTCGTTCCCGCTCCAGCCGTGCTTGCTCCGGGTGATTGAAGCGGAAAACGTGGTTCTTGCCCATCACAATCCTATTCCCTGGATGTGAGGAGGGAAATGTGGACTTGCTCCCCCATAGCAGCAAACCCATCCCCACGCCCAAGACACACAGGACTTTAGCTCCAAGTCCCAGGGCCCTGACACCCTCTCTCTTATCACCCATATCTGAGAAGAGTCCGAGCCAAGTGCTCTCCTGACTGACCCCAGAAACCACCCCAATCTCCGGCAGCCAAAGGAGTCGAGAGAGACCTACTTCCTTTTTCCTGGTTTCTCCAAAGCAGACCGGAGCCTAACTCCTTTCTCTTTACTTCCCAGTTCCTTTTTCCTATCCCCTTATTTAGTTTAAGATCTGAACCTAGGACTCGCCCAGAGAGCTCTGTCAGGGACTTCCTATATACAGTCATGCCCCCAAACCCTCACAACAAGGCACTTCTACCTGACTTCAGCACCAGTGGCTCAGTCACCAACTTCCCATTGACATATGTCTCGGCTCCTTCACACGGCTCCAGTGTGACCACCACTGAGCAGAGGGAGACAGGAAAGGGAAAGTCAGACTGCAGGGGAAGGCAAGTTATGGTTACAGACTCCCATCTTGCATTAATCCCCAAGAAACATACATGCACTACCAGTCCCACCCCCAGTACCTGTCAGGGTGCCATGGCCCCTCTGGTGGCAGGCAGCACAGAAAGGAAGAGCAGAAGGACAGTTAGAGCCCCAACTATAATTCCCAGAAGCCTTTGCAGCAGCTTCCTACTCACCCACCACCACCATCCCCAGCAGCCGCTTGGAAAACCAATAATTCTCAGAACTGGTCAGCAGGCCCTGTCTTTTCTGCCTCCAGATATCCATTCCTTCCTTTCCAATAACAACACCCCTGACTAGGCCTGGATTCCTCCAGCAGGCTTCTAGCCCATCTCTGTCTCCATGCCTCTGACAAACAGCTACCTGACTAATCCTATTAAACCACAGCTAGCATAGCATGGCTTCATAGACAAGATAAAGTCAACCCAACCCAAATACGTATCATATCAAGTTGTTCCTCTGTAAATTACCAAGCCTGCCACTTGCTGGGGACACAAAGGTGCATGCCCTTTAGAAGTGGTGCCTACTGTCACAGAGGGACCCCTGTATCCCAAACACCCAGATCCTGCAACTTCTTGGCTGAAGGGCACTGAACAAGTCCTCTAACTGCTACAAAATAGGTAGTCCTCTAACTGTACAAAATAAAAAAATGCAATAAAATAGGATAATGAAATCTTCCTTTACAAAGTTGTTGAAAGTCTCAAATAAACAAACCATAAAATGATACGCAAATCCCTGGAGGCCACTTTTCAGCTAAATAACAGATTGGCTCATAAAATAAATACCACCACCTGTGAACCCAATGCTCCTTTGAAAAAAAAAAAAAAATCTGTATGAGACCAAAGGATCAGCATTTACCAATAAAGCATAGATGAGAAGGTGAGGCAGGGGGGAAGGGGGAGGGCAGGGAAGCTGGAATAAGGGAAATAGGACAACCAGACTGGAAATATGGAGAATGCTGACACAATGTGGAAAATGCAACCAATATCAAGGCACAACATGTATAGAAATTGTCGAATGCAAACATAATTTACTATGTAAACTTTCATTGAAAACTCAATAAAATATTTATTAGGAAAAATGATGTGCAAAAATACTATTATTTATATTAAAAATAATAAACACAGAAACCAGAATTAATTGAAGCAAGGGAGAGAGTGACATTTCTAAACTATGGGCACTAGTGATGTTGTCGGAGTACAAAAGAAAGCAGAGAAGAATTCAGCTTAGGGGCAGAGGACTGAAAACCATCATGTGAGCCAACACTTGAAGAAGATTCAGATTTCAACACAGAAACAATGAAGCAAAAGAGGGCAGAGAGACAGCTAAGGGCATCATCATGTGTCCAGAGAACAGCAACAGAGGTGACTGTGATGGGTGTCTAGCCCCACCCTTACTTTGTTATTTTCCATCATGCCCAAAAATACATTCATTCATTCCACAAATATATTGAGCCCTACATGCCAGGCACTATCTTAACCAAGAACAAACCAAATCTATTGCCTTCAAGCCAATTCTAACTCACAGTTACCCTATAGGACAGAGTGCAACTGCCCCACAGAGCTTCCAAAGCTGTAAATCTTTAACAGAAGCAGACTGCCTGACACATCTTTCTCCTGCAAAACAGCTGGTGGGTTCGAACCACTGACCTTTCAGCTGGCAGCCAAGAGCTTTTAACCACTGAGCCACCAGGGCTCACTGGCACTATCTTAGGTCCTGGAAATTCAGTAGAGATAAAAAAAAAAAAAAAAATTCCCTGCTCTGATGGACTTACCTCTGGCTGGTTAGACAATAAACAGTAAGCAGATAATCTAAAGTCAAGAGGAGATAGGTGGTGTGACAAGAGAAGACATAAGGCCAGGTGAGATGACTCCCCAGCCTGGCCAAGACAGCCTTCTCTGTGTCCACGAGCCCATAACAATCTGTACCCAGGCAGCACCAGGCAGAGCTGGCATCCTGTGTTTGAATCCAACTCTGCTGTTTTCTAGCTGTGTGGTCTTGGGCAAATCAGCTAAGCCCTTCAAACCTTGGTTCCCTCATCTGTAAGCTATGTGAAAAATGTGAAGCCACAAAGTAAACGGTTAGGAAGCACTAACTGTTCTTCTACTTCTAGTCCTCTGTCCGTGCTGTTCCCTTGCCTCCCAGCCTGTCTTTGGTAAAGTCTTAAATATGCCATAAGAATCGGAAAATTAACCCCTGCGTAAAATCAACTCTAACACACAGCAACCTCACATCTTTTGAAGTAGAACGATGTTCCACAGGGTCTTTCAGTGGCTGACTTCTCACAAGGAGACTGCCAGGCCTTTCTTCCGAGGTACTTCTGGATGGACGCAAACCTCCAACCTTCCAGTTAGCAGCTGAGTGCACTTTTTGCACCACCCAGGAACTCCACAAGAACAGAAGGCCCAAAATGACTAAATTTGGCTGCTTTCACTGTGATGTAACAGTTTCATGTTGTCTGTCTCATGTCCTCAAACACTATGAGCACCTGGAGGATGGGTTTGCTCCAGAGGGCCTTGGAGAGCTCCGGTATCTCCCCAGCACATGATCCAGGTAACCTCAGAACAGAAACCTGGCAATAATTCGTAGGCCAAACTGATTCAATGCAGGAGGTGTTTGTTGCAACCAGGGTTTAGGTCCTCCAGGGGCTCATAGAACAACTGTGTTAATGTGCTGACCCTGAACCAAACTGAATCCCAACAGGCATGTTTTAAAGTTAAGCTGTAAGCCACTCAATAGTATTTTTCCTTATTTTAGAAAACTGCTGACCATGCATGCCTGTCTCCTTTTTCTCTCAAGGTGTTAGCTGAGATGCTCCTTTTATATTTCTGAGGCACAACACACAGGGTCTGTCCGACAGAGCTTGGTGTCTAATGCTCCCAGTCCTCCCATACCAGCTCATTTTCATAGAGCTCAACTTCATTTGGGCCTAATTGGACCCAGATCGTTCAATTTTTAAAAATGACTGAACCAGAACAAAATGACGACCTCAAAACATGCCCTGAACCACGTGCATATTCTTGTTGATATGTCAGACTACTTCCACCCCCAACCAGATGCCATCAAGTCAACTCCAACTCATGGCAACCCCACATGTTTCAGATAGAACCATGCTTCACAGGGCTGGTTTGGTTTTTGACATTTTATAATGTTGTTGTTAAGAATATACACAGCACGAGGCGGGGCAAGATGGCGGACTAGGCAGAAGGATTGCACAGACCCTCTTCAACAAAGAAAAGGGAAACCAATTAACACAGACACAGAAG
>NW_006921629.1:16009837-16030082 GCF_000298275.1 Orycteropus afer afer
GTGGGAGGGGAGCTGCTGCATTGTAAATTTTGGTCAATGACATGAGACAAAGTATATGTGAACTGCTGTATGAAAAGTGAATTTACTCTGTAAATTTTCACCCAAATCCTAATAAAAAAAAAAAAAAAGAATATACACAGCAAACATATACACCAACTCAAGTTTCTACCTGTACATTTCCATGACATTGGTTATGTTGAGTTGTGCAACCATTCTCCTTCCTTTTCCAAGTTGTTACTCCCCCCTTATCATCATATCACTGTCCCCCGAGGTTCCTATCTAATCTTTGGAGTTGCTGTTGTCACTCTGATCTCATACCAACCAAACCAAACCAAACTCACTGCCGTCAAGTCGGATCTGATTCCTAGCGACCCCTCCTTGGGTTTCTGAGGCAGTTACCACTACAGAAGTAGACCGCCCAACCTTCCTTCTGAGGAGTGGCTGGTGTGTTTCAACCGCCAGCCTTCTGGTTAGCAGTCAGATGCCGTAGCAGTCGAAGCCACCAGATGGATCTTAATAGAACATTATGCTCAAGGCAGACATTCTTTACTCATTAAGCTAAACTACTGTTTGGTTTTACAGAGACTTCTGGGGATATTTTTGGTTTAAAATTTAAAGATTATCTTAGGGTAATAGTTTCAGAGGTTCATCCAGCCCCCATGGCTTCAGAAATTCTGGATTCCATAAGAATTTGAAATTCTGTTCTACATTTCCCTCCTTTTAATCAGGATTCTTCTATAGAGTCTTTGATCAAAATGTTCAGTAATGATAGCCAAGCACCATTCATTTCTTCTGTCTCATGGCAAAGGAGGCAGTTGTTCATGCAGGCAATTAGCCACACATCCCATTTCCTCCTCCTACTCCTGCCTCTTCTTCCTCTGTTACTCAGGCAAAAAAAGACCACTTGCTGTGCCATGGATGGCCACTTGCAAGCTTTTAAGATCCCACACACTACACAAAAAACTAGGAGATAGAAAGAAGTACTAAATACGTTATTAGGGCTAGAGTTCCATGAAACTGACCCTAAACCTCCAATTCAAGGAACCAAATCCCATGAGATGTTTGGTTTTACGTAAGCAGGCTCAGCAGCTACTTTTGTGTATGTATGGCACTGTTCCAAATGTATCTATCACACAACTTTGCCAATTCAACTTTTTGCAGGTGTATAATTTATTCACAGCAATTATATCAGTTATGCAAGCCTACCTTAACCAATGTGCTTTTTCCTTCACTGAAAACTGAAATTCAGTATTCCATAGCAACAGCTCTCCTTCCCCCTCCCTCCCATCCCTGGTAGCCACTAATAAATTTTGGTCTGTGTAAATTTCCCTCCACAGGGTTTCTAATGGCCGATTTTTCAAAAGTAGATTCACCAGCTCTTTCTTCTGCTTCACCCTTCAGGCTTGGGATTCCTAACAGCGTTTGTGCTCTGGCCACATATGAGCTGAAAGTTTTGGAACCAGAAGGAAACATGGACAAATGAACTCTGAGAAATGTTTGCAGTCATAACTGGATAGAAGCAGGTTTTTCATAGAGATAAATTCAGATATTCCACTAAAACAAATACAGGTTTTCATAAAAAATGACCAGAGTGCTATTCCAGGCAAAGGAAATCAAGGAGGTAAGTTGAACTCTCTTCTTCACCAAACTCTCACTTCTGGTGTCCCACACTGTTCTGTTTTTGCCTCAAGAACCCTCACCACTCTCTGGCTACTCCACGCGTTTGCACCCTCAGCCTAGGTCCTTGGTATCCGCCCACTGCTTACCCATCCGCTAAGCAAGGATGTGTGGCCTCTTTACACGGCCACACTCCCCAGTACCAGGCCCAGGCCTCTGTGTTCAGCACTGGGCAATGGAACGTGGGGCATCTGGCCATGCCACGCTCACCCCCTCAGCCATTACCTTCTCCGTCCACCTGAGGGATGCTCCGGAACAGGCAGTGTTGCTCGCGGATGAACTGCCCAGTCAGTTTGATGTCCACATCCACCTGGCCGACCCTGGGGAAGCAGCACCAAAACGCTGTGTGTGTGTCAGGCATTTCCAAGCTCCTCAGGAGCATGAGTTCATCCAACTCAATGAGCCAAGCCTCATTGCTCCTGTCTCACAGATCAGGAAACGAAAGCTCAGAGTGGTGAGATAACTTGCCCAAGGCCTCACAGCTGGGCACGGATGAACCTGGGATTGGAGCCCAAGTCTACCTGACTCCAAAGCCCACGTTCCTAAGCCATCACGTTATAGAACAAAGGGGGAATGTCTAGCGATTCCAGGTCACTCACTGAAAGGAACATGGCCTCTCAGCAGAGGCTCCTCCCTCCACCCTTAGGGTTAATCACCCTCATCACTCACTCTCCACCTGGTGGTGGGAGGGAAAGGGGCACCTTCAACCCTTTAACTACAGGAGGTGACCTCAGAGGCACTGAGCCCCGTGGGTTTGTTATCACGAACTGGTAAAGCTGCCTGCCTTCAGCTGCCATGTGGTTACTGCCCTTCAACAACATGGGGCTGGGGCCATGTTTCCTTTCTCTCACCTGGTGAGAGTCCCACCTGAAGGCAATGGTGTCAGGGGCTAGGAATGAAGTGGTATAAAATGTCTCCCACCATCTCTTCTGCCCCAGTAAATAAGGAGCAATCCTCATAAGTACTGAACCCATATGGTCCCAGGAGCCATCTCGCCCTAACCAAATGAGCAGGCAGGGGCAAGACGGCTGCTGGGCCCTCCCAGGAAGCCCAGAGAGCAAGCAGAGCTGTGGGGCAGCTTTCCAGAGATCTGTGGTGTCTCCAGTGAGGTCACCAGGAAAGGGAGTCCCCATCGTGGCTGCCCCTCTGCAACTAAACCCCAAAGGGAGAGGCTGCCCCTCAGGCCACGGAATAAATGCTACCTGGTGACGCCATCTTTGATGTGGTAGAGCAGACATTCGGACATCAGGGGATCTTCGTTCAGATTCACCAGGTGGGGAGTCTGAGGAAGAAGACAGGTGGTCAGGGGAAGAATCTTAAGAGCCAGCCAGGAGGTGCCGCAACAGGAATGGAGGGACAGCGCTTCCTAGACACCCCTCCTGGTTCCAGCACTGCCTGCCACTCTCCCAAGCCCTCACTCTTGGAGAACTCTACTGCCCTCATTACTGCCATTGTCCCTTCTGCCCTGAGGGACCTGAGGAATGACTGTGGTTCCCACCTCTTGCTTGTACCCATTGTCTCTGCTGACCAATTACCCTGGCCAAACCCACTCTCTCTTCACATACAAGGGGGCCCATAAAAATCACTCTCTCCCAAGTTAGCAACCTTTCCTGAGGCCATTTCTGTCAGAAGTACCTAGACCCACCAGTCCTCCTGACTAGAAACCTTGGAACCCACTTGTGCTCTCCTCTTCTTTCCCGACATCCCCTCTGTTCCCAGATTCCATCATTTCTTCCCTCCAAAAGATATCTTGCAAGTTCTGGAGAGTAAGACAGAGACTGGTACTGCCCACCTCTCAGTGCAGCTTGCATTTCTTATAAGCATGTATATTGGAAAAAAAAAAAAAAATTCACTGGCATCGTGTCAATTCCGACTCATAGTGACCCCCTTTGGGTTTCCAAGGCAATAAATGTTTACAAAAGTAGATTGCCCAATCTTCCTTCCACGGAGTGGGTTTGAACCGCCAACCTTCTGATTAGCAGTCAAGCACCTTAGGCTCCTTATGCACATGTATGGCTTCTATAATTAGAGCATAAAAATAAAAAAGTATCACTTCAATTTTCAAACAAACCCATGTCACATCAGACTCCTCCACTCCCTTCCAGCCACCGCCCCTCCCTCAGCCTGCTTCACCTGTGCCCAGATAACTGCACCATCTGCCTGGTGCTGTCCCTGCCAAGCTCACCCAACTCAAATCCATCCCTCACACCTGGCTGATCAAGATGCTGCTCCATGCTGAAAACTCAGCTCATTCCTATCCCAAAAATTATCTTTTCCTGACTTCTGTTTCTCCTGATACCCTTGCCCTCCACAAGCATGTTACTCTGAGCAGCACACAAGTTTTGTTCCCCCTACAGCCCCCTCAGGCCACTGGCTGCCACATCTGCTGCCTCAGCCCACCCCATCTGTCCACCCTACCTATACCATTCAGCCTCAGGTGGTGCCTGACTTCCTGCCATCTCCATGGTCTCCCAGCTCCCAGCTCATACCACATCATGGCCATTTCATTGCTTCTTGGCTCAGACATCTCTGGCTGGTAGCCATGGCCACCTGACTTCAACTCTACTTTGTACCCTGGCCTCCCAGACTCTATGTCAGGGCCAAGCCCCTTTCCCAGCCCCTCTCGCCTTCTCTGTGCTCCCACCCAGTGGACTGCTGAGCACTCACCCCAGAAACAGGCCTGCTACATCCCCAACCAGAGCCCTTCTCCCTAGAACATCCTCCCTCCCAGCCCCACCCCCACCTCCACCTATCAGAATCATTCACTCCCTTCACGTCCCTCATAGTGTCTCAAATGCCACTTCTTCCACGAAGCTTTCCTAAGCCTTCCAACCAAACACAAGATCTCCTGCCTCTGTCCTACAAGGATTTACTGTGGACTTTCTACATGCGAGACCCTGGTGAGGTGCTGGGTAGAACACAGAGATGAGTCAAACCCCAGGGCTGCTGTCACATCAGTAAGGAAACCAGAGTCAACCTGAGGAGATAAGAGTTGGCATGGAAACACTGTGACAAGTGAGAGGCTAATGCCTCGTAACAGCATTTCTGATCTTTTCATTCTCTCCCAGAGTTCATTTGTTCACTCATTCTTTTGCTCCCAGATTGCTGAGTGCTGCCGGGAGCTCCCGTGCAAAGACAAAGTGAAGAACTATGAGAGCTCAGGGGGATCAGGAGACTCTGTGAAAGACAGCACTTGAACTGGTCATTGACAGTAAGGAGAATGTAGACATGCAGAAGGAAGAGTGAGCCAGAAGAAGGAAGAGTCTCAACACAAGCCCAGAGGCAGGAAGGCACAAGGTGTTAAGGGAGAACAGCCAGTAGATGGGTCCCCAACCGTGGACAGTGAGCTCAAGGCTGTGCCTGGTGGATGCAATGTACATCCATGTGTCTGTCGCCCATGCTGCACCCCAATGCTTCACCTCCCCAGGGATGCTCAGGCCTCCTCCCCATACTGCAGTGCCAGACCTGCTCTGGGAATGGCAATACTGATGGGTTCTGGGAGCTGAAAAGGGTAAGTCTCCAGGGAGAGAGGACATGATTTAGGGCAGTGTTTTTCAATCTTTGCTCAGCCCTGAAACTCTTTGTTCACGTGAAACCTTACCTAGAAGGCCAGTACATAAAGCAGGTAAGGAGAGAGCTACTCAGGTCGAAGCTGGAGTTGGGACCCAGAGTCTACTCCTGCCTTTTCCTGCGGTCCCTGTGAAGAAAGCTCTAAGCCAGGTCTGAAAACCTGATTTAAGAAAAGTCCATAGGCCTGGTGGAGGGGTTCCAGAAAGAGGAGGCTTTCCCTAAGGGTCTTTCCTCTCTCCAAGACAAACTAGCTTTTCCCCTAGAACTCAATTCCCCATTTGATTACTCCTGGGTTGGAGACACCACTACCAAACCTATCCCATATAATTCTAAAACCTCTCCGTTGTGAAATACACATGCCTTTTAAACTATTAGAATTATATTCATCCACCTGGAGAAAAACGTAAGATTAAACTACTCTGGATACTTTTTTCACCAATCAGATTGCAAAGAGTCTGGTAACTCAGAATGCTGATGAGGGTGAAGGACTGCTGTCATGTTGCTCTTGGAAGTGCAGACTGGTAATGGTTATAACCTTTTAACTGGCTACCATTTGACCCAAAATCTCCTAGACAAGAGACCTATCTATAAGACTACCCTACCCCTTGTAAGAACAGAATATCTGCACAGGGAGAACAGTATTTGCACAGGGAGATAGCTCAGGGGGCAGGAATGCATAGGAAAGAAAGACACAGGGAAGAGGTAACTACAGGGAAGTGGGAAGAGAGCTGTTACCTTGTGAGGACTGCAGTCGATGTCATGAATATGAACTGCTATATGGAAAATGAATTTGCTCTGTAAACTTTCACCCAAATCACAATAAAACTAAAAAAACGAACAACTATCTCTTATAGCATTGTAGTAGCAAAGAACTGGAAACAATCTAAACATCCATGGTGGGAAGCTGATTAAACAAATTACCTACATCCATACAATGGAAAATTCTAACACTGTGGGGGGGAAAATGAGACAACTTCAATACCGGTATGAATAGAACTCAGATATGTTGTTATGTGAAAAAAGGAAAATGTAAGACACGCAGCCACTACTAAAAAGGGAGGATGTCTGTGTGTCTGTCTCTCTGTATGTGTACATTTATACAGTGAAACCTGTGAAAGCCAAACTCAACAGGACTGCCTTGTTTTTCCAGATCTCGCAAGCTTTCCACCTTTGACGGAATGCAGTCTTATCACTTTTCTGTTGTTTGTTTCAGTAGAAAATATTTCAGTTTTCCTTCTCTGACAGGTCTCTGCCTTACACAGGTTCTGGCTCTTGCAGGTTTTCAGTATAATCATATATATAAACCCACCGCCGTGGCATCAATTCTGACTCACAGAGACCTTACAGGACAGAGTAGAACTGCCCCATAGGGATACAAAAGCTATAAATCTTACAGAAGCAGATTGCCTCATCTGTCTCCCACAGAGTGGTTGGTGGGTTCGAACTGCCAACCTTTGGTTAATAGCTGAATGCATTAACGACTATGCCACCAGAGCTTCTAATTACATGTAGTACGTGCCTGCACAGGACTGGATTCTCTAGAAGAACACTTCAGGCACTGATAATAGAGGTTGCCTCTAGGAGGGAAGCCTGGGGCGGGGGGAGGAGGAAGGAGATTTACTCTTCACAGTACATACCTGTTAGCACTATTTGAATGTTCTTTCTGGTGTGTATTAACTTTTCAAAAGAATAATAAAAAACACAACAGAAATTCCCTCCCTTTGGTCTCTGGGCTTTGGCAGGTGGCATCTCCAGTGCTGAGTCAAGCCCTACAGGGAAGAAACTCCTAGCCCACCAGTTTCCCCAACCTTTCTGCCTTTTTTCTACCCCTGGTAGAAATGCCTCAGGTGCCAGATACCCTCAGGGGCTTGATAGCATGCTGAGAGTCACCTGCAGCACCTCCTCTTCTCTAGATCTGGCTGGGTCCTAGGAAGGTCTGGCTCCCTCAGAAGAACCCAAAAGCCCTGCAAGCCAGCCTTGTACCAGGCCCTTGGTGCCCCGCCTACCACTCTCAACCATCCACCACCGCTCTCCTGCTCCTTTGCTATGCCTCCCCCAGACCAGGCAAGCCCGACTCCTTTTTTCAGATCCCTGTTCAATGATCTCTGCTTGCTCAGTTGCCCAGATGGGCTTGACCTTACAAAACCAAGAACTGGACACCTCCGTCAGGTGGCCCCTAGTGACACTGTCTGCACCAGAGTCCAGTGTATCTGACTTGAGGGCCTGATCCTTTTCTGTTTCATACCACGGACCAAACAGGCTTGGCTGGTTCTCCTGTGATACTCGAAGTTCCTGCTCTGCTCAAAGCACACATCATCCATTTATCAGCACATACAACAGGTACAGCTGTGCAGGCCATTCACAGCCTCTGTCTGTTCTGATTGGTCGGCCCTTGGGCCATGCTGGTCATTAAACATTATTAATATCATCCCTGCCTCCAACTCAGCCTAGTTACTCCTGCTTCCTTCCTTTCTCTCAGCCAGGATTTACTGAGCACACGCTACATGGCAGGCAGTCACCAGGTGCTGGTGTGCCCCACCCAGCCCCAAACACTGCCAACACATCCTGTGTTTGCTTAGTCTGGTGATCTTCCTGCTCCTCCAGACCCCCTGAACCCAATTCATCTTTCAGGCTCCACTTTCCAAACCACCTTTTCCAGGAGACCTCGTCTATCTCCAGACCACACTGATGCTTCCATCTTTAAACCCCTAGCTGCATTTATGATCACCATCTTACAGTTTAGTGCTTACTCCTCCTCTATTCCCTTTATAGCCTTATGTTCCCAAATTATCCTTTTAAAAATGTTTTAAAAATGTACTTTTTAAGGTTGGTTGGTTTGGTTTTTTTGAGTAGGTAATACATGAACAGGGTACCAAGTTCCAATGATACAAGGGTATGTGGTAAGTCTCTTTCCCATTCCTGGGTGGTGCAAATGGTTAATGTGCTTGGCTATTAGCCAAAAAGTTGAAAGTTCAAGTCTACCCAGAGGCACCTGGGAAGAAAAACTTGGCAATCTACTTCTAGAAACTCAGCCATTGAAAACCCTATGGAGCACAATCCTACTCTGACACACATGGGTCCCATGACTTGGAAGCCACTCAATAGCAACTGGTTAACTGGTTTTCTCTAACTGGTTTCTTATGAATTCATTCAGAAATTAACTCCACATGTAAACTAACATACACATGTGTGAGTTTATGTTTGTAAAAATCTATTCTAAGCAGCTCTTGAAATTCCCCCAAAGGCAACCGCAGGAACCATCCTTGGTTCCCTAGAGTCCCTGGCCCCAGGTACTTCTTACACACTTGCTCTCTGGCTGACTCAGATGGACAGAGGGAGCAGACAGGGTGGTCAGACAATACAGAAAGGAGGTAGCAGAGGAGGGGACAGCGATAATGCAGAGGCAATTTAGAGACCTCAGGGGAAGAGACCAGAGACTCACCAACCTGCCACCCAACCCTGTTCTCTAAGCATCCTGAGAGCACCCTCCTTACCCAATCCTTCACTCACCTTCTTTGGAGAGAAGACGCCCACGGTTCCTCCATCCTCTCTCACGGCCACCCCCATCTCAGCTAGCAAGGCTTCTCTGTGGGCAAAAGAGAGGCAAGCATTGATCTTATCATTGAGAACCCCCCAACCTCCTTCCTTGGTGGGGCTTGACTTTTCCTCTCCACCTCACCCCTTCTAGGCCTGAGCTATCAGCCCCAACCCCTCATACCTCTCCATTCTCAGGGCTTCAGTCTTGCGTAGCTTTTCCTCCCAGGTCTCGTTCAGCTCAGCTATAATCTTCTCTGTCTCCTAGGGGCACAAGGATGGACAGAAACCAGCATAGTCAGGGACAAGCATCTACCAGGAGGGCCATACTACCCCTGGGATTCCTTCTTCCTCTGCAACCCCTGGCTTTAGAGAAATAAGTTCCAGGAGCCCCCAAACCCCATGCCTCTGTCAGCTCCAGCCTCCCACCTGCAGCCGCTCCATGGCCTCCTCAGGCCCAATCTGGGGCTCAGCATTAGGGGAGAATGACGGCTCCAGCTCTCCATTGTGTGTAGGGGGAGATGAGGGTGAAGGTGGAGCAGGGGAAGTTGAGATAGCCGGCAGAGCACCTCCAGGACTCCCCTCTTCCACCTTCAGGCCTAGGGCGGAAAAAGAAGTAAAAGAGCAAGAATGAGGAAATATGGAACTAATCAGATCACAGTGAGAGCCAGGAGCTTCACAGAGGACCAGTACGTACAGGACCGCAGAAGACATCTGGTCAACCTCCCACCAGGCAGGGACTCCTTCTACAGTTACTATGTGCTGTCACGTAGATTCTGACTTATGGCAACCCCACAGGACAAAGGAGAACTGCCCCATGAGGTCTCCTAGGCTACACTCTTTACAGGAACAGATCACCAGGTCTTCTCTCCCATGGAGTGACTGGTATGTTCACACCACCACCCTCTCAGTTAGCTGCCAGGTGATTAACCGTTGCACCCCCAGGGCTCTTTCCCCCTAGTGTTGTTACTGTTATTAGGTGTCATCCAGTCAGTCAGAACAAATGCTGCCTCGTCCTGAGCCATCCTGGCGCTTGCTACTGCGTTTGAGCCCATTGTTGCAGCCACTGTGTCAATCTGTTTCATTGAGGGTCGTCTTCTTTTTCAAACATGATGTCCTTTTCCAGGGACTGAGCCCTCTCAATAACATGGCCAAAGTATGTGAGACAAAGTTTCTTCATCCTCCAAGGAGCATTTTTGCTGTACTTCTTCCAAAACAGATGCAGTTGTTCTTCTGGCAGTCCATGGTATATGCAATATTCTATGCTAATGCTCTAATTTAAAGGCACAGATTCTTCAGTCTTCCTTGTTTATTGTGCAGATTTTGCATGTATATGAGGCAACTGAAAATATCACAGCTTGGGTTAGGAGCACCTTAGTCCTCAAAGTGACATCTTTGGTTTTGAAAACTTTAAAGAGTTCTTTTGCAGCAGATTTGTCCAATGCAATACATCATTTGATTTGCTGACTGCTGCTTCCATGGACAATGACTGTGGACACAGGTAAAATGAAATCCTTGACAATGTCGGTATTTTCTGTATTTATCATGATGCATATCAGTCCAGTTCTAAGGAATGTTGTTTTCTTTATGTTCAGGTGTAATTCATACTGATCTTCATCAGTAAGTGCTTCAAGTCCTCTTCACATTCAGTAAGCAAGGTTGTGTTATCTGCAAATAGTAGGTTGTTAATGAGTCTTCCTCCAGTCCTGATGCTACATTCTTCATAGAGTCCAGCTCCTCAGATTATTTATTAAGTATCGGATCGAATAAATATGGTAAAAAAATACAACCCTGGCACACAAATGGGCATCCAGTATCTGTTTGTACCCCTCCAGGAATGGATATCTCCCTGAAACAGCTTTTATTAAACAGAAAAGCAGAATTGCAACACAAGCTTTAAATGCTTGTAAATTAGGTCACAAAAGAGATGCAAAATGTTTGCAATATGACTATATGTATTCACACAAAGTCACTGAACAAATGATACTAACATCAATATAATCATAAGATTATTCCATGATTAAAAGTAGCTCAAATCTAATAACCATGAACTGTTAATCAATGGATCTCTCTTCCTATTATAATTAACATTTTAACATTACTTCTGATAATGAAATGGAATCTACAACTGAATTTTTAAAAACTGCTTAGTAAAAAGATGCCTGAAAATCTATAAACCAAACAGCTGGACTTACAGAAAATTCTGGGGAGAAGTGGTAAGATAAAATACTGAGATTATTAATATACATGAAAAATTTTCCCATTATGTTCATGATTCTGATACTAATACACTCTTAAGAGTTTTTGCAAAAGATGATCTTCTAGATGCTATAAATAAACTTTAAGAGACCAAACTCTTTGTAACTGTTCTCCTCCAGATGTGGTTTACATTATGTTGTTGTTGTTATGTGCCGTCAAGTGGGACCCACTCATAGCGATCCCTCTTTGGGTTTCCCAGGCAGTATCACTACGGAAGTAGATTGCCCCATCTTCCTTCCGATACATTATGTTAGTCAGACTTAATCCACGTTCATGTATGTTGTAACCCAAAAGACCTTATCTGTAGAGATGACAACACAAATCTGGAACAAAAACAGAGAGTTGGTCACTACTGCTTACCAACTATGTTTTCCACCCTATTCCTATGTTCCCCAAGATTTTTTTACTTTGAACACACAACTGGGAGCTCATTTTTTTCAGATACCATTTTTTGCAGACGGAAGTACTGAACAGCAAACCTTCCCAATTTTAAAATTCATAGTTTCAAAGAATAATCTTCATTTTTATAGTAAGAGAAAAAACAACAGCTCCTATCTTATTACTAAATATAACAAATGACAGGCCCTAGCTGAAAAAGTTGTTTTGATTAAGTTTCAATAATGAGTTCACATTACTCTCATAAAATATTAACTATTATTAAAATTACTTTTTATAAATGTGGAACTATCCTTTCTCCTAAGGGAAAGGAAAATGGGAAGGAAGAGGCAAATGGAAAAGAGGCACAAGATGGTGGACAGGTACATAAAAGCTGTGCATTAGCACATGACTCTGTCATTTTTTCACAACACAGTAGTTATTTTCTTGTATCATCTTTTACTATTCCTATAATGAGACAGTTCTAACCTAAAAAAGCAAACTGAAAAAAACATTCATTTTCAAGTTTTCATAAATATATGCAATTCTAATTATAAAGTCTCTACAATACATTTGCACATTTTCATAGACTAACATAATACACAAACTCAGAGAAGTCTGTTACGCTCTTAATTTTGCCTAGATCTGCCATTATCTTCATAAATATTCAATGACGCCCACAAACAAAGGTACTGTAACTTTTGAAATCTATCCAAGTTTTAAAGAAAAAATTCCAGCAGCAATTCCATAAAACACAGAGGACATCAACCTCTTACTTTCTTTTGCTCTTTATGTCAGTTGTTTGAAAAACACTAGAAGCTGATATAAGGTTTTCGATGTATTGTCCAAGAACTTGGTTTTCTGATTTTAGCTTCAGATTTTCTTCCTTAATTGCATCTACTCTTGCAGAAAGATCTTCAAGTGTGTGTTGGAATTCTAACACCTGATTAATAAGTCGTGTTTTTTCCTCCAGTTCTACCTGATTTTCAGCGTCAACTGCATTCATGTCAGCGTTCATCATCTTGGGTAACAAACTTTTGGGCCTTGGATACAAAATCCTTGATGAATGTCTGCTGTTTGAGGAGCTGGAGCGGGAAGGGGATATCTCATTTTTGAATGACCTAGTCCCTTCCACTGAGTTGAAATCTGCCTCATGTTTTTACTTCTGCTCCCTGGGATAAAAGAGACCTCATGTTTTTTTTCCTCTGCATGACAACCCTTCAAACGTTGGAAGGCAGGCATCAGTTCTACCTTATCCTTCTCTTGCCAAAAATTGACAGCTTTATTCCTCATTCTGTTCCATACATGGTTCCAAGTCCCTCAGCATACTGACTGTCCTCAATAGGACGGACCCAAGACTAAATGACATACTGGCCAATGTTGCTTACACATCTTCTCATATGGATGTTGCTTTGCTCAGTGAGGCTGTTATGTTATGTGCCACTGAGTCAGCCCCGACTCACAGTGACCCCTCCTTGGGTTTCTGAGGCGGTATCACTATGGAAATAGATTGCCCAACCTTCCTTCCGTGGAGTGGCTGGTGGGTTTGAATCTCCAGCCTTCTGGTTAGCAGTCAAGTGCTTTAGGCACTACGCTACCAGAGCTCCTATCAGTGAGGCTGAGCATTACATTTTAAAACTATTCCACTGTTATGCTTATGACCAACTAAAATCCTGACATTTCTACAAAAACTACCCCAAGGCAGGTACCCCACGAGCTTATTCTTTATGATTTATTTTTTTGAACCATAAATGCAAAACCTGGCATTTATTCCTGCTTCTGTCATTTTATTAGTTCCAGGAGCCTATCAAGGTCCCTCTGAATCCTGACTCTCCCTGAAGAATCAGTCCCTCCCAAACTTACAACATCTGAAGGCATGAGAAATCTCATCTCCACTGCAGCACCCACATCAGAGAGCATGACGGGCTTCATGGTAGGGAGTCCCTCCCTGGTCCCAGGATTAGGCAAAGGCAAGTGAGGCAGGACACTGCTGAGCTGCCCCTCCACTGGAAACCCTACCTCCCAGGGCAGAGGCTGAGAGCCCCTGAGCCATCAGAAGTTCCCGTAGCCGAGCCACCTCCTCCTGAAGCTCTCGGATTAGCCGGGCATTTGGGTCCTCATTGATGACGGCATTACAGCGGATCTGCTTGGTGCGATCAGCATACCTGGAGTGAGGAGGGAGAGACAAGGTGGGTGAGGCCCACAGGGGAACCCTTGGTCTGGGTTCTATTTCCTTCTCTCCTTCCCAGATCTCAAGATATTGGGACTGGGTTGAGGTCCACCATGTCTCATGTGCAGGATCCTGGGTAACCAGCCTCTGAGTTCCCAGCACTTTTCATATGCTGCCCCACACCTGCCAGAGCCTGAAGCCCCACCTGAGAGTGCTAAGAGTCTCCTCATAGTTGATGTCAGCAGGGCTCAGGGCTGCAATCATTGCTGTCCGTGAGTTCCCACCTACAATGGGAGACAGAAGAAAAGCTTCTGGTTCCTAAGAAAAGTCAGACTGGATCATGGGATCAAGTGAGCCTCAATGCCCAGGTAGGGTCTGACAGGGTTCCTGTCTGAGGTAGGATGAAGCTAAGAGCTGTGGAGCTAACCATGAAATCTGAGGGTCAGAGGGAGGGGAATGAGGTCACGGAGACATCAGGGATTGCTGGGGCAGTCACAGAGCAGTGGGAGGGGGATGAAGTCAGCAGTGGGTCAGGAGTAGCCAGGTCAATGAGGCCCTTGGCTTGGCAGAGGAAGTGAGGCCTTGATCTCAGCATCAGGAAGTCTTTGAAAGATTTTTCTTGGGCAGTGGGAAAAGTGAAACAAATGTGGGACAGTAGTCAGTGGGACAACTGAAAACTTGGGATTCTAGGGTGGCAAAGGGATTTGTCAGATGAATCAAAAGGAGTTAGTGGGATGGAAGCAGGGTCAGCAAAGAGAGAGAGGAGGAGCCCCTCACCCAAATTCTCCTTGAGCAGCCAGGTGAGCACAGAGTCCCTGTAAGGGATAAAATCCGACTTCCGCTTCTTTGATTGCTAGGGATGGAAGGGGGAGGGTCAGGGTGGGCCACCCCCTTTGCCTCCTTTCCCAGAGCCCCTTCGCTTCCTGACCCCCAGGCCTTACCATATCTGCAAGGGCCGAGATCACCTTCCCTAAAGTTGTCAGGGATTTATTGATGTTGGCACCTTCCTAGAAAGGAATGAGGAACATAAGGAATGAGAATCTCCTCTCCCAACTGAATCTACTTCCCCAACCTCCTCGGCCCAACCTGAGTCCCAGGTTAAGATGTGAGACCTCTGCACACAGCCCCAACACTGCCCTCTCTACCCTCCTAAGTCCCCTCACCTTCAGGCGCATGCCTCGGGCCCCCGAGGAGTCAGCTCGCTCACTCCCAGCAAGGTCCACCAAACTGATCTTACTAACCTGGGGTCAGAGGAAAGAGGCAGGAGGTGACTGGGCTCTGTGGGAGATGGGGCAAGGAAGCTGGGGGAATATCCGGCAGGATACTGGCAAAGGAGAAAAGCCAAGAGGGATGCGGAAAAGCAGCAAGAGGAAAGGGAAGACATAAAGGCAAGAGTGAGGAGCTGGCTACCCATTCATTTGTTCACTTATTCATTTACAGATGTTTATATGCCCATTATGTGTCAGGACAAGGGACACAGTGGATCCAAGCCCTGCTTTCAGATGTCTAATAAGAAGGAAAAAACAGCAAACAAGAGACTGTAGCACAGAGATCTGGTGGGAGGACAGGGAACTGCAGAAGCCTGAGGGAGGCACCCACCCAGCATGGTCAGAGAGTGAGGGACCCGTTACATCATAGCCCTGTCACCGGGGGGGGGTTGGTGATGGGGCTCCCACCTTCTCCGAGTCCAGCCCAGTAAGCTGATCATGGCTACGCTGTGTAAAGACAATGGTGAAGACAGCATGGGAACGGCTACTGGTCTCATTCATGTTGGTGGCAGCCACGGTCCTGGGAGGAGAAAGAAGGGTCAGTGGGGTCCTGCCTCTCCCCTTCCCAACCCTGGCTCCCTTTCCCTACAATCTGTCAGCCTGCCTCACCGCGCCTTATTGCCACAGTCCATGAGGTCAGCAATATCTGCATAGGAGGTCACAGCCAATTTAGACAGGTCCTGAACGTAGGGGCCGAGGATGGGGTGTTCCCGAACCCGCAGAGAGCCCCGACTCTTGGGGTTCAAGAGGTCTCGTACTCGTTCACAATAGATCTCCATATAGCTCACCTGAGGGAGAAGCAAACAAGAAATAACAAAGCTGCAACAATACTGACAAGGACACTAGCTCTAAACTCCATTGGACAGGTAATTGCAGCTAACATATAGTGAGCATTTCCTATGCACCAGGCATGATGCTAAGCATCTTGCATTTGCTTGCTCATTTGATTAAACAACCCTAGGAGATGGGTCCAATTGTTATCTCCATTTCACAGATGAACATACTCAGGTCCTGAGAGATTAAATCATTTGCTCGAAGTCACAGTTTATTAGTGGCAGAGCCAGGACTGGATCCCAGGCTGACTCCAGACACTGTCCTCAGTCTTATTCATTCGGGTCTCCTGCCTCCCTGCCCAGGGAAATCTCACCCTTCCCACACCTGCTACTGAGACCTAGGCTTACCTCCACAGAATAGGACAGCTGGGCACTCTGGTTCTTACTAACACGGGAGAAGAGGTCCTCACAGAGCTGGGGGAAGAGAGATGTACCACTGTAGCTTCTGTTCAAGCACACCTACTGCGTTCAGCACCAGGCCCAGCCCTGTCCCACAAGACCCTGTTTAAGCTTTATCCCAAACTTCGGAGGGAGGGATCACTGCCATTTTACAGATGGGAAAACTGAACCTTTGAGAGGTTGCTCAGGGTCACAGAGCTAGCATTCAGTATGCCAGGATGCAAACCCAGGTATCCTGACTCCAAAGCCTAAGCACAAGGCCCTATGCTACACAGCCCCAAACAATTATGGTCAATTCTTAACTATCCACAACCAGTGTTTTTTATAGGCAAAACCTTGACTACAGTATATAAACCTATGTGGGAATTAAACCCACAAGTAATTATGAGACAAACTCCAACAGTAGTAAATGGTAGAAGCAAGATTCAAGTCCAAGGCTCTCTGACTTGACTCTTTTACCTGAATCTTGCTGTCTCAGGTGGGGGAAAAGACCCTCTCCCCAAAGGGTCTAGGTTATAACCATACCCTCCATCACATCCCCTACCACCATCAGCCTCAGCCAGCCAGGTCTCTGCTCTACAATCCTTAGATCCTGTTCTTGTTCTCCTAGACAGTAGCTGCTGTTGCTCCCATTCTGGCTACCCTGCCAGGTTCCAGGTATGTACCTGGGGCACGATGCCCTGCTGCCCAGGGTCCTGCCGCCCCATCATGGTATAGGATTTCCCAGCCCCGGTCTGCCCATAGGCAAAGATGCACACATTGTAGCCTTCGAAGGCATGGAGCAGCATTTCTTCTCCAATGTCCCGATATACCTGTTGCTGAGATGCAAACTGGGGGTCCTCGATCTGTGGAAGAGGGTAGAAAAAAACAGCAAAGAGCCCTGGATGACTGTATCCTTAGTTTCTAGATCCTAAGAGTCCTACCCTCAGTATCAGTGACTGCCCAAAGGTCTTGCCCACCCCGCCAATCATGTCTTAATCATCCCTGAAAATCCTACCCAACTCCCTGCCAATCCTAATTACCCCAAGGGGTTCTGCCTCCCCCATCATGTTCCCAATCACTATCTAAGGATCTTGCCCACTAATCCCCACCCAGGGATCCTAGTCCTCCCAACCAAGCCCCTGGAAGTCAATTTCCCAGCAATGTCCCCTCCCCAGGACCCAAATCCCCCACTCCCCACTGCTTAGCTCCTTCTCTAGTCCAATGAACTTACGGAGGTGTGTGACCAGTAGGAGTAGTCGAAGGTGAAGCTTTTGGGGGCATCCTTGCCCTGTTTGGGATTGATGATAGCTGAGAGGGCAGGAGAAGGCAAAGAGAGGAAGACCAAGGTCAGGTACTCCCAACCTCTGCCCATACCCCACAAGACCCTGGAATCCAGGTGCTCACTCTCCACCTCTGTCCTAGTCATCTCTCCCCTTTAATACTCCCCACCCCCTCCAGTCACCAAAGCTAATTTTGGCTTCCTAGGACCCGCCCCCACCGAGCTGCCTCTCTGGATTGGGCAATGGAGGGCTCTAGGCCAACAGTTCCCCTCCCAGGGGCACAGAAAGGCCAGCCTGCCCCAGCACCACCCTTACACTAGCACCTGCTCTGTGCCCAGCACAGCCCTGCCCCTAGTTTGGCCTGGTGGGACTAGCTCGTGTGGTAGACACAGCTTTCCCTGCCATGCCTAGCCAGGCTCTGGGACACACTCACAGGTGGTATTGCCCTGCATGCTGACCACACACTTGGCATCCTGGCTGGTCTCACGGGCGTTGAAGGGCCGAACCCTCACTGCCACTTTCACTGAGGCACCAGCCATGGTTCCAGATACTCCCACCCTCCTCAGCTGGAGGACAGAGAAGAAAAGGGTGGTTAGAGCTCCTCAGGGGACCTAGACATTGCCTCCTAACTTCTTCTAAGAACCAAGCTTCCCATCCTCTTTCACCAGCTATGTAGCCTTTCAAGGACCCAGTTCCTACTCCCCTGGCCTACCTCCCAAATGTCACTCTCCTGAGGGAATCCCAAAGATGTTCCTGCCTCTTTCCCCAACCATATCCCAGCTTACAGAGACCTGGGCATTCAGCTCAGTTACCTGGTGTCCTGGCCCCAGATCAGTGGGGCTGTATCAGTTCTGGCTGCCACCGGCCCTCGTAAGGGGAGCCCCATCCTACGTTTGGGCCTGGCCACGCCAGCTGGGGCTGTGTGGGGAAGCCCTGCTTGTGGGGGAAAAATGGTTAGAAGGCACCTGTGGCTCCAGAGGTCTGTCAGGAGTTGGGGGGCATTGTTGTTGTTGTTGTTGTTATGTGCCGTCGAGTCGGCCCCGACTCATAGCGACCCCTCCTTGGGTTTCCGAGGCAGTTATCACTACGGAAGTAGGATTGCCCAACCTTCCTTCCGAGGAGTGGCTGGTGGGTTTGAACCGCCAGCCGTCTGGTTAGCAGGCAAGTGTCTTAGCCACTATGCTACCAGAGCTCCCAGAATTAGGAAAGATTAAGGATGGCTGCCCCTCTGAAGTGACCGAATGCAATATGAATCCAAGGGCAGGGACGGTGATATTTTTATTCCTCGTTACTCACAAGTGTACTGAACGTTCAGATAGAGAAGAGAGAGAGAGGCGCTGGACAGAAGGCAACTCAAAGAGAAGGAGGCATGGCCTGAGACAGAGTGCTGGGAATGGGGTGAGGAAAGGCAGAAAGCCACAGGCACCAAGAAAATGAGAGAGAAGACAAGACTGAGGTCAGGCTATGAAAGAACACTTGGGAAGAGGAAAGGAAAGAGAGACACAGGACATCACACAGCGATCATCAATAGGCAAGAAGGGGAGCTCTGGGGCAAGACCTCCAATCAGGAGCCCAGGAGAGAGGACAGGAGTAAATCCCAAACATAGAACCTGTCCTAAACTCCCCACAGGACCAGGAAGGGGGAAGTAGAAACCAGCTCCCAGCTAGTGCCCACACACATCCATCCACACATGAGGGAGGGAGAGCTAAGGAGCAAAGTCCAAGAGCTGGAAGTGAAGCCGGGAGCTGAGATCCACAGAGCCTGGCTCATGGGCCCCAAACCCCTTTTGCCCAGCCCCCCACACTTCCTCCCCAGGATCCAGGACAATGGGCTGGGGAGGGTGGGGTCATCCTGTATCCATCCCTACCAACCCCCAGGGCTGCTGTTGGGGACCCAGAATATTTGTGGCTTCATGAGAGAGGGGACCCTGGACGACTCCCCAAATGGGGAGGGAAGGTAAACGAAGCAGGCAATCCCAGCCCCAGCCTGGGGCTACTGCTATGGCGTCTGCTGCCCTGAGGAAGATGCCAGGCTGGAGCCCAGGAATGTGGGTGATCGGGTGCCCACACCCAGGGAGGAGAAGCTGAGTAGCCCACGCCCACGGACAGCAGGGTGGAGGACTGTAAGGAGGGTTCAGGGATGCCAAACTCCTAACAGCCCCCAAAGACCCCAAGCCCTGTCATCCTGGGCCTCGCCTCACCAGCCTTCCAGGGCTGGCCGTGAGAGAGTTGATGGACCTGGTCAGTCCCAGGACAGGAAGGGAGCAGCAGTAGATCACAGAGGCAGTGTCAGGAAATAGAGCCCTGACCCCCCAGACTCAGGGAAAGGGCATTGGCAGGGAAAGGCACTAGTAGTGCAATTGCAGGCTAATGTGGAAGGGAACGGGGTGGCACGACTGGGGAACAGCGAAGTAAAGGAACGGGGGGAGGGGGGGCATAGGGACAGGGGTCAGCCGGTGCAGCGTAAAGGTACAATGGGATACAGGGAGAAGAAGCCCGCGGCCGGGGTGGGGCCGACCGACCCGAAAGGGAGCCTCGGGCCACCTGTACTCTACCCACCCGGCTGTTCTCAAACAGGCCTCGGTTCCGGCCTCTCTGAGCGCCATGAGGACCCGGTCCTCCTGTCCAGTCAACCGACGGCCGCCCCGGGCCTGGCACCTCTCTCCGCCTCCGCGGGACAAACAGCACATGATTCCAGCTCTCGCGCCCAGCTGGCCCTCGCCGGGTGGTGCAACCAGGGACCCCAGCTTCCCATCCCTCAACTCGACACATTCCTCCGCGGGCACCTCTTCCCTCCCCTCCCCCTAAGCTCTCACCTCGTCGCAGCAGGGCTCCCGGACCAGCTCAGCCGACTGCAAAGGGACAAACTTTCCGCTCAGCGTGGGACGCGAGCCGGGG
>NW_006921629.1:16030284-16070956 GCF_000298275.1 Orycteropus afer afer
GACAAGCGGGCGCGCGCCGTCCCGAAAGAGGCCGGGAGAAATAGGGAGCAACTCGGACTATTCTTGTTAAAGGGGCAATGCTCCCGGGACTGCGGGACCCACCGGATGGGAACGAAGGAACCAGCTGTGGAGGCAGAACGGTGAACGAGACGCCGGGGTTGGGGAGGATCGCCAGCACCTGAGGAGCCGGGAAAGGTGTAGACGGACCCTGGAGGGGACCCCGGCCAGGGACCCGCGTGCAGGGGGAGGAGCATCCCGTTCGGTCCCGCCCAGAAGGTGGCTTAGCCCAGGCCCCGCCCCCAGCGCGCGACGCTCGCCGGCTCCTCCCTCCGCTGGGGTTGCCTTCTCTCTGTACCCCGCTGGGCCTACGGTTCTAGAATTCGCCTCGCAGCTGCCTCAGGTGCCGTGGCCAAGTGCGGTCGGCAGCAGTGTCACCGCCCCTGCGCCCTGTCCCCACTTGCCCCTCAAGCTCGCTGTCCCAGCAGGCCCTGGTCGTCACTTCAGACCTAAGCAACCCCCTGAGGCCTGGGTGCTGCCTCAGACCGAGGCTTTCCTGTCAGGCCCGAGCCACCCCCTTGACCCAACCAGGTCTCCTCAGGCATGGGTCTACCATCTCTTGCCTGATGGTTTTCTCAGGCCCCCGATTTTGCCCTCAAGCTTGGCTGCTTACTCCAAGGCTCTGGCCACACCCCTAGTCCCTCTGCTACGGCCCAAGCCATCCCCTCAGGCCTGGTGCCTCCGCTCAGGGCACTCTACCCCAGACTCAGATTAAATGATCCCTCAGGTCTGTCCTCTCAGGTGGGGTTGCCCTCCAAGACCTTGCCTCCCTCCTAGACTCATCCTGCCCACTCACTCAAGACCAACTACCCGAGATCTGGATGCTTCTGAACTGCCAATTCAACCTTGAGTTCTGCTCACCCCCCCTTCTGGCCTATGACATCCCCTTTAGACCCCACCTGCCTATAGGCCCAGCTCTAACTATCCCTGTCTGCTATCTCAGCTGAATTATTACTCTTTCCATTTTTCACTTTGCCTAACTGCTTTCTCAGCCCATGCCCTTGGGTATACTTATTCACCTCTAACAGTTTCCAATTGGCCTTTTCTGTCCTGTCCTAACTCAATACTCTTAACTGTCTTTTCTGCCACCTCATCTGGTTCTCAAGTGATCCTTGGCTGCCCCTAATTCTGGATCCATGCAATGGACTCTGTTCACCTTCTTTACTCATCAGCGTTGTCAACTGCCCCTTCCCTCCCTGTCATCAATTAACCATTCTGTCCACACTTAAATTTCACTAACCTCTCATACCCAGTTTGTTGACTAGTCTTCAGTTTTGCCACTTCTCTAACCTGCCCCTAACCACCAATTCTATACCAACTACCCTCAAATATCCCTGCCCCATTCAGTCTTCACCTGTTATCCTTTCTCATTTTATCATCCCATATTGCCAGTTACTTAACTGCCAACTGTACTTACTCTATACATTTGGCTTTCTTCTTTACTTTTACCATATCCACCTCTCCTGTGCTCACTATCTTGAATCTGTATGTTCAGCCAATACACCCAGTTCAGCACTAGAAATAACTCTTTAAGCTCTCTTTTTATTTTGGGACCCATACACCCTCATCCCAATCTCTAAATCTGCTACTGGTCTCCTCCCTGAGCTATTACGTGAGTGAATGATTCATTTTCTATTATCCTTCCAAGGCCAAGGGGGAGACTCCAGCTACCCAGCCCAGTCCAGTCATGCAGGTACAGGAAGATGAAGACAATTTCATCCCTTCTGCCAAGTGAGTCTTCCCCACCCAATAGAGTACGGGGGGATAGGATGGAGGGAAGATTGTATCCTGAGTCCTGCCCTGAGACTAGGAAATAAAGAACAGGACAATCAATGCCTACTCTCAGGGGATTGATGACTCATTAGTGTATTTAGATTGCTTTAAATAAATACAATGTTCTAGGCATTGGAAATTCAGCACTTAGTAAGATTGGACCTGCTTTCATACAGCTTATATTCTAGAGGGAGGAGACAGAATGTGTAAACAAATATAAAGAGCTCTGGTGGTGTAGTGGATGAGGCATTTGGATGCTAATCAGAAGGTTAGTGGTTCAAACCCACCAGCTGCTCAGCAAGAGGAAGATGAGCCAATCTACTTCCGTAAAGACTTATAGCCCTGGAAACCGAATGAGGTTTGCTATGGATTGGAATTGGCTCGATAACTGTGGGTTTTGATTTAGTAATAAGTACTATGAACAAAATAAAACAGGACTATAATTAAATGGAAAATAGTTTTATGTTGTTGTTGTTGTTACATAATTAAATGTTCCATAATTACATGGAAAATAGTGTTTTATGGGATACAAGATTAGATAGGGTGATTGTGGAAGACTTCTGGAGAGGTAAGTTTGAATTGAGACTTGAAAAATAAAAAGAAGCTACTTATGATAAGGAGCTCTGGTAGCATAGTGCCTAAGGCACTTGACTGCTAACCAGAAGGCTGGCGGTTCAAACCCACCAGCCACTCCTCAGAAGGAAGATGGGACAATCTACTTCCATAGTGATACTGCCTTGGAAACCCAAGGAGGGGTTGACTGGACAGCACATAACAACAACAGTCATGATAAGAATAAAGAGCAATAACAGAATAGCAGGAAAACACCTTCAGAAGGAAACAAGCTTGGTAATTTCTAGAAACAGGAAGCAGGCCAGTATAACTGACCCTGAGTGATCAAGGGAAAAATAGAGAGTATAGTCAGAGAGGTAGGCAAAGGCCAAATCCTATAGAACCGTATAGGCCAACAAAAAGAGCTTGGATTTTATTCTCAGGAGAGTGGAAGCCATTAGAAGGTTTTAAGCAAGGGAGTGACATGATCACACTTTTTTCCAACTTTTTTTATTATGGAAAATTTCAAATAAATACAAAAGCAGAGAAAATAGTATAATGAGCTAAATATATCCTTTTCACTCAGCTTAATTAAGTATCGTTATATGGATAGTGTTTTCATCTATACATCTGTTTGCCTCCTACTTCCTAGATTATTTTGAAGTAAATCTCAAACCTTTTATCATTTCCTATTATCATGTGTTAAAGTATTATTCTCACTGCTCTTTGCAGGATAGAGATAGTTGGGAGATTGGAAATGGAAGCAGGGAGAGAAGGAGGCTATTGTAATAGTCCAGGCAGGGGGTGATAGCTTAGAGTAGGGTGATGGGAGTGGGAATAGTGAGAAGTGATCACATTTGAGTATATTTTAGATGTAGAATAGGATTTGCTAGTGGATTAGATAGGGAGGTGAGGGAAAGTGAGGCATACCAGATATTTGGCCCTAGAAACTGGGTGTTTGGGGTACCTTTCAGTGAGAAGAGAAAAGCTGGGGAGATATTGAGTGGGCAGTTGAACCTGCAAATCTGGCGCCCTGGGAAGGAGCCAGAGCTGGAGATAGAGATTTGGGGTTATCAGCACATTGGTGATAGTTAAAGTCATGGCAATAAATGAGGTCACCTAAGGAGAGATGGAGATAGGAAAGATAAAGAGCCCCTGGCCAAAGCCCTAGGATTCTCTACTTCCAGAGATCAGGAGGGCAGTCATCATTCAGACTGAAAGCTTTGGAAATAAAGAACACTGTTCTCAAACAGCTCTGCACATCTATCCCTGCCTAGAAGAATTTAGTCCAAATGAGATAAGGGAGATAAACAGAGGTAAACAGAGGTTCTACTCTGCTGGATCCTTGCATTGACCAAAAGAACCCTGTTCTGTCTAACCACCTGAGTAGCCAACAACCCTGCTTGCTAAATATGATGTTCTCTGACTGTGGAGCTTAGAGGTTTGAGATTCAGTGAGATCTGAGGCTCCAACCCTTGCCAGTATCTACCCTCACCCCAGCTCCAAACGCCTTCCAAATCGGAGGCTTACCACATTTCTCAGCTAAAGTGGATAAGAGAGGGAGCCTGGGCAGCTGTATGTTCCCATGGAAAGACACCCCACCACACTGCCATCAAGTGGGATCCAACTCATAGTGACCCTTCCTTGGGTTTCCCAGGCAGTATCACTACAGGAGTAGATTGCCCAACCTTCCTTGCGAAGAGTGGCTGGTGGGTTTGAACCGCCTTCTGGTTAGCAGTCAAATGCCTTAGGCACTGTGCCCCCAGAGCTCCATGGAACAACAAGTGCTGCTGAATCTCCTGAGCCTGCCTTATCCTCACCTCAGATGCTCCAGAGTGGTCCGCCGATCTCCACCCCGCAGCTTGCCTCAGAAGAGCCTCAGAATGCCACCCCAGCAGTATGGAGACATCTTCTGGGAAAACCTTAGTCAAAGGCCCAGGTGGGTAGCAAGGGAGAAAATGGGGCCTAACAGGAGATGGGAAGGTGAAGCTTACAGTTTTAAACTACCATAAAGTCAGATCGCAATTAGCTCTAGTCTAGCCGTAATTGCCTCACTGGCTGATGGATGCTGTAGCTCCTAATGCCAGTCAGGTGTTTGGGAGAGGTCATTAGAGAAGCAGTATGGGTGGGGGTATCCTCCCTGCACTAACCCATTTGTTGTGTTTCACAGCCTCATCTGGGCGGAGGAACAGTACATTCCATCCATGCTGGTAGGACAAACTCTGTCCTTCTATGCTTCTTGCTAAAAATACACCCATACCCATCATCCTCAGCTCTCCCCATTACCCTTCCCTCTGGTGTCCTCAACCAGTCCACTGACCAGGCCCTCCTTTCTATGAGTCTGTGACTCAATCATTATGTTTTCTAGATCACAGCCATGTTTTTATGATCTGGGCTTTCCAAAGCTCCCCATTGCAGTTCAAATTCCCCTGTGAGACCTGTTCTACTTTCTAGTTCCTTTTTCCATTCTCTGGCACAGAGAGCCACTGGCTGCTCCCAGGCTGGCCAGTACCTTCCTGAGGGGCTCCCACCCCCTGAGATGCTTTGCAGAAGGAAGAAAAGGAAGCCACGTTTGGTGGGAGTACAGCGGGGACCTGGGGGCATCCCAGCCCGGGTGAGGGCTGTCGCTTATCACCTGGAGGATCTAAGGAGGCGCCAGGGAATGATCGATGAGTAAGGAAGAGAGAGGTCTGAACTCTGGGAACCAAACAGGGTCCTAGGGCAGGATCCTTTGAGCCAAGGATGGGATTGAGAGCTTTGAGGGAATTAGAGATGTTTGGGAATGAGCCATGGGCTTGATATATTTGAAGCAGAATTTCCGTAATGTGGAAAGGAGGAGGGAGCTGAGGGCTAGAAGATGAGCCACATTAAGTTTGATCAAGTGAAAACTGGATAACTGAAGACAGGCAAGCATATCATAGAACAGGAGGATAATGGAAATACTTCAGTATAAGGGGTCCCCATGGGAAATATTTGAAGAAAAAGGGTGAAGAATGGGGAGGGAAGGAGTCCAGGCACCTCTCCTAAATCTAAAGTCTCCACAGACTGAAGAAGGCCCAGTGGGGCACCTCTGGGGTGGCCTCTGAGACCCTGATGCTTGGTGAAAAGGGCCCAGGATTCCCCAATGCCACTGAGTACCCTGATCTGGAAGAGGAGAGGGCAGCTTATCTACCGGAAGAGGACTATTTCCTCCCTCCTGGCAGGGCCCAGGTATGGTTGGAGGGTGGTGTGGTAGAGGGTCATGTGGATCCCTAGTCTTGGATGGAAAGAGGAGAACCTGTCTAGGATTTGAGAGAAACAAAAATAAAGTAGGTAAGAGCCAGAGGCTTTCGGGTACCTTGGTGTGGGGGTTAGGAAATCTGGAGAGCTATGTTTCTATTCTTTATTTCAATTTATCTTATTTTTACAGCTGCTTTGGTCTCCCTGGAATCCCCTGGGCCAGGAGTCTTGCCTTTCCAGGGGACAGGGCTTCCTGACCTCCTACAGCACTGTCACAGCCAATGGGAGACCCCTTTACAGTCCCTGGGGGATAGAATTTGAGCCTGAGGAATAAGGAGAAAACTTGAGGCTCAAAGGTGATAGTGCCTCTTGGACACCAGACCACTTCCTACATTTCTGACATCAAGGCTTTTTCAGCTTCTTTTGCCATTCTTGGAATTAGATATTAACAGCCTCTTTGGACTCCCATCTCAACCTACCCTCCTCACAGGAGCTCCCCAAGTCCTGTTTTCCTCTAAGACCCGCTCCTGGCACTGTGTTTCTCCTTCTCTGTTCTGTTATTAAAGCAAGCAAGGCAAGCTCAGATGGTGTCTTTCTCTTTGTGAAGCAGGAATGGAGGACTAATAAGAGAGGTGGATTCCTTTCCCATTCTGGAGGACCCAGCTAGAACTAAGTTGGAGTGGGCCCCCAAAATTCAAGAAGAAAAGTGCTGCCTAGTCTAACGTTCCTCGCCCAGCCCCTCGGCTTCCAGCACCTGACGGCAGCCTCCGCCCCGGAGTCCCGTCAGTCAGTCGGCTGAACTTCCGCCTCCGGGACCCCGGAATCCTGCCCCTCAGCACTGTTGCCCCTGTAGAGGCTTCCCAGCAGCCTGGCCCTCGGCCTGGCTCGGGGATCTGATAGCTGAGTCCATCCGCCTAGCGCCCCACCCAGAGTCTACGTGTGCTGACCCCCGGTTCCCTTCCTAAGCCCCATCCCTTAATTGGGAGGCCCCGCCCCTTACGCAGTGACGTAGGACGCCGCTGTCACCCGGCGCCGGGGGGGGGTCGATGTGGGGTAGAATGGCCGCTGCCGCCGTCACCTGCGGGACCCCAGGAGGTAAGAGCCAGGGCCTCTAGCCTGCCTCTCCGCCCCCGCGCCAGGGGGCGCAGCTCATCCTGGTACGGACGCGGAGCTTCGGTCGAGGGACCACCTTCCCTCCTCCCGGTTCGCCTCCACCTCTCCGCTTCCATCCTCCTCCCCCGCGCCAGGGGGCGCCGCTCCGCTCTGGGTCCCACGGCGGAGCTGTTTGTGCCGGGGACTGTCCCGGGGACCCTTGGGTCCTGGCACCCTCACTGTCCCTTGCGCGCCGCGCGCCCGCGGACTTTGTCCGCGGCTTCTCCAGAACATCCCTCTATGAGGGCGGGACCCTCCCACCTCGGAAGTCCTCCCGGGACCATTGCCCAGCAGTGAGGGGCTGCCCCGCAGACAAGGCGTCCGAGTCAGGCGCCGCCCCAGGGCCCGCAGCCCAGGACCTGCTCCGGCTCCCGCTCCGCACCCTGGCAGGCTGCCCAGCCCGGGAGTGCGCACCTGCGCCCTGGGGCGGAGTCCTTATCCCCAACCCCAGCTTGGGTGCCCACAGCCTAGCTGGGACGGGCCTCCTCCCCATCTCCATCCGCGACACCTGGCGGAGCGCGCGCTGAGAGCCTCCTCCAGCTTCCATCTGTTCCTCTACGAGGGTGGGGGCCTCGGGCGGAGCTAGAGTGGTAGATGGGGTAGGTTAGGCCTGGAGGCCAGGGGAGGCAAAGACGTTTGGGAGGAGCGGTGCGGAGGGCACGTTAGCCTAAGGGTGGAAGATGGATTGTCCTAAGTGTGTAGCCCAAGTTCTGCCCTGAGCAGTGTGGAGGATAAAGAGTAGGTTAGGGTTGGTTATCAGATCTGCCCTTCCCCTTGGAAAAATCAAATACAGAAGGAACTCAGGGTGTGTCTTCTAAGTCCCTGCTGTTCCCCAGCGTTCAGGCTCTGTTTCACCAAACCATCCTTCGAGGACCAGATGCCCAGAGTCCCAGCCCCCAAGCCAAGCTGTAGTGCCTCTGAGGCCCAGCCTTCTCCCTTCCCCCACCGTTTGGAGTGTCCCTGCTCTTGGTCCCTGGCACCGTGTCTGTGTTCTCCTTCCACGCCCTGCTTCTGCTCTCACATCATGGTCTAGCCACTTTCTCTCTTCCTCATCTTTTCCAGATATACTGACCCAGTTCTGTACCCCTCACCATCTCATGCTGGATTAGTGTGGGGGCTTCTGCCATGACCTTGTTCTCTCCCTTCCCAGCACAGACTCCCCCTCCCCCCGGCCCCTCAGGCCGGGGGTGACCTTGCCCCCTGGACCCCTCACCATGAATACCAAGGACACCACTGAGGTTGCTGGTAAGTTTACAAGCTAGGGTCCTAGTTCGGGCATAGCCTTTTTTTCTTGCCTCCCACTGGGGTAGCTCTCTAATTCTTGGATCCCCTGCTCTGCTCCCATTTCTTTGCCTCAGTTTTCCCCCATCTTCTGGATTGCTTTCAGCCCCTTTTCCCTGAGCTATCACAGGGATATCAGTGGTGATACTGTCAGGGATGACACACTATGTCCTTCCTCTAGAGAACAGCCACCACCTGAAGATCTTTCTCCCCAAGAAGCTGCTGGAGTGTCTTCCTCGCTGTCCTCTGCTGCCTCCAGAGCGGCTACGATGGAATACAAATGAGGTTTTCTAGGGACCCTGGGGATTAGGGCCTACCAGGACCTCATGGGCCGGAGGAGGGTGAAAGGAGGTCGACACTCCTGAGTGCTGTAGTCTCTTTGGGGATTATAAGCCAAAACCAAACTCTTCTGCCGTCGAATCATATCCAACTCATAGTGACCCCTCCTTGGGTTTCTGAGACAGTATTACTGTGGGAGTAGATTGCCCAACTTTCCTTCCGAGGAGTGGCTAGTGTGTTTGAACCACCAGCCTTCTGGTTAGCAGTCAAATGCCTTAGGCACTACACTACCAGAGCTCCTCATGGACTTCATAGGAGCTCACTTCTTGGCATATACACTTGGGTTCAAAGTAATAATTAATAGTAGCTACCATCTATAAAGTATTTCTTACATCCCGGGTACTATGCTAAGCACTTGACCTGCATTATCTCATTTAGTTTTGTAATGATGTTGTTATCCCCATGACATAGATGAGGAAACCGATTGACCTCATGTGGTTTATCTCCCTCACTCCAGAATTCATGCTTTTAACCACCACTGATATTGCCTTCTCTGGACAACAGAGTCCTTGTGTTAGACACTTTCTGTGCGCCCCCACGCATCGCATTGCGTGTAGTTAGTCGTTGATAATGACTGATTTAATGTTAGCGGTGAGCCATCAGTAAACGGATGTGTGCGTGTGTGTGTGTGTGTGGTTATTGTAAGTGCTATGGAGCCTCCAGGGACGGCCATGCTGGTCAGCGGGGCTTTGTAGAACATCTGGAAAGAGACTTGGTCTGTCAAATGGCTAGGGTCTCCAGACTTGGAGATTTGTGAACATAGCACTGATAGAACACTACCATTCAGGGGGTGAGTGTTCAGGACATGTTCAGGGAAGAATCCATGGACCACGCTGGAGTGGTAGGTGACATGTCTATTAACAGTGAGGACACTGGTTTGATCCCTGGTCAGGGGAAATCTCAGACTCGGGCTGAGGAGTCTGGAATTATTGGCAGTGCCAAACCGTTGAAGTATTTTTAGTCAGGTGGTAGCACAAAACTGGGATTTGGAGGGAGTAAAATTATGTGCAGTGTGAGGATGGGTGATGAAGAGCTTGAACCTGGCCCTAAGATAAAGACACCAGTTGGGAAAAAGAGAAGAGGGGAAGGTTAGATTTTCATCTGCAATGAAACCTGGGATTTTTAGGAGGGCAGTGGTCCTTGCTGGGTCGATGCCTGCAAGCATCCTCCACTAGCTTCTAGAACTCTGTAAGAGTAAGGCTCCAAAAAGATGACTCAGGCCAGGCTGAGACTCTTTATAAAGGGGACACCTACCCCAAGTGTCTCTCCCACAGGAGATTGCATCCTACTTGATCACCTTTGAGAAGCATGATGAGTGGCTGTCCTGTGCCCCAAAGACAAGGTGAGAAAGTTAACAAAGGTGGAGAGTGGCAAGGGTCCCAGGTCCTGTTCATAGAACTTGAAGCCAGCCTTTCCCTCCCCAGGCCTCAGAATGGCTCCATCATCCTCTACAACCGCAAGAAGGTGAAATACCGGAAGGATGGTTACCTCTGGAAGAAGAGGAAGGATGGGAAGACCACCCGAGAGGACCACATGAAGCTGAAGGTCCAGGGCATGGAGGTAAGAGTCGGTGTCCACTGTCTGCTTCCCGTATCCCTCCAAGACCCAACTCTTCAGGACTTAGGCCATACCTCCCCCTCAGTGCTCAGTTCCCCCATTCCTCTTGCATTTCCCTTAGGGCTCCAGATAATGAACCTCTCTTCCCCAAGTCGTTGTTCCTTATCTCCAGTGCATCCTTGCGCTGCCCTTTGGTTTCTAGAAAGGCCGATATTTTAAACTTGGTCCTCCTTGTAGTTCCCCTGCCCCACCATTCCTCTCTCTCCATCTGTCATCTGTGACTCAGGCTGTTGGCATTTGAAAGAGGTGGGGAGTAAGTGGGAGTGGGGAGAGGGTCAAAGAAGAACTGGTGGAAAGATTGGGATTCCTGCAAAGGGACTGAACAGAGGAAGAGTTGGGGAGCAGACTAGCCCTCCCCCCACCCCAGCCTGTCTCCTGGCAGTGTCTCTATGGCTGCTACGTTCACTCTTCCATCGTCCCCACATTCCATCGGCGCTGCTACTGGCTGCTCCAGGTAAGGACAGAAAAGCGCGGGGACTCCTCTCCCTGGCTCTTTGAGGGAAATGGGATCTAGAGGATGGAATGGGAGGGTAGCTAGGTTCTAACCTGGGAAGGGACATTGGGAAGAAGTGAGGGAGCTGGGGATGGAGAAAGCCAGAAATTGGGGGTGAGGTTGGGGGGTTGCCCCAGAAAGAAGTGAGGACTGGGAAGCTGAGCACCTGGACCTCAGGCCCTCCCATTCTCTGTATGTGTACCCTGGTGTTCTCAGAACCCCGACATCGTCCTTGTGCACTATCTGAACGTCCCAGCCCTGGAAGACTGCGGAAAGGGCTGCAGCCCCATCTTCTGTTCCATCAGCAGCGACCGTCGAGAGTGGCTGAAGTGGTCCCGGGATGAGCTGTTGGGACAGCTGAAGCCTATGTGTAAGCTGGCAGGGCTGGGGAAGAGCTCCATGGGGAGCATGGGAACAGGGCCCCTCCAAGGGGCCAGGCCTCTAGACCCAGCAGCCTGTGCAGTGACCATTTTCCGCCAAGCCGGGGGTGTTAGGGTTCCTGGTACGTTTCCAGGTGCAATATGAAGGGACACCTGTGACCGACATGTCCAAGCACTCTCGAGGCTGCCAGCATCAGTTCCCTCAGCCAGGAGCCTTGGAGCTGGGAGGAGCCATCAAGGTACTTTGGGGGCTGTTGTGTGGGGTTCCCACAGCACTTCTCCACAACTTTCCTCTAGTTCATGGCATCAAGTGGAGCTGTGGGAACGGGGCAGAGGAGTTCTCTGTGGAACAGCTGGTGCAGCAGATCCTGGACACCCACCCGACCAAGCCTGCACCCCGAACTCATGCCTGTCTCTGCAGTGGGGGCCTTGGTTAGTGACCCCTGACTCTAGCTTTCTCTTCCCATATGTCCATACTGCTCTTACTCAAGCCTAGGGGAATCAGTGGTGGGATTTGCATGTTGATTTGCAAGTCCTTTGCACATCCCAGAAAGATGGGCTGAGTGAACAGAGGCCCTCCCATCTGGGCGCATAGTGGCTCTTATTCCTTTTACTCCAGAGGCCTGGCAGCCTGTGTTCTATTCTGCCTTCCACCCTTAGCAATTCTTGGCCTCCTCAGCACCAGCCATAGCTTTTTACCGGTTGGCATCCCCTTGGTTCTTCTCTTTGTCTTTTTCTGTGGCCTTATGTATTTCAGCTACTGCCTCAGTCCCAGTCCTCCCTTGCAGTGCTTGTTCAGTTATGGTTGGTTGGTTGGTTGGTTGGTTGGTCGGTCGGTTGGTTGGTCGGTCGGTCGGTCGATCTGTCTGTCCAGGAGAGGTGTGATGGGGGAGAGGGGAAACCTCTGCTGCCTCCCAGTGGCCACAATCAGTACTACACCTCTGTTCTGTAGCAAAATCTCAGAATAGATGAAAGCTTCCAACAGGGGAAAAAGCCCTGGTGAAGCAGTGGTTAAGTGGTTGGCTGCTGGCCAAAATGTCAGAGGTTCCAACCTTCTGCTCCTTGGGAATATTCTGTAAATATTTATATACTTATGGGGCAGTTCTACCCTGCCCTTTAGGGCCATGATGAGTTGGTACCAACTTGACAGCAGTGGGTTTGGGTCCAGTCGAGGAAGGCCAGAGAAAGATTTCTTACCCCTTCTAACCCCTCTCTGTTCCAGGTTCTGGGAGCCTTACCCACAAATGCAGCAGCACGAAACACCGCATCATCTCCCCCAAAGTGGAGCCCCAAACGTTAACCTTGACCTCTGTCCCACACCCTCACCCCCCAGAGCCTCCTCCACTGATAGCTCCACTTCCCCCAGAGCTCCCCAAGGCACACACCTCCCCATCTTCTTCTTCCTCCTCTTCCTCCTCCTCAGGCTTTGCCGAGCCCCTAGAAATCAGAGCGAGCCCTCCTACCTCCCGAGGAGGTTCCTCCAGAGGAGGCACTGCTATTCTCCTGCTGACGGGACTGGAGCAGCGGACTGGGGGCTTGACCCCCACCAGGCACTTGGCTCCCCAGGGTGATCCCAGGCCCTCCATGAGCTTGGCTGTAGTTGTGGGCTCTGAGCCCTCTGCCCCACCTGCTCCTCCCAGCCCTGCCTTTGACCCTGATCGTTTTCTCAACAGCCCCCAGAGGGGCCAGACATATGGAGGGGGGCAGGGAGTAAGCCCAGACTTCCCTGAGGCAGAGGCCGCGCACGTCCCCTGTCCTGCCCTGGAGCCCGCTGCTGCCCTGGAACCCCAGGCAGCTGCTCGGGGTCTCCCTCCACCTTCGGGAACAGGTGGGAGAAGAGGAAACTGTTTCTTCATCCAAGATGATGATGGTGGGGAGGAATTCAAGGCCCAGGGGACTGCCCCACCTGTACCTTCACCCCCTCCTTCACCCCCACCCTCACCTGCCCCCCTAGAGCCAGTGGGCAGGACAGGAAGAGGGGAGGCTTTGTTTGGAGGACCTGGTGGGGCCAGCGAACTGGAACCCTTCAGTCTTTCATCATTCCCAGACCTTATGGGAGAACTCATCAGTGATGAAGCTCCAAGCATCCCTGCCCCAGCCCCCCAGCTCTCTCCCGCCCTTAGCACCATCACAGACTTCTCCCCAGAGTGGTCCTACCCAGAGGTGAGTCTTGGGCCTAGCTCGTCTCATATCGGTCCCATCTGTTTTCTGGATCCTCAAAATAAGTTGTATCAGCTATAGCCCCTTTCCCTCCAGTGGTCTGTGACCTAGTTTCCCTGGCTTCTTAGTTCTCTTCCCAACCTCTGTTTTCACATATAGTTTCTTTCCTGTTTCCATAGTACCCACCACCATCTAAACTGTTGTTCCCTTCCTCCCTCTTCCTCCTTATTGACCACAGAGGCCCCTCAGAGAGCTCATTCCCTTGGTGAACTGTTTTCTAGGGGAGGGAACTGGGGCTTTTCAGCCTAGAGAAAAGAACACATAGCTGGGTGTGATTGCAGACCTTGGGTTACCTGACTGTCTCCAGCAGTGGCAAGAAGTTCTGTTCTTCGTTGCCCCGATAGGTAAAGGAGGAACTACAGTGGGGACAAATGAGCCAAAGAAAGAACTTCCTCTTGCTGAGAGCTCTCTGCAAATGAGTTAGCCTTGGGGAAAGCAGTGAGAGTTCCCCCATTCTGGCAGATTCAGATAGAGATGAGGTAACCACTCGGCAGGAATGTAGGGGAGGAGGCATCAACAAGCTGATGCCTCCTGTTAGACCCTAACCCCAGACCTTGGTGCAGAGCCTGGCATGCAGTAGATACTAAGGGTCTGAACACCCAACAGCCCTTCCCCTTGCTTGACTCTCTGCTATGTCTGCAGGGTGGGGTCAAGGTGCTCATCACGGGTCCGTGGACGGAGGCCACCGAGCATTACTCCTGTGTCTTTGACCACATTGCAGTGCCAGCTTCACTTGTCCAGCCTGGTGTCTTACGCTGCTACTGTCCTGGTATGGGGATTGGGAACAGTAGAGGAAGGGAAGCTCTGGGGATAAATGGCATTGCATTGTTCCTGAGAGGACAAGGATCGCCTCCAGTCTGGAGGCTGAGCCCCAGGTTCTATTCCCCCAGCAGGTGGATAAGCCTGAGCTTAGGTGTCAAGACATCTAGGTTCTATCTACTCATTAGCTACCTAGTGACCAAGGATAAGTCAGCTCCTTTCTTGCATCCCTGGCCTCCCCTCCTGTAAGGTCAGACATCTGGCCAAAGGGATTGCTAATATCTACCCCAGCTCTCTAGCTCAATTGGAGTAAGAGCCTCTGACTCTGGTTCAGTGAGTTCTTGGGAAAATGAGAAGTGAGAGATGTTGCTCTCTCCTGACCAGTCTTAGGACTAGAAGACCCATGGCTTCTAGACATACACTGTCCAATGTGTGGCTATTTGAATTTAAATTAAAAATTCCTTTTCTCATCAGAAGAAGACCTAGCAATCTTCTCCCATAAGATTATAGCCACATGATGCAAAATTGAGTCGAGGACATCTGGTTACCACTTCAGCTTGTAGAGACTCCACATGTCACACTAGAACTGTGCTCCACAGGGTTTTCAACGGCTGATTCTCCAGAAGTAGATCACCAGGCCTTTCTTCTGAGTTGCTTCTGGGTGGACTTGAACGTCCAACCTCTCAGTTTGTAGACAAGCATGTTAACCCTTTGTACCACCCAGGGACTCTATGTAGGGCTACTGGGAGGAGTCACTGAGTTTGGAGATCTATTATGTAAGATGCAGCAAATTATGATTCTCCAAATCAGTTGGTAGAGGTCTGGCCCAAGTTCACCCCCAAGAGAGAATTAGTCAGTTTCCCTTGCCCTTTAGGTATTCAAATAAAGCCTTAGTGTCACATGGGGGTCACAGGAGCCAAGCACACACAAACTGCTAAATACGGTCAGTCCTCAGGTTATGAAAGTCTGAGTCGTAGTTATGAACCACATCCCCCACCCCTGTAAAAGTCTATTATATTAAAAATTCAACGTACATATAAAAATTCATTTCCTCAGTTGCACTAACCACATTTTGAGTGCAAGAGCCACATGTGGCTAGTGCTACCCTATTGGATAGTGCAGACAATTACAGCATTTCCATCACTGCAGAGAGTTCTATTGGACAGCCCTTGTCTAGACTCCTTTGCTCACCTAAATGCCTCCTGTTAGTCGACAGTGTCTTCCTTTTACCCACTCAGTAACAGGGTCATAACCTTTGGACTCTGATCTTAGAGGATGAAAAAAGGGATTTATTCCCCTTTCAGCTTGTTTGTAAAATATAGTTATCTCTTGACCCTCAGCTTCCAGGCCTTGTAGCTGAATAGTGAACATCCTTAACAACAGGGTCTAAATTCAGGGGGTCTCTGGCCCATTGTAGGTATTAAGTTTTTGAGTAAATGGAATCTCTTCCCAATAGTGTCAAAGCCATTGACACTAGGGTCTCTTGGACCACAGCAAGGGAGTGGGGGGGGTGTCACATATAAAATGACACTTGTGGCCAGTGAAGAATTCAGAGAGAGAAAACCCTTCTTGCTGATACCATCCTCCCCAGCCCATGAGGTAGGGCTGGTGTCTTTACAGGTGGCAGGGCGGGAGGGGCCCCTTTCTGCCTCTGTGCTCTTTGAGTATCGAGCCCGCCGTTTCCTGTCGCTGCCTAGCACTCAGCTTGACTGGTTGTCCTTGGACGGTGAGTACCTAGCCCTCTGACCCCAACCATCCAGCCCCATAACCTTTGAGCCTTGTTACGCGGCTCTACACCCCTCAGGGTTCAGGTGGTTACTGCCTTGCCCCCAGTTTACCACTCTTCTCCCAACTCCTATTTCCTCAGTCATTTCTGAATGCAGCAACAAAGCTTTCCTTACCTCCTCTTCCTCATAAATCACCTTTGTCTAAGTTCTTGCCCTGTCCTGTACATTCTCAATCTGTAGAGATACTGCCTTGGAAACCCGAGGAGGGGTCACTATGAGTCGGGATCGACTCGATGGCAGATCTAGGAAAGCAAGGCCAAGAGGCTGGGGCAGGGCAAGCCTAGGGCAATATATATATGCAGTACATACGAGTATGTGTACAGTTACATATGTATTTAAAGTTCTTGTATTTTTCCCCTGTAAGTATAAGTGTGCTCATTACAGATAGTTTGGGAATTATAGAAAGGCATAGAGAATAAATACTATGTTACTACTCAGTGGTATCTACCACTGTTAATATTGTGGAATATTTATTTAAATCTGGAGCTGTTTTTGTGCCTGGTACTGAACTATCCCTCCCTGTGACTTTGAGAACTGTTTCCATCTGTACCTGCTTCTTTTTGTGGTTTGTGTTTCTTTTTCTTCCTCTTGGTGTCTCTGTTGTTGCCTCTTGGTTTCTCAGTTCTCCTGTTGCCTTGATGAGTTTGTCTCCCTTCATGCCCACATCTGTCTAGCTCAGGGGCTCCTGCTCCTGGTTTGTCTCACCCTTGCCAAGTGCCCATGCTATGCAGAGCCCAAGTGTGTGCTGGACACCTGTCGCTCAGACTTGAGTCCGTCTGCCTTTGGATCTTGCCAGGTCTCTTGGTCCTGTCCTGTCCTGTCCTCCCCTGTGATTATACATCATCTTATTTTTCTGTCCCCGTCTCATCTTGGTTTTACCATTTCTCCTATGGGTCTTTTCTTTTGTTCTTCTTTCCACTTCTTCTTGACCCAGTGTCTCACCTTGCCCTTCTTCTTCCTTTCTTAATTAGTTGTTTGGTTCTCAACTCTAATTCTCTTTTGGTCCTTCCCTTCACTTACCTTTTCTGCTCTCTCTCCTCTCTGTTATACCTGGGTTTCTGCCCATCATTTTCCACCCCCACCCCCCACCATCATCTTGAAACCTTCATCACCTTCTAACCTCTGCCTTCTTTAGTCCTGGCATCTCAGAACATATCCAACCTCCACCCCTTTCTCTGTGCCTGTTGTCCCATGGCTCTGATCCCCTCTCACCGCCCCTCCTTGTCCCTGTGTGCTCTCAGGACGGGAGAGATACAGCTCGGTGCATGCGTGTATGTGAGTGTGCACTTGCTTACGTGTATTTGTGTGGGGAGTAGGAGGGGAGGCGGTGGCTATTCATCTCTGTCACCTTCCCCCCCCCCAATCCTTTTTGTAGACAGCTGCAGGGGGCCAGGAGGAGGGGGCAGTGCTTTCAAATCTCAGTCCTTGAGTTCTTTTGGCCAGTGGTTAACAGAGAGAGGGACTCTGGAGTCCTTCAGGCCTAGCATGGGAGACAGAGGTAGTGTCTGAGGCAAGGAGAACCCACAGAATGTTATACCTAAGAAAAGGCAGCTGTCTATTGTGATTTGGGGCGAATGGGGTCTACATGGCTGTTTGGGAATTCCTACCATCTTTGTGTCTTCAAGGAAATTGTCACAGTTTGAATTCGGGTTGAGTTAGTGGATAGCACTAAGAGCCATGATTTGAGAACTGAGTCCTGGTGGGTTTTATTTAGAAGGTGTATAGGTAAAGGAGTTGTTTTGGGGAAGAAGATATTCTGTGTCTTCACCTCACAGATCTTGGGACAGATTCAGTTTGAGCGTCCAGAGCACCACCTATGCCCTGCCCACTAAGCCTCCCATCCCCACTCCCCTCAGACAACCAGTTCCGGATGTCCATACTGGAGCGGCTGGAGCAGATGGAGAAGCGGATGGCCGAGATTGCAGCGGCTGGGCAGGCGCCGTGCCAGGGTCCTGACATTCCTCCAATCCAGGTACTTCCAGTAGGGAGGTCTGAGGTAGGGAACAGGGGCAGGGTCTCCCTAAAAAAATGGCTCTAGTGTATGACCCTCCTCACTCTCCTGTCCCATCCTCCTCAGCCAGTGCTTCCTTCTCCCTGACGTCACCCTGCTCTCACCCCCACCCCGTGGCAAGAGTGGCTATTCTGGGCACCCTCTTGGCATGATAAGCTTCAGACTATTTCTGGTCTGAAGAAGGGTGGAGGTAAGGAGAGGGTGGGGGAGGGGATCAAGAGAGTAGAGACTCAAAACCCTGAGGGTCCCTTGTCACTGAAGGAAGAACACTAGAGAAAGGCTCAGAGGAACCCCGAGTTCCGAAGGGAAGAAGCCATCTGTGGGTGTGCTGCTAATCTGAGCAAATGTGAAAGCACAACATGGGCAAGGGGGCGTGAGGCCTGGCTGCTGGAGGGGCTGGAGGAGGGTGGCTGTGGGAGTGGGGCACGGCGAGGCGATACAGGAAGTCAAACCAGGAGAGCCGATGGGCTGTCAGAGGTCCTGGTGGTGGGAACCTGGAGTAAAAAGTGGGCGGCAAGGTTTAGGGCGGGGGGCACGGCTAGGGCAGTCAGAAGCTGGGAGGACAGATGGATGGCCAAGGCCATCTCAAGCTGAGGCCAGACTCTGCATAAGGGTGTGTGTATCGCAGGATGAAGGCCAGGGGCCTGGATTCGAGGCACGAGTAGTGGTTTTGGTAGAGAGCATGATCCCACGCTCCACCTGGAGGGGTCCTGAACGCCTGGCCCATGGAAGCCCCTTCCGAGGAATGAGCCTTCTGCACCTGGCTGCTGCCCAGGGCTACGCCCGCCTCATTGAGACCCTGAGCCACTGGCGGTGAGCAGGGGTAGCAGGGAGGGGGCTGGGCAGCCTCTGGGACAGAAGTGCCAGGGGACTGAGGAGAAACTGGAGGACCTGGAGCCCTGCCAAGAGGGAACTGGGGCCACTGTGGGAAGGAGGTGGGGTGGAAATAGGATTTGACACTAACTTCTTCATCTCCTTATGTGTGGGAATCTCTTGACTGCCTCATTCCACTGGCCTTAGTGCTTCTGGACAGCTTGCTTCCCAGTCCCCTTACTTTTGGGTATTTCTACTTGGCCTACTTTTTCCCTGACTGGGCTTTGTCATCCCTCTCCCAAACCCCACAGGAGTGTAGAGACCGGAAGCTTGGACTTAGAGCAAGAGGTTGACCCGCTCAACGTGGATCATTTCTCTTGCACCCCTCTGGTGAGGATGCTGGACTCCTGAGTACACCTGGGCCCGTGGCAGCGGGAACAGTGCAACCGAGAACAGGCTTCGGAAGGATGCAGGGGAAGAGTGGGAGGGCTGGGACCGAAACCCTGGCCACCCGGAGAAGGGGCCAGGCCTTACCTTCACTCTGTCCTCACCCCCCTTCTCCTGTCCCTCTTCCCTACCCGCTCTTCAGATGTGGGCCTGTGCCCTGGGACACCTGGAAGCTGCTGTGCTCCTCTTCCGTTGGAACCGACAGGCGCTGAGCATTCCTGACTCTCTGGGCCGCCTGCCCCTCTCCGTGGCGCATTCCCGGGGTCACGTGCGCCTTGCCCGCTGCCTCGAGGAACTGCAGAGACAGGAGGCTTCCGCTGAGCCCCCACTTGCCCTATCACCACCCTCCTCCAGCCCAGACACTGGTGAGGGCTGCCCCTGAACTTTTTGAGAGTGATGTAGGTGTGAAGATAGAACAAGGCAAAGCCAAAGGGTAGGAAACAAAGAGTGGGAGAGAAGGTGGCAAACTGAGGAGGAGAGGGTAAGAGATAATAGTGGCAAGGGCAGACAGGGAGATTGAGAACAAGGATGGGGACAAAGATTTGAAGGGTGGCAGGTGACTGCTGCAGCCCTCATGCTCTTCCTTTACCCTCACCCTCACAGGCCTGAGCAGCGTCTCCTCGCCCTCGGAGCTGTCAGATGGCACCTGCTCTGTCACATCGGCCTATTCTAGTGCCCCAGATGGCAGTCCTCCCCCTGCTCCTCTGCCAGCCTCTGCAGTTACTATGGAGGACATGGCCCCAGGCCAGCTCTCCTCTGGTGCCCCAGAGGCCCCCCTACTCTTCATGGACTATGAGGCTACCAGTCTCAAAGGGCCCCAGCCCTCACTTCGTCCTCTTCCATCAGCCCCAGATGATGCGGCTGCTCCAGAGGAAGATGACAGCCCATCCACTGTGGATGTGATCCCGGTAGTGTTTACAGTTATGGGATTAGGAGGGCTACACATGGAATGGGGTAGAGAGATGGGCTGCGGCAGATGATCCATGAGGCAGAATCATTCTGCCTTTTGTTTGGGAAAGGGCCATTCACCCTCATTTTGAGACAGAGTAACCCTTTGCTCCTTTCAGGCCTTGTGATCCGGAAGTCATGTGGCATCAGAGGTTAAAAATTCTGGAACATTATCTTCAATTAGAGCTAGGTTGTAGTGGTATCTATCAGTTAGCTGTTAATCCATAAAGGAACAAGGTTCTTGGGGAGCCAGGGTGATAGAGGGCAACTGGGGGTGGGTGAGGAGAGAGGCTGGCAAGATGGAGGTATATGGCAGTGATCTGGGGTGGCAATAAGTTTACACAGGGTAAAAGTTCAGAAAGTCTTATAGAATGAGTGAGTGAGGGACTCTTCAGATGCACCCACTTCTCTGCCATAGCCTGGGGACATAACTGCTTTAGAGATGTTAATGGATTAATAGGGTAGCAAAGGAAGTTTCACAGAATTCGAGACCATCACAAGGAGTGTGGCCAGCAGAAAGTGCTGCAGCATTCAGGGCTAGAGCCGTTCAGTGGGACCACATATGGTCAGCAAGGCTGGTTCTTGGCGAGCGGAAGGGGCGGGGGCCTTCATGGAGAGAATGTGCCATGGGCACAGCCTGTGCTAGTTGGTGGGCATGGGGCAAACTTGGGTGCACGGTGGTGGCTGACATGGAAAGGCAATGAACTCCTTCATTTGCTTAGCTCCTCAGACCCCTTTTGGAGTATGTCCTTCCTCCCCTGTATGTCCACAACTTCTCAATACAGAGGGCTGTACCCCCAAGTGGGAGCCCGATTAAGTGCAAACGAATGAGTCAAAACAGTGGCTGAAAAATACAGTTAGCAGGGAGAGCAGTCTGAGAGAAAGCAGGTGAGAGGATGAGAGAGAGAGTAGAATGAGGCTACAGCTGACAGGGCAGAAACCTCTGGTTGTTGGGGCCCCTCAGGGCTCACCCAGCTTCCCCCTTCATCCAGGTGGACATGATCTCCCTGGCCAAGCAGATCATTGAAGCCACACCAGAGCGGATTAAACAGGAAGACTTTGTGGGGCTGCCAGAGGCAGGAGCCCCACTGCGAGAGCGAACAGGGGCCGTGGGGCTCAGTGAGACCATGTCCTGGCTGGCCAGCTACCTGGAGAATGTGGACCATTTCCCCAGTTCAGCCCCTCCCAGGTGACCAGCTTGGGACAAAGCCTCAGGATTCTTTTTCAAAGGAAAATGGGAGGGAAGGAGGAAGGAGGCTTCCCACAGCCCAAGCTCTATTTTGGCCGAGGCCCTGAGAAGGGAACTATAGCTGGCTTCTGAACTCTGAGGCCACTCTCTCAGGCTCTGTTGCTGGAAGTCTCCCTTCATCCCCAGGAGGGGAAGGACTGCAGGTGCTCTATGACAGCCCTTCTCCCCATCCCCTGCAGTGAACTGCCTTTTGAGCGGGGTCGCCTGGCTATCCCTCCAGCACCTTCCTGGGCAGAGTTTCTCTCCGCATCTGCCAGTGGCAAGATGGAGAGTGACTTTGCCCTGCTGACATTATCGGATCATGAGCAGCGGGAACTGTATGAAGCAGCCCGAGTCATTCAGACGGCTTTCCGGAAGTATAAGGTCAGGGGGCTGGGATCCGCAGGGGATAAGTTACAGTCTTGAGTGAGGGGAGACTACGACCCCCAGGACTCTTGGGAGGGAGAGCAGTCATCCAGACAGGTCTTAGATGAGATGAAGAGTTGGGGATCCCCCGCAAGTTGGAGGCAGAGGTCAGATGTCCGTCAGAGGAACAGGTGGGCCATTAGTGGTAAGACTTCTCTTCCCCCCAGGGCCGGCGGCTGAAGGAGCAACAGGAGGTGGCAGCAGCTGTGATCCAGCGCTGTTACCGGAAGTACAAACAGGTGAGCCCCTTCTTTCTTGAAAACATGCCCACACCCACACCCCAGCCCAGAGCATCCAGGATGCTGCCGGAGCTTAATTCCCCTTCTCTCTCCACAAGCTGACCTGGATTGCACTTAAGGTATTAGGCATGAGATCTGGGGGTGAGGTTGTGTCCGTGGTGATTCAGTCTTCCCGTAAGCCTGTGGGTTTGAGAAACAGATGCGTATCAACTGCATTTGGGGGTGACCTGCAGGGGTCTGGGTCTCTGTATCTCCATTTCAGCCAGTCCTTTCTCCCCATTCCTGCAGTTTGCACTCTATAAGAAGATGACCCAAGCAGCTATCCTGATCCAGAGCAAGTTCCGAAGCTACTATGAACAGAAGCGATTTCAGCAGAGCCGCCGAGCAGCCGTGCTCATCCAACAGCACTACCGCTCTTACCGCCGCCGCCCGGGGCCTCCCCACCGGCCCACAGGGACCCTGCCTGCTCGGAGCAAGTACGGTCTCAGCAACCCCAGCTCCTAGCCCTCTGTGCCTACCCACTGAGCCATGTCTACTTTCTATGGCCTCCAATACCCTGCTGCTCATTATCCTGCCCTTCCCTGCTAGAGTTCCCCAGGGGCTGAGGGCAGGGATGCCTGGGTGTTCCATGAGATCGCTCCATCTTTTCTTTCTTCCACCAGAAGCTCCTTTCTCACCAAGAAGCAGGACCAGGCAGCCCGGAAGATCATGAGATTCCTACGGCGCTGCCGACACAGGTACTCGCCCTTCTCCTACTGGCATCTTGCTCTGGCACCGCCATCATCCCATGTCTCCTCTGACTCCTTCCTTGTCTCTCTGCAGGATGAGGGAACTGAAACAGAACCAGGAGCTGGAAGGGCTTCCCCAACCTGGACTGGCCACTTGACCTCTCCACAGCCTCTCACCATCCTGGGGCACTTCTTGCAGTCTTAACAGGGAGAGGCTGTCTCGGGGAAGGGGAGCTCCCAGTTGGCAGCTTTGCCCCCTTAACTTTCGTCGGAGCCCTTTACAGGTCTCCACTCTTTCCTTCTACGAAGTGCTTAACTTCCACTCCCGCCCCTCGCTCTTCACACCTTGGTCGCCCCTTCCTTTCGGCTCCTGACTCCCAAAGACCTGCACCCCACATACCTGCATCTTCAGCTGTGATCTATGGAGTCCTGCCTGCCCCTCCTCCACAGCGCCCTCCCTGCCTGCACCCGACTCAGCCCCTTCCTTGACTTGCCTTATTTATTTGTTTGACGCGTCTCTGAATGTATCCACCTCGGTCCTCACCATTGCCTTCGTTGCGGGTTCCCTTCGTGTTTCAGGGCTGATCACGCCCCCACCTGGCTCCGCACGTTTGTGTGTTTCCCTCCTTCTCTGCCCGTCTTCCTCCATCACCCCGACTCTGGCCACCAACCTCGGGGCCAAAGGAAAGGGGGTGTATATAGGAACGCGCTGCGGAACCCCGCCCATCCCCGGAGGGGAAGGGGCTTGTACATAATGTACCATACAGAGTATAGTGAAGAATCTATTTAAGGCGCCGCGGAGAGGGCTACACGGCCGGGCTTGTGGTTCCCTGGCGCGGCGGGGGGCTCTGGCCGGCTCCAAGAGCACTTTCTACGTGTGCATGGGCTTGGTTTATACAAATTGCCATTAAACATCGCTGCACCAGCCAGCCTCCTGCTTCTGTCTGCGGGGGCGGGACCGCGCAGGGCGGGAGGTGGGGTCAGCGCCGGCTCGAAAGCAGCGACTACGGCGGGCCTAGGAGCCGCGCCCGATAGGGCGGGGCGGGAGCACGGTTTTTCGCCTCCGACGTAGTTCCGGCCTTAAAGGCATTTCGCCTTTCCCTTTAAGACGCGCCGCCTCCTCTCAGTCTCTCCCAAGATGGCGGACCTACTGGGCTCCATCCTGAGCTCCATGGAGAAGCCTCCCAGCCTTGGTGACCAGGAGACTCGGCGCAAGGCTCGAGGTGAGGCTCCCAAATTCACAGCTGCCTTTCCTCGCCCGGTTCTCAGGACCGCAATCTTCCCTTTTTGAACGATGCCGCCTCCTCAACCTTGAAAGACCCCTCGCAGGCCCCTTCCAAGCCCCCCAGGGTCCCTAAAAGGGTTACAGACCCGCCCGCTGTTCTTTGCGAACAACGATTGGCTACCCGAAGCCTAGCTCCGCCCTCTGGCCGCCGCTTCCCCCTGTCTTTCGTAGTCCTTGTTTTCAATTAGTCAATGGACCTGCCTGTCCGGTGATGTCGTGCTCTGATTGGTTGGCTGCCTCCGACCCCACCTATCTCTTTCGTATTTTTCGTCCCTTCGTCGGATTGGGGGGAGGGCATATTCGACCGCCCCTCGGCTTCACCTACCTCCCCAGTCCGTGTGTCCCCGCACCCCGTATGTATTCCAATTGGATTCAGGGCATGCCCATTCACAATCCTTTCACCTTCATTGGTTATCTCAACTTAACAAACCAAACCCATTGCCATTGAGTCGATTCGACTCACAGCGACCCTATAGGACTGCTCCAAAGGGTTTCCAAAGCTGTAAATCTTTACAGAAGGAGACTGCCTCGTCTTTCTCCTGTAGAGCTGGTGGTTTGGAACCATGAACCTTATTGATTAGCATCCGCATGCTTTAGCCACTGCGACACCATACCTCCTTTCTCCATTTAAAGGCTACCTATCAAATCTTATTCGACCTTTCTTCTTACCCATCCGGCCTTAGCACTTCCAATTGGTTGCTGGGGTCCTCTTGGTACCATTATGCCCCACCTCCCATCTGTAACCTAAAGTTCCCGAGGGGCCATGATGTTGATTGGAGGGATGGGAATGCCCACCTCGTCCCATTGGCCATAGTCTCCCCGCCTGAGTTCTCTGCGGAACTTCCCTTCAGGCGACCCCCGGAAATTGAGCGCGGTCTCGCGGGTAGGCCAGGCCGCCTCGGGGTGCTCGCGCTGCGGCGTATGAGTGAGGCTGGCAGAATGACTGCTTTGTGGAGCACCCCAGCTCCCAACGCCTCGGGGTTTGACGGAGAACGAGTCATGCCACAGCACCGAGTCTCCACTTGCCAGAAGCGGGCCGGGCAGGCGTAGTGCTTTCAAAGACCTTAACTTGAAAACGGAACCCACTGCCATCAAGTCGATTCCAACTTATAGCGACCTCCATTGGGTTTCCGAGGCGGTAAATTTTTACGGAAGTAGATTGCCCCGGACTTCCTTCCGGCAGAGTGGCTGGTGGGTTCGAACCGCGAACCTTCTTGGTAGCAGCCCAGTGCCTTAGGCAATGCGCTGCCAGAACTCTTTTCAAAGACCGTAAGGGCTGCTTAATATCCAAATACCATACATCATTTACTGACTTTCTGCTGTGCGCTGAGGGCCAGGAGTACCCTCAAGGAGCCCACAGTCTGGGGCTGAGATGGGCACTGATGAAGCGATCACACAGACGTTTAATAACCAACTTGATAAATGCTGTGAAAGAGAAATAATTGTCTACTTGGGGTTTCCAGCCTAGCTTACAGTGGTCCGGTGGGCCGAGATCTGAAGACTAGGTAATACAGCGAGTAAAGAGGGAGCTAAGTGTTACAGGCAGAGGGCTCTGAGGAAGGAGGGGACATAATGGGAACGGGGAACTTGGGGTTATATAATGCTCACCGCATCTGGCAAGGTGGGGATCACTAGCCGCCCTTGACAGACTAGAAAACGGAAGTTCAGAGGTTAGTCACTTGTTTGAAGTAACGGGGCGCTTACAGTTAGTAAGTGGCAGGTTTCAAAGGTGTAACTTTTGAGCCTGGGTTCTTAACCATAATCTCATGCCACATCCCCAGGTGGAAAGAGAGGACTCAGAAACCAGTTAGAGGAGCAGTCAGTGACCAGGTGTGTTGAACTGAAGATAAGTGCTCTGGAGGTCAGAGAGGTGAGAGCTCATTCACCTGGTGGTTCTAGACTGTCAGGCCCCAGGACCTTGAGGGGATCCCTGCCTTTAGAGAGTTGGCAATGTGGTAGGGAAGACAAGTCAATAAAAAGTTACATTATGTTGGTTCTGGGCACATGCTGGAGTGGGTATCTGAAACAAACACTCTTGGAACTGGGAGGCAGAAGTGAGTAACTGTCTCATGGCAGGTCTCAGAGTTTACGAAAGGAGGAAAACCATTCCGTGCAGAAGGAACATCATAGTCAAAGGCATGGAGTGATTAGGAAAATGGGAAGAGGTCCATTGCAGCTGGAAGGATTCAGGCCCTGTGGAAGAAGTGGGCTTTAAAGATTTAAAGGATTTGAAAAGGCAGAAGAGAGGAGAAGGGGTATTGCAGGCTGAGGAGCAGGAGCAGGAAGAATTACAAGCTTAAAGCTCCAGGACAACAAGATCACATAGTGGGGGAAGATTGGCAGGTGTGAAGGGCCCAGGTACCGTTGTACTCTCCACAGCACCCCGGCTCCAAGAGGCGGAGGGGATGCAGAGGTGGGATGTAAGGGAGAGGAGAAGGGTATGGTAAGGGTGATGTGTTCCTTTGCAGCTATGGTGGACACCTCCCCTCTCAAAGGAGAAGGGTGTCAGACTAGCCATTTCAGCTTCATCCTGCCTAGTAGAAGTAGGAAGTAGGGGTTGTTACAAAATATAGGAAGTTAAATAATTTCCTCCCTGCTCGGCAGACTGTGAGATGATAAACTCTTTGAGGCCAGGGGCTTAGTCTGTTTTCCTCACCTCCCCAAATTCTTTGTTTCTATAGTCCTTTTTATGTCGTGGGCATTAAATAAGTGTTTGTTGGTTTCCCCAGCGGGGTTGGGATTCTAATCTTTGTCACTCTCACTGAACCGTGAGCTCCTGAGGAACAGGGCTGCCACTTAATCATTCTCTTTATACCCCAGGGCCTAACACAGTGCCAGGTACATAGTACACACCAGTAATGCTTAGTGAATAAACAGGCCTACTGTCCCAGCTGGACACCTCCCGGTGGCTTCCCTTGAAGTTTTGTAGACTGCCCCCACTCATGCTTCCAGCCCTGGCCTCATGCTGCCATTTCTCACCCCCAGAGCAGGCTGCCCGTCTGAAGAAACTACAGGAGCAAGAGAAACAACAGAAAGTGGAATTTCGTAAAAGGGTGAGAACAATTGGAGAGATCAAAGGCAGCCTTCAGGAAGGGCATCCTTACAGTTAGAATTGGAAGGTTGAGGGCTCAGTTTTCTTGACAATGTCTTGAGAGAGGTGAAGCCTGAAAGCCAGTGTGGCATGGAGCCTAGGAAAGGTGTGGGGAGGTCAAGAAGGCCTGGTGGTCCAGTCGGGGGAGAGGGGTGTTGGGTGGGAGCCATCATCTTATATCTTCTTTCTTTTTTCTTCTCCGGAGATGGAGAAAGAGGTGTCAGATTTCATCCAAGACAGTGGGCAGATCAAGAAAAAGTTTCAGCCGATGAACAAGATAGAGAGGAGCATTTTGTGAGTGTCCCAGGGCCCGGGAGGCAGGACATGGGTAGCTAGGGTGGCTTGGAAGGGCCAGCTGGGGGGTCCTTGAGAGGAGAGCATAGAACCCCCTGGTTCAACAGGTTCTGCCCTCTCTGCCCTCCCTCTCCAGACACGATGTGGTAGAAGTGGCTGGCTTGACATCCTTCTCCTTCGGGGAAGATGATGAGTGTCGCTATGTCATGATCTTCAAAAAGGTGAAAGGCCTGAGGTCCTTAGTCTTTCCTCTCCCTGTACCTACCCTCCTTGGGGGAAAGGAGTGAGAGAAAACACTCATACGGGACGTGCTCCATTGTCACCTACTTCCTCAGGAGTTCGCACCCTCAGATGAAGAGCTGGAGTCTTACCGTCGTGGAGAGGAGTGGGACCCCCAGAAGGCTGAGGAGAAACGGAAGCTGAAGGTGAGCTATATTGACCATCCCTGGGAACTTGCAGCCTGCCGCCTACAAGGGGCTGGGGTCAAGCTCCTGAGCGTTGGTGCCCTACCTCTGCACTCCTAGGAGCTGGCCCAGCGGGAGGAGGAAGCAGCAGCCCACCAGGGACCTGTGGTGGTGAGCCCTGCCAGCGACTACAAGGACAAGTACAGCCACCTCATCGGCAAGGGGGCAGCCAAGGATGCTGCCCACATGCTACAGGCCAACAAGACCTATGGCTGTGGTGAGGCCTCAGTAGGGGCTGGGCAGGGCTGGGAGAAGAGCACAGGATGTGGGGAGAAGGGAGTGGAGGCCAAGATGCAGAGCCCCTAAGCCCTCCTCTTTGCTGCCCCCAGTGCCTGTGGCCAACAAGAGGGACACACGCTCCATTGAAGAAGCCATGAATGAGATCCGAGCCAAGAAGCGTCTACGGCAGAGTGGGGAAGAGTTGCCACCTACCTCCTAGGCACCCCAGCTCCCTTTGGCCCCTGGGGTAGGGCAGGGAGGAACAAGGCTGCTGCTATTAGAACCCATCCTGGAGCCCCACCTCTGAACCATGTCCCTCCAGCTCTCACTCAGGCTGGGGACAAGCAGGTGTTTGATGTCACTGTTGGAGCTTGGATATGTGTGTGGTTTGTGTATGTATGTGTGCACGTGTGTATGTGTGTGCAAGAGTGTGACTGCACAGGTGGGTATTTAATCTGTATTATTCTCCATTCTCCTTGGATTTTTGTTCCCCATGGGGTTACTTCCCATTCAATAAACACTGTTTGACCCCATGTCCTGGTTTGTTTGTATAGAGAAAGGTGGGTCCTTGAGCCATTGGCAGGAAGGGGAATCATTTTAGGTGAAGCCGCATAAAATTGCTGTTTGTGTAGGTCAGAGATGGCCAGATACTGGTTTTATACAATACAGTGTTTCAGGAGCACAGTCACTAGAATCAAATGGCCTGGCTTGCACCTGGCTCTGCCACTTACTAACTCTATTAACTGGAATAAGTTACTTAACCTTTCTTTGCCTCTGTTTCCTCACTCATGAAAGGGGATAACAATGGTACCTATCTGATAGAGTTGTTTCAGAGATGACACAGGTCACATATGTCAAGCATTTAGAACCATTCTAGATCCTTGGAAGTTCCACGGAAGTGGTAGCTGTTCCCATTGCTCTCATCCTCACGAAGCATTGTGGCCTGTGCTCCTCCATAGCACGCTGCAGAATTTCACCGTATGGACGGAGCTCATCAAGCTGCTTCCACTGCAGCCAGACCCTCGGTCGCCACCCCTTGTGGGGTCCAGACCCTCGGTCCCCAAGCCTTGCTCCCCTTCTCTGGAAGCTGGCTCCCTACTCCCTCAGTGTCTTGTCAGCTTCATTCACATGTGGAAACTGCTTCCCCCAACCTCCTCTCAAAAGTGTGAACTCTCGTTCTAGATCCAGCCCAACTTCTTCTCTGAGTCCCCCACTTCCTAGTTCTAGGAGGTTACATCTGTTCTCTGCCTCCCCTTCCTGCCCCCACCTCTCCACCTTTCATCTTACTAGCCCGCAGACTAACACCTCCTCCCTCCCACAAAGAAGCAGTACTGTCTTGGTTGGCACCAGTGTTTATTTCAGGGCAAAGGCTCCAGGGCCTGCATTTGTCCGGTGGGGACCTGGAGTCTCCAGCTTCTCACTTGGCCTTTGGGTTACGGAACTTGCGTCCAGCAAAGACAGCTTTGTCCCCGAGCGCCTCCTCGATCCTAGAAGGCGGAGAAAGTCAAAGCTGCTGCCTCCCAGCCCAAAAGCCTTCAGCTCCACAGACCCACTGGACCCACAGTACCTCATGAGCTGGTTATACTTGGCCAGACGTTCTGAGCGGCAGGGGGCACCAGTCTTGATCTGAGAAGTGAAAAGGAATTCATAGTGTGAGGTGGGGCTGTAGAAGAGGTACAGGGCCTAGCCCCAAGAGAGTGGCTTATGGGGGTATTCAACTCAAGGTCAAGGCCCCCAGAAAAACCCGGTCAGACGTTCAGGAGAGGAGAGCCTTGAGTACCTGTCCTGTGCACAGCCCCACCACGAGATCAGCGATGAATGTGTCCTCAGTCTCCCCAGACCGGTGGCTCACCATCACCCCCCAGCCGTTAGACTGAGCCAGTTTGCAGCTGAATAGAGAGACAACTTGGTAAGGCCTCACAGGACCTCCTCAGTGGTCGGGCTGGTGGGGCTTTTCCCCTTCAGCTTTGGCTAGTGCTGCCCAACAATGCAGTGGGCACAAAGTAGAGTAGACTTTGGGTTCTTTGGGAAGTAGGAGGCAAGGGGAGATTGCTAATCTTGAATTTGGCCTCTTGAGATGCCAGAGGGAAGAACGGCAAAATCGGAGAGAGGAATGACATGGGGTGGGAGGATGGGGCATGGCAGGTTCACAATGGCAAAGCCCTTGCAGTCAGGCCAAGGGCTTTTAACTAGCCTTGAAGTCAGGAGGCGGCCGGTGGGTCGGGTGCCGGGAGAAAGATGGATGGATTTAGAGTTAGTGGGCGAGGTTGTAGCTGGAATAACTGGGACAGAGGGAGGCTACAGTGAGCCCCACGGCCAGGATGAACTCACGCCTGAATGGACTCGGTCACCGAGCCAATCTGGTTGACTTTCAGCAGCAGGCAGTTGCAGGCCTTCTTCTCAATGGCCTGGGCAATCCTCTTGGGGTTGGTGACTGTGAGGTCATCCCCCACGATCTGAATGTTGACCCCCGTGAGGAACGAGGTCCAGGTGGCCCAGTCGTCCTGGTCAAAGGGGTCCTCAATGGACACCACTAGTGAGGTGGAAAGTAGAGTCAGAGGTCAGAGGATAGAAGGGGCCTCATGGAGGGGTGACAGGTCAAAAGACTTTGGGTAGAGATTGTGATAGGGCAAAGGATTGGAAGGACCTGCAGAGGTCACAATGAGGGCAGTGGAGTCAGTGTGTTAGGCATTTGCTGGGGACTCGGGAAGGAGCAATGCATTGGAGAAGGGGTCCTCACCAGGATAGTTCTTGATGAAGCTCTTGTACAGCTCCCCCAGCTTCTCCCCAGTAATGTGCCGTGCGGGGTCATCAGGTGATTTAAAGTCAAGATCGTATTTCCCATTACGATGGAACTCTGAAGCTGCCACATCCATGCCGATCACCACCTTGTCTGGGTACCCTGCTGCTTGGATGGCTGTCTTCAGCAGCTCAAGGGCTAGGAGAGGATCAAGAGAGGACCTAAGGCTCCAGTAGCCCCATCTCTGCAGCCCTCCTCTCTGTGGAAACCCAGGAGTTTCATCACCCCAGTGAGCACTGACCCTCATTGTTCTCCAGGATGTTAGGTGCAAAGCCACCCTCGTCACCCACATTGGTGGCATCCTTCCCATACTTGGCCTTAATGACCCCCTTCAGGTGGTGGTAGACCTCCGCGCCAATGCGCATGGCTTCCTTGAAGGAGCTGGCTCCCACGGGCAGAATCATGAATTCCTGCATGGCCAGCTTGTTTCCGGCGTGGGAGCCCCCATTGATCACATTGAAGGCCTAGGAGAGGAAGAGGGTGCTCAGCTTCAGGCCAGGGTAGCATGAGGGATCAAGTGAGGTTGGGGGGTTGAGGTGGAATCCCGGTTTCCCTGCTTACAGTTTAGGGGTGTAGGATGACTAATTTTATTACTCAGAGCCTCTTCATTCCTCTAAAATGAGGATAACACCTACAAGATTTTTGCTGAAAATCGAATGTAAAGTATGTAGCATGTACCTGGTATATAATGATGATGATGATGGTAACCATAAGAATTAACACTTCTGCAACACTTACTATATGCCAGGTAAGGTCCCTGAGTGGTACAAATGGTTTGTGTTTGGCTGCTAGCTGAAAGATTAAAATGGTTTGAATCCACCCAGAAATGCTGTGGAAGAAAGCCCTGGCAATTTACTGTAAGCTTATAGCATTGAAAACTCTGAGCTACGCAGTTCTACTCTGAAGCACAGGAGCTCTGGTAGCATAGTGCCTAAGGCACTTGACTGCTAAACCAGAAGGCTGGCGGCTCAAACCCACCAGCTACTCCTTGGAAGGAAGGTTGGGCAATCTACTTCCGTAGTGATAAAACCTCGAAAACCCAAGGAGGGGTCTCTATGAGTTGGGTCCCAACTAGACAGCAAATAACAACAACTCTGAAGCACATAGAATCACCATGCGTTGGAATCTTCTCGGTGGCAACATGTTTGGTTTTTTGTTTTTGTTTCAATGTGCCAGGCACCGCTTCAAGTACTTTACATACATAGGTCATCCTCCTCTTAGACAAGGTTCCATTCTGATGATCCCATCGTAAGTGGGTTCTGACATAAGTTGTATACCTTTTTTTAATATTTTAATTGTCATCATTATTGCCTTTTACTATTACTGTCTTTATAAATCCAAATCTTTGTTTTTTGGGGTTGGCACAAGAATGATAACATTAGCAAATTATGCACTGCACCACTGTTTGTGGTATATATTAGTAACCATAAGATGTAAAAAAAAAAAAAAAAAAGAAAAGGAGAGTCCTTAAGTCTGGCTCTTCCTAATGGAACACGTCGTAAGTTGAGAACTACCTGTATTGTATTAGCTCACTTCATTCTCAAAACAACCCTATTAACTAGGGACTCTCAGTATCCCCCATTTTACAAATGAGGAAACTGAGGCATGCAGAGGTTAAATAAATTGCCCAAGATCACACAATAGTGAACAGGCAGAGCCAGGATTCGAACCCTACAGTTTGTCTTCAAAGTTCATGCTTTTATACAATCTGCCTAATAAGTAACAACAAATGTAGCATTGAGGTTACATTTAAAGAGTTCTATAAAGAGGGAATGTGTTTCAATAAGGTTAAAGAAGATGCCAAGAGATGCCAAAATCCTGGCCACGAAGAAGCTCAGCTCCAGTCTGGTGGTGGGGGGGGTGAGTGTAGGGGTGAAATTAGAAGTTGGAGCTATTGCCTAGGATTGGAATGTGAAGGAACCGGGTTGCAAGGAAAGGAAGCCTAGGGAGATTTAAGGGAAGGTTTAGACTGCGGGCGAGGGGAGGAGCTGAACCACAGCTTAAAAGGTTCCGATTTCAGAAAACACTTTCTTTGAAGCTGGTTCTGAACCGTGCTGCTAATGCACCAGAAGGAGCCCTGGTGGTGCAGTGGTTAAAGCACTCAGCTGCTAACCAAAAGGTCTGTGGCTCAAACTCACCAGCTGCTCAGTAAGAGAAAGATGTCGCAGTGTGCTTCTTTAAAAGATCACAGCCTTGGAAACCCTAAGGGGCAGTTCTGCTCAATGGCTATGGGTTTGGTTTGGGCCTATGCACCCTGAGCTGGGTGGAGCCAGCTCTGTTGTTGGGATGTCGGGACATGGCAGGGCAGCGGCACTCACAGGCACTGGGAGAACCAGGTCCGGGTTCCCGGCGAGGTCCGCAATATGGCGGTAGAGTGGAACCCCCTTCTCAGCTGCTCCTGCCTTGCACACAGCCAGGGACACACCCAAGATGGCATTGGCCCCGAATTTGGCTGGAAGGAAACAAGTGAGAAGAAAGGATGAGAGTTCCTCCTCCCTCAGGGTTTGGAGTTACCTCCTCAAACACCCTCTCTGGTTACCCCAGGAAGAATCCAGAGCCCCAAACCACTGGGCATTCAGAATTTGTTAACTGTTCTCTCCCCATGCACCCAAGGGACTCTGGGAGACCCAAACCTAGGGGAATGTGTCAGCTTCATGTCTGCATCCACAGCCCAGCCCAGGCCTGGCAGACTGCAGGCATCAGGAAATGCCTGTGGAATGAATACAAATCCATCCAGCTGCGATGTGCCCCAAAACGTGGGACACAAAAATAACCCAAATCAGGCCTCTGCCCCTGGGGTTTCTCCCTTCCCCACCTGCACCCGTTCCTTCCTTCAGTCTTCCCCTTTCACTCACACTTATTCTCGGTCCCATCCAGCTCAATCATAAATTTGTCAACTTTTTCTTGATCCACAACACTTAGTTTCTGGAAGGGCAGGTTTGAGGAAGGAGAGCAGAGGTCAAATTTTTGAGGAGTTGGGGCATGTCCAAGAGGAAGGAGGAGTGAAGGTATTTGGGAGAGAGGAGATGGGTGGTACCTCCCAGGAATGGGTTGTCTAGGGTGAGCAAGACAGGGGCACAGGGAAGAGGGCAGGGGGAGCACTTGCCTTTCCCAGCAGAGCGGGGCCTAGAGTCTTGTTGATGTGTTCCACAGCCTTCAGGACCCCTAGAGAGGCCAGGGAGGGGCTCAGAAGGGCTCTGATCTCCTAACTAGGTCTCTTCCTGTGCAACCCAATGCCCCAAGAGCTTCAAGTCCCATCCTCTACCCCTCCTGCATTGGCCCTTGCTCACCTTTCCCCAGGTATCGTGATTTGTCTCCATCTCTCAGTTCCAGAGCTTCATAGATTCCTGTGGAAGCTCCACTGGGCACAGCTGCTCGGAATCGGCCTGGACAAAATAAATAAATAAATAAACTTGTTGCTGTTGTTCCAACTCATAGCAATCCTATAGGACAGAGTAGAAGTGCTCCATAAGGTTTCCTAGGCTGTAAATCTTTACAGAAGCAGACTGCCTCATCTTTCTGCCTTGAAGCAGCTGGTGGCTTTGAACCACCAACCTTCTGGTTAACAGTCAAATGCCTTAGGCACTGCACTACCCGAGCTCCTTACGGTACCACCTGGGCTGCTTAATTGGCCTGGGGTAGGAGGAACTGGAAGATCACAGAGTCCCATCCATATCCTAAGGACTGAGATCTTTCTGAGCCAGAGTTAGAAGACAGCACAGAAAGAAATATCTGCTTCTCTCAGCTGAGGAACTAGTTGGAAGAGAAACGCCTAGGGAAGAATCTGGAGTAGGGGACCCCAGAGAAAAGAAGATGTGGCACATAGCTGGGGGGCAAAGGCCAGATAGGAGTGGGGTCTCCTAAGGCAAACTGATCCAATGATCCTCTGTTACCCTTGGCCGTGTGTAGATCCACTTCTACCGTGGGGTTGCCCCTGGAGTCCAGGATTTCCCGGGCAAAGATTTTCTGCATAGCCATGGCTCCTGGACAAGAAGTGGGAGTGGAGTGAGTGTGGACAGTTGATCCCTTAAGGAAGCAGAAACCCCTTGCCCTTTAAGAGTCTTCCCCACCCCAAGAAGGCAGGTGCTGGAGCTAAAAATATCCCCTAAAAAGGTCACAGACCAAAGAAGCAGGCATAGCCCCCTCCCCCACTCAGAGCCTCTCCTATTCCACCCCCATGGTAATATGGGGAGAGACCTAATTAGGAGGTCAGCTCTTCTGAAGCCCCTCCCTGACCTTTCAGGGGTCCTTTCTTTTTATAACTCCTTAGATTCTACCAGTCCCGAACCCCCGATTTCCTCATATCTACACTTGTGCCTTCTCCTTCCCCATTTCTGGTCAAGCAGTCTAATCTCCATGGCCACCTAGCCCTCAAATCTTCTCCAGCTATTCAGGTTCTCCTTTTCCTGCTCTTCAATCTTCTCCAAATCCTGACTGATCCCAAATTCCCCACCTACCTCCAAGTCTAACTACCCTCCCTACCCACCCCTGCCAGCCTCATTTCCCTGTGTCTTTGCATGCTACCAGATTTTGCCCCATCCTGTCTGCTCCAGTCTTTCTCAAGGCCCTCCAGTCCCAGGTGGAAAAAAAAAAAAAAAAGTAGAAATGTCCCCTACTTGCTCTGAGCCATCACCACCCTCACCTTTCACCACCCTATCCCCTGGGGCTGGAAGATTCACCAGACCTGGGATGTCTTCGCTGGGGGCCTGGGGTGAGCTCTGAGTTTAGGTGGCAGCTGGGACAATGTCAGCTCACCCCCTCTCAGGCTGGGCATTTATTCTCAAGCCACCCAAGTCCCCGCCAGCCCCGCCTCTCTCTCTCCATATTCATCCCCTCCTCTCCCCACGACACCAGGCTGGCAGCCAAGTGCCCACAGAAGCCTGAAGTAGGAAGCCTTTGGCCCTGGGACCTGTCCCCTTCCCAAAGGCCACAGATGCCCCTCCCTCCCTCTCCCACAAAATCCTTCTTTTTTTTAAATCCTACCTCCTGGGAGGTGCAGGGAAGGGGCTTCAGATTGGGGAGGGGTCTTACCCTCCCCAGGAGTAAACTCCCCTTTCCGTAAAGGTTAAAGGGGAACTACTGCCCTTTAGGAAAGGCCAGAGGTAACTTGAGCTTGCAGGGCTGGGGAGGGGGCCAGGAAGAGGGGCTGCAGGATTGACATCCACACATGCTCAGTTTTCTTGGCGGCGCGGGCTGCCTTTGCCTTCAAGTGGGGCAAGGAGGCGGAGTTCTGGGCAAGCTGTCGGTCTAAAAAGTGAACCCTACCCAGAAGGTGAGAGGGTCTCACCTCTTAGGGTCCTTCTCATAACTGCCTCTCTCGGCTCCACCCTACCCGAACCCTATCCCCGCCAGCCAAGGGGCGGGGAGAGGGCCTGGAGATGAATTTAGACCAGCCGTCAGAGCTGGCTCCGCGCCCGACTGATAGCGCTGGAACAGCACTTACTGTCCAGCGTGGAGGCTGTGGGTCTGGAGTCCCTTTCCCCACAGACTACGGGCGCTTCAGGGATGATGGATCCCATCAAAGGATGATGTTGAGTCACGAATGAATAACATGAATGGACCCGAGGAAGGGGTGGCCCTCTGTGAGTGTCGGAACGCCTGCGCCAGTAGGGCCATCTGCTTTGTGGAGTTCTCGGAAAGCGGATCTCTGCACTGGACCACGCTCTCCGCCTTGGAGTGTCTGGGTAGAGCGCTGTCGGTCTCGAGTTCTGCCTGCAACTTCACCCGGGAAAGGGAGGGACGCCGAGGTTCGGGCAGGCGAGTTACCGGGCGCATGGCTCGGAGGTCTCTCCCGCCGGCGCCGGAGCCGCTGGCGCCCAGTGACTCACCCCGGCGCCCTCCCCTCTCTCTGCTCCAGGCCCCGCCTGCCCCATGGTGTCTGCCCTCCCAGCCCCCACTCCGGATCTCTGCCCCCTAAATCTTCCATCTCGCCCTCCTGCCTTATCTCTGGCTGCTCCCTCCCCAGATTTTTTCACCCTGGGGTGGGAGGTGCGGCAGGCCAGAGGTCAGGAGATTGCGGGCTAGGAGCACTGCCACGTGCCCGAGACCGGCTCCGCCCGAGCTGGCCAGTGACTCAGCCACGGCGGCTGTCGAGGAACACGGGCCCGGGGGGTGCCGGTGCCATGGGATTCAAGGTGCACATTACGAAGCCGGGCCGTTTCTGAGGATGAGGAAAAATCGAAGCCCCTTCGCTCCCAGGAGGCCCTGCGTGACCTCCGCGTCCAGCCCCGGAGGGACCGGAAGCAGCCGAGCCCCTCAGCGGTGACCGGAGCAGACGGAACTGGTTCATCTAAGCGGATGACAGGGAAAAGTCCTTCATCCTCTTCCCAGTTGACAGCGATCGAATTAATTGCGTACAAGTTCTTAGCTTAAGTTTTATTGAAGAAAGAAAAAATGTAAAGCTCTAAACAAACGGGCCCAAAGGAAATGGGACTTTCCCCTTCTTGAAAAAGTTTCCAATCTTGTCGCTGGTATTCTTCCGCCTTAAGAAATAGTCCAGTCCTTCAAGCCCTGAGGGCGCCCGCGTTCAATGACCTCTGCAGAGACAGGCCAAGGGGCACGGCCGGTGACACAAAGGCGGGGCTAAGACGTGGGGTGAGCCCCTGGGCTAGAGCTGCCCGAGAAAGGATAATCCCCTGGAGTAGGGGTGGGCTCAAGTAAGCCCAATTTGGGTGACCCAGACAGATGCTGGGGACAGAAGTCCCCCCAGTGGGTGCCTTCAGCTCTGAAAAGGGCCAAGGTATTTTGCCGAACTCTCCTCTCCCTTATTTCTTGAATAAATATAATCAAGGGCGTAGAGGCAACAGTACGCGCGCCCTCGCCACCGCCCCTTCCTCTAGGCGGGATACACGTCTCCGGCCCGCCTTTCTTCGCATGAAAGTCCAAGTTTTTCCGGCAACTCGCGCCCAGGCGCGCGCCTGTGAAGCCGGCAGCTAGCCTCAACCGTCCCACACGCCTTCCCTCCAGCCCCGGCGCAGGCGCAGGCGCACGCGCCGCCGCCCGCCGTCCCTTCCCTCCGGAGGAGGTTGGGGGGAAGGGATAATCGTTCCGTTAACCCTGGGATCCCCAAACCCTTTTCCATATCATTTGCTAAATTTGCAGCTTGCTAATTCTTCCTCATTTCTCTGCCCTTCCTTTCTCTGGCTCACTCACTTCTCCCTAAAGTCTGGTTTATTATATTCAATACAAAGTAGAACCTTAACCTTAACGTCGGCCCCCCCCCCCCTTTTTACACTGCTTTCCATCGAACTCTGCAAATTTTGCAATAGGGGGAGGGATATTTTAAATTGCATTTGCAAAGTTCGGTGTCCGGGCAGGCGATGGGGGAGGGAGAGAATAGGAGCTGGCCCCGCCCCTACCGCTCATTGCAAATAAAAATCTAGTTGGGGGGGGGGAGGAGGAGCAGGAAGTGGCGGTGCGAGGGTTGCTGCACAGCTAGCAGAGCCGCGGTCCGGACGGCAGCGCGTGCCCCAAGCTCTCCGCCTCCCCCCCCTCCCGCCAGCCCGAGGCAACCCAACCTCAGCCCGCCGCCCCAGCAGCAGCACCGAGAGCAGCACTAGTAGCAGCGCCATGGCCGGGTGGAACGCCTATATCGACAACCTCATGGCGGACGGGACCTGTCAGGACGCGGCCATCGTGGGCTATAAGGACTCGCCCTCCGTCTGGGCCGCTGTCCCCGGGAAAACCTTCGCCAACATCACGGTACTGCGAAGTCTTCGCGGTCCGGGAGACAAGCTGGGCTTGGACCGAGGGAGGGTTTTGGGTGGGGGCGGGCGCGGTCTGGGAAGGGCAGCGAAAGGCCGACCCAGTCCTTGCTCTGGAAGCGGCACGAATGGCGGAGCACGTGAGTGGGTCCTTCTGTTGCCCCCATAAGTCCTACGCCCCAAGCGGCGGCGCCTATCCCGCCGGCCGCCCTCCTTTCCGCGACGGGGCGTTACATCCGGGGCACAGGGCGGGGAGGGGCGCGCCTCCCGGTACGGCGGCCCACTTCCGCCTCATCCAGGGCGGGGCGGACACGCTCTGCAATTTTAAGCAGGAATTAAAGACTGAGAAGGGGCTAGGGAACCCCTGAACCCCCTGCTCTACTTCCGGCTTCCAGCGTGCGCTTCCTCCACCATTGTTCCCCCCTATGCAGGAGGGAGCCCTAGGCGCTTGGTCTGGGTCCCATGCCCGCCTCCCTGGGCTCCCTGCCCCTCCCAACTCCATTAGAAAGGGTGAGGCCGCCACAAGCCCCCCTAACTCGGCACGTTGGACCCAACATTCCTGAGATCAGTCCCGGAAGTCCCCTCACCCGCCCTTCCCGCCACTCAGCGGGGCCTACAGCGGGGAACTTTATGAGAAGTTCTGATAGAGTATAAGTTAATGAATAAGGGATGAGTACTGCTGTCCCCATCACCACCTTCCCGGTCCATACTGCCCGGAAGTGGGGAGGGGGAACGGAAGTTCGAAGGGGGGAGGGGATTTCCGGGCATGAGGGGACCGGATGTGGGGGTTTGGGGTGTAAGGGGGAGACGGCGAGAAAGGTTCCTTGAGGTAGCTAGAAGGGAGAGCTGACTGGCCGTGTATGATCCTGGACCTCTTTCAAAAGTTTTTTTCAACCTTCTCACAGAATCTTCAGGGGTCTGTTTCTTCTTTATCTTGGGGCACAGACACCTGGACCTAAACGTTAGGTTACTTGGAGACCCAGGCGTCCGGGTCCCTAACAACTCCTGCAGAACCTTTGACCAAATAAGGGCAAAGTTGCTGCTCCTGCCTCACCCGCCCCCTCCCTTCCCCTCTCTGCTTCTGCTTTTCCTGAAGGAGAGTTTTGAGCATCCAAAGGCTCCCCGCTCTTTTCCACTCCACTCTCCTCCCTGATATTTGGTCCCTTTTCAATCCTGAGTTTGCCTCCCTTTTTAAAAACGGAGAGCTAAGTCTCTGGAGGAACATGGCATCCTTTATTCTCTGTTACCATTCTTTAGGTTTGAGGCTCATGATCTTTTGTGCATTAACTTCCCGGTCTTGAATTTCTCAAATTTCAGGACTTGTACAAAGCAAAATACCTCTCCTCTCTGAAGGTTTTTTCTAGCTCCCTGAGAAGTGGAAGGAAGATAGGTCCTTGGAGAAAAGAGTGGGAACCTTGGTGCACTGACTCCCTTGATAGATCCTTGTTCCCCTTTCAGCCAGCTGAGGTTGGAGTTCTGGTTGGCAAAGACCGGTCAAGTTTTTTCGTGAATGGGCTGACACTTGGGGGCCAGAAATGTTCTGTGATCCGGGACTCACTGCTGCTGGATGGGGAATATACCATGGATCTTCGTACCAAGAGCACTGGCGGAGCCCCAACCTTCAACCTCACTGTCACCATGACTGCCAAGAGTGAGTTTCTGACTCTTAACCCGTTTTACCTTTGGCATCCCTAACATATCTTCGATTTTACTGAATTTTCTGTGTGGTTCTCAGTGTAAAGGGAATCAAACCAGTGCTATACTTCCAGTTGTGTTCCTGGATACTAGGCTGTTTTATCTTTGTTCCTCATCTTATAAAGTAGTTGGAACTGCATTACCTCAGTTCCTCTCTGCCATGAGACTTTTCTGGTTATTACAGAAACTCCATGTTCATGGAGGTAGACTGCTGGGGTCCTAAGCACTTAGCTCTCATCTTTTGATTTCTTTTGTTATAACTTAAGATCGCTGGCTCATCCACAGCCATTTCTGGCCTGAACACATGAGTCAACAGTCCGGGAGCCTTTGACCCCTAAATTTTAATCTGTTCCTCCCCAGCCTTTTAAGCTTGATTTTCCCCCTTTTGAAAAGCCCCATTGTTTTCAGGGTGACTGACAGCCTGCCTGTGTGTGTGGGGGGGGCAGCTGGGAGGGATGAGGTTGGGTTACAGCCTCCAGGGCTGGACAGCTGCTGAACAGCTGGCAGGGGGTGGATTTGTGACACCTGGGTCCTAGCCTCCTTTCTCTTTTCTCCAGCGCTAGTCCTGCTGATGGGCAAAGAAGGTGTCCACGGTGGTTTGATCAACAAGAAATGTTATGAAATGGCCTCCCACCTGCGGCGTGCCCAGTAC
>NW_006921629.1:16071447-16082202 GCF_000298275.1 Orycteropus afer afer
TTGAACCGCCAGCCGTCTGGTTAGCAGGCAAGTGTCTTAGCCACTATGCTACCAGAGCTCCCTGAGGCACTATAGGATTAAATAATTTTGAGTTTCTTGCCCTGGAGTCTTAAGACCAAGCACCTGTGTCAGGTCTATTTGGCCAGGGGGCCCAGTCTCCCGTGGCACTGCCAGTCTAGGCTCCTCAAGTGTGCTGGGTGGATTGGGCATAATGGAATAGAGCCATCCAGACCAGAGAATGGGTTTAGGCCTGCGGGTAAGGCAGGGCTAGTTGAGTCATCCCCCATGTGTGGGTGGGGCTCCCCCTCTCTGAGTCACAGTAAATGCCTACTAGGGCTGTCCCCATGACTACAGGTTAGTTTCTCCCAGCACCCTCTGCCAACCACGATTAGAAAAAATAAAATTAAGACCAAAAGGGGGGTGATTACCCTAAGGATAAGTTAGGGTAAGTTCAACTGTATAAGGCTGATCTCACCCTTAATCCAAAAAAACAATTTTATTAAGAAGTGAAGACCCAGTTCCTTTGCACCTCTCCCCAACCCCCTCAAAAGGATAGGGTTGGGGGAGGGAAAAACCTGGGGCTGAAATGTCCCCAAACCCCCAACACAGGAAACTGGAGGGAGAGGGGGTGTGCAAATAGGTCACTGGAGAGGGTGGGGGTGGGAAGGGAGAGTCTTAGACCAGGATGGCAGCTGAAGAGGAAGGAGGTGAGGACAAGGCATCTGTCGCATCCGTTGAGGGCCCAGGAAAAACGCAGGGGGCTGGGGCCAGGGAACCAAAAGAGGTGGGAAGAGTGGGGCTTGACCCCAGGAGGGGGGTCCGTTCTGAGGCAGGGTGGTCTCTTGGCTCCCCTTCCTCATCACCCTCTTGCCCCTGAGTTTCTTCTTCCTGATCCTCCTCGCCAGGACCCCGATGGACAGGCTGCTTGCAGATGGGGCAGGTCTTCCGGGTCTGAGTGAGCCAGGGGTCCACGCAGCGGCTATGGTAGGCTGTGGAAAGGAATGAGGTGAGACACTAATGCCTGCTGGGGGTGGGTAGGAACATGGGCACAGGTGGCAAGGGCCTCACCGTGAGCACAAGGGAGTACCCTCAGCTTGTCCCCATCCTCATACTCATCCAGGCAGATGGCACAGACATCATACTCGTCTCCTGGGGGAGGGAGAGAAGGGTGGCCTCATTCACTGAGCATTCCAGGGCCTAAGACAATTCATACAGGAGGCCTACTGTGGAGCCAAGTCCTACAAAGTTTCCCCATCTACAAAGCCAGTATAAGAGCTAAGATGGGTAGGGTAAGGCCAGGACAGACACAGATGACAGCACAAGCCAAGAGAGGTAAGAAGGGAAGTGGTTAATTTTTTGGGGGGGGGGTAGAGGGTGGAGAGACAAAGTAGGAGGAGTAGAAATAGGGGCAGGGCCTCTGTTCTAGCCTTATATGGGCACCAGAGGATCTAGGGCCTAAAAACCCAGCCCCTCCTTACCTGTTCCTTCCTAGGCTGAAACCTCTTCACTTCTCCTCCCTATTTTTCTCTTCTATCTTCTCCCTAATAAGCCAAGTCTGTCCCTCCATCTTTTCCTCCAAGTATTAATTATTTTTGTTTTCTTTCCTATCCTCCTGTCTTCTCTCGTATTTGCGGGTAAAAAAAGAAAAGGTGGCATCTCAAGAGCTCACAGATACCTCTCTGCCATCTTACTTTACTTTTTATCTCGGGGCGCAAACATTTTCAGAACCAGGTAAGCTGCAGGAAAGGCCCTCTTCCTCCCAACTTCACTCACCCTTCTGGTAGTCATGTGTAGGAATCTGTTTCAGCTGCTCTTTGGTCAGTCGGTTCCGCTGGAGCCGTTTCCGGTGCTGGATACAACGAACTATCTAGGGAGTGGATGGACCAGGCTTATGGAACAACACTGGACAATCTAGCACACACCAACCATGTCACCTCCCAACTCCAGATCCAGGCTGGCCTTACAGTCCCCAGCTGCACTTAATCATACTCTGAGCTACTCACCATTACTGCTCCCATAGCCAAAACCAGCAGTCCCACAATTCCTGTGAAAGGGATGAGATAATAGCCCAAGGGGAAGCTATTGTCTGGGACTAGCAGGACCCGAGCCCTGGGGAAAAGACGACCAGTGTCAGAGGGGCAAAAAAGACTATAGGATAAAGGAGGACAAAGTAACTGGCTCTGGACAAGGCCCATGGGTGGGGATGAAGGTGGGAAGAAAGTCAAGGCAATGTAGTGAGAGCCTGAGGCTCAATGGTTAGGACAGTAAAGCTTAGGATCTGGGTTGGCAGGGAATTGCCAAAGACAGGCTGGGAAGGGAGGCACAAGTCCTACCCCTTCTCATAGACGAAGAGGGCACGCAGGTACTCAGAACTCCTCTCCCCAATAAACACAGACGGGATCCAGATCTGCTGTTGGATTTCTTCTGTAGGGATCAGGGTGTTATGCCGAGATCAGCTTCTTTTCCCTAAGCCTTCAGCCCTCCCACCATCCCTCAGTCTGAATGAAAACCCAGCTGACAGACATCCCAGCCTTACCACTATTCCACACCATGTTCAGAAGTTCATTGGAATTCACATTGTGGACCACAGCTGCCCCATACCCAGCCTTCTGAGCATTTAAGACCTATTGACAAGGCAGGGGATAAGAAGCCATTATGGGCTTTGCCTCCCTTCATTCCTGGTGACTTTTTTTTTTTTACCCTCGGCTTCCCAGCTCCCACTCCACATTCAGCAACCTTGAGGTCAAAGTTGCAGTTGAATCTTCGAAGCAGTGCAATAAAGACTGACCCATTGACCGGGGCTGGGGGTGGTGGGGCAATAGGGCTGCAGGCATTAGCTGGGTGAGCCTCCACAAGGAACCCCTGGAGGAGAGAAGCAAATAATAGTTGGAGGTCTGTTCCCTAGGTTCTATGCCCACAGGGCCCCCAAACACACTGGTTCTCACATGCTGTACATCTTCTACACCTACTTCCCTTGTCATTCCTGGGTCTGGGCATCCCAGCCCAATCAGAAGTCTAATCTCTTACCCTCTTGAGTTTGCAATTACAGCAAACAGCCTTTATTTACCACATCCTCCCAGCATCTTGCTCCTTGTCCCAGATGGCCTAACCAGCATCCCATACTCCAAGTGAATCCATGTTTCTGGGTTCCTGTTTCCCACTGATTATAATTCTACCTCTCCATGTCACTTTCCCTCAAGTTCTGCTTCACATTCCCTTCTCCAATAAACACTGTTCCAGAACACACACCTTACTCCCATTTCTCCCAACCCATCTCACAACTGTATTACTTATGACCAACTGAATTCTTGCCATTGACATTTTCATTAAGGAAGTACTACAAAATTGTTTATCTAACTTCACCCTCACAACCTGAAATGATTTATATTAGTTCACTTGAGGAGGCCTGGTAGCACAGTGGTTAAAGCGCTGGGCTGTGAATCCAACAACCTCCCCCCCCCCCGAAAAAGATAGCACAGTCTACTTCTGTAAAGATTTACAGCCTTCAAAACCCTATGGGGCAGTTCTACAATAACCCATAAAGTCACTATTGAGTTGGAATTTACTCCAGGGCACTGTTTTTTTTTTTATCCCCCTTTACAGTAAAACTAAGGTTCTGAAAGATAATTAACTTGTCCAAGGCCAGACCAGCAATAACTGGCTCCACAGACTCTACTGATAAGGACCACATTGCTGTCCCTTTTATCTTAGTCCATTTTCAGGCTCCCTCACAGGGCTGGGAGTTCGGGTGAGCACTTTGGTCTTCTCACTCGCTTTCTGAATTCCACACTTGACGTGCTCATACACTTAGTTCCCAACTTGAATCTTTTCCCATCTCCAGCTTCACCTACGGCAAGGTTCCTCCACGCTTGCCCAAGATAAGACTTGGAGAAATAAGAAAAGGGAAGAAAATCACCTGGAGTCCCTCCTGGCTCAGGGTAGCCCCAAAAAGAGCTGGGAGGTCTGCAAAGTCCATGCTGGTGTTGTGGTCCGAGGTCTGCGGACAAAAGAGTCCATGTTCTCCTTCTGCTTGCAACCCCTCCCTTCAGCGCCCTTCCCCCATCCGCCCTCAGACTCACCGCTCTAATGAGCCCTCGGATGGGGGCCGCTCCCCACAGCACAGTGGCCACAACCACAGGAAGCGGGAAGGCCGCAGGGTGCATGGCAGCAGGAGATAAGCTGAGGAGCGGCGTCCTGGGTAGCAGGAGCAGAAGCGGAGTTCTGCGTCCTCCTCGCCTCCTTCAGGATCCCAGGGGTCCCACTACCCCCAGGTTCCACTTCCTAGCTACATGGGGGCGCCAGAGAAGGGACCTCAACCCGTTTTGGAGAGTTGGAAGAAAAACACTAAATGTACCCTTTCCTAGTTAGGGGGATAAAATGAGGAGAGGAGACGGAAGCTAGCACCGGTGACAAAAACTTCGGGGAGGGTGGGGGGAGCTCCAGGAGGTGGGACTTCCGGCCAGGTGGGCCGTCTTCCTAGTCCCTGGAAAAGGGTTTCCGGTAAAGAAAGGCAGCCGCTTCAAGCACTGGATGCGCAAGATGAAGGACTTCCAATCCTAAAAGGCCGGTTAAGAGAAAAGTCAGAAGTGAAGGCAACGCCTGTGGAGATACAAGGAGCACCGATGCCCCATACAACGACCTGTTCGTTTACCCTGTACTCTCTAGGATCCGGGAGCTATTCTATTTACAAACCTCTCCTCCCTCTGGCTTTCTCCGCCGCAGAGGTCTTTCAAGTGTCGCGAGAATGCTCACCACATTTCTCACACACACCCCCTCCCGCCGCGCCCAAGTTGAAGGCTTCCTGTATCTATCGCGAGAGACCGCCTAACTTTGGCTGGCCTAACTCACTCGCTCTCGCGAGACTTTCAAACAAATTCTCTTATTTCCCGCGATTCTAATTCGGTAAAAACGGCGCCCCCACGCTGGCTTCCCAGTATGCCACACCTCTTTCCACACCCATCCTTCAAGCTCCTCCTTCAAACTCCACCTAATTCCCGGCCTCCTTTGCGCTGCGCGCCTGCGCCAACTTGCAGCTAGCGGGTGGCAGACCTGTGAGCCGGAGGGGCGTGCGCGCGCGTCCTGGCCCCTGTTGCGCGCGCGGTGTCACCTTGGGCGCGAGCGGGGCCGCGCGCGCACGGGACCGGGAACCAAGGGTGCATTGAGTGGTGATGGCGGCGGCGGCGGCGAGTCCCGGGGCCGGCGGGATGGACGGGAAGCCCCGTACCTCCCCTAAGTCCGTCAAGTTCCTGTTCGGGGGCCTGGCCGGGTAAGCTCAGGCCCCAAGGATGGGAAAAGAGGAGGAACGAACGGGTGCAAAACTGGGCCTTGTTCATCCTTGAGTCTATTACAATGAGCCGAGCCAGCACCGGGTCAGCACGCTCCCCAGCGTAGTGGAAGGCTCGTGATGAGCTGCCTGGACTTCTTCACCCATTACAGGGCCCTTCTCTGTGCTGCATGCATGGTCTTTACACGATCTCTGCTGGGCCACATGAGTTTCTTAGTCCGTTGCTTGACTTCACCAGGCTATATGGGATCCCAGGTCGCTACATGGTTGCAGCCGGACTACGTGAAGTCCCAATCATGCATGCCCCCTTGCCCGCGTCCCCGAATGCACTCCCCGGTCACTGCTTGACCCCCACGGAGCTGCATGGAGCCTTTTCATTGCATGGCCCCTTTGGAACACTGGATTTTTCAGACACAAATTTACGCACATGCTTACCAACCACCTGGACCCTTAGTGAGTCTCATGGCAGATCCTGCCCTTCATGACCCCTTTGTTGCCAGGCTCCGGTGGGCATTGGTAGATCCTGACTTTTGATTCCACTTGAGGAGTCAAAGTGAAACCTGACCTTTGACTCCACTCCTATTTTCCCCCAGGATGGGAGCTACAGTTTTTGTGCAGCCTCTGGACCTGGTGAAGAACCGGATGCAGCTGAGCGGGGAAGGGGCCAAGACTCGGGAGTACAAAACCAGCTTCCATGCCCTCACCAGCATCCTGAGAGCAGAAGGACTGAGGGGCATTTACACTGGGTACTAGGGCCACAGGATGGGGCGTGGGGCTGGAGTTGGCAGCGCCACACCTTGGCCTGATGCACTGACCTCTCACCCCCCCAGGCTGTCAGCTGGCTTGCTGCGCCAGGCCACCTATACCACCACTCGCCTTGGCATCTACACCGTGCTTTTTGAGCGTCTGACCGGGGCGGATGGTACACCCCCTGGGTTTCTGCTGAAAGCTGTGATTGGCATGACCGCAGGTGCAACTGGTGCCTTTGTGGGAACACCAGCCGAGGTAGCTCTCATCCGCATGACTGCTGATGGCCGGTGAGTTTTAGGCCTGAGCCTGCCCCCAGGCTCGTTCTGTGGAATCTAGAAGAAAAGGACCACTTTCTCCTGCCTGGTGTAGAGCAGAGCGTTCCCTTGTTCTGATCGCCTTTCTTTGTTCCTGTGGGATAGGGTGGGCCATCCTAAGTTTGGGCTCCTCCTGCCTTCCTACCAGGCTTCCACCTGACCAGCGCCGTGGCTACAAAAACGTGTTTAATGCTCTGATTCGAATCACCCGGGAAGAGGGGGTCCTCACATTGTGGAGGGTGAGTGGACTGGAGGGCCTGGAGACTTGAGGGAATGGAGTCTGATCGCAGGCGTTTCTGACTCTTCCTCCGCTTTCCCCCACCTCAGGGCTGCATCCCTACCATGGCCCGGGCTGTTGTGGTCAACGCTGCCCAGCTCGCGTCCTATTCCCAATCCAAGCAGTTCTTGCTGGACTCAGGTGAGACCCAGAGCTGGGCCCTTAGCTCCCAGCCTGTCTGGGCCAGCTCCAAGCTGACTACGTGCCACTTCCTGCTCCACTCCCTCAGGGTACTTCTCTGACAATATCCTGTGTCACTTCTGTGCCAGTATGATCAGCGGCCTGGTCACCACCGCTGCCTCCATGCCCGTGGACATTGTCAAGACCCGGTGAGTGTGTAGGCCTGGGCTTGAAGGGGATGAGAGGGCCCCCTTTATGTGTCTCATATCCCCATCTTTTTACTCCCAGGATCCAAAACATGCGAATGATCGATGGGAAACCAGAATATAAGAACGGACTGGTGAGGAAGCAGGGCCAGGGCCGTGGGCTGGAGGGTTGGATACCCTGGGGAGGGATGCACGGGTAACTGAGGGAAAGCAGGACAGGGCCGTAGAGGCCAGGTCCTGGTCCCAATGTCCTGCCTGCCTGTCTGTCTAGGACGTGCTGGTGAAGGTCATCCGCTACGAGGGTTTCTTCAGCCTGTGGAAGGGTTTCACTCCGTACTATGCCCGTCTGGGCCCCCACACCGTCCTCACCTTCATCTTCTTGGAGCAGATGAACAAAGCTTACAAGCGGCTCTTCCTCAGTGGCTGAGGCGGGTGGAGGGTCAACGTTCGCTTAGTCGGTGTGCCGCGGGGGGCCTGGACTCTGCTGCCCTGGGCCCCTCTATTTATTTCCCTTCCACGTTGTGTGGTCTCCTCCTTTGCCATAAAGGATTTTGGTCTGTTCCGCCCCTGCTCCAGTCTGCCCTGGTTGTCCTGATCCTCACGATCTTTCTGAGGATGCCTAGCCTCCTTTTGGGTGTTAGTTTCCAGACACACAGGACAGCAGAAGGCCCCCCTTCTTAGTGGAGACGTGGAGGTCTGTCTGAGTGGAGAGCAGAAGCTACTCACAGTGGTAAAAGCGGCTGCGGTGGGAGGACATGGCACTCCCTCCTTCCATCTCATTGAGGGCTTGATCAATAAATCTAATCGATGACACCACCCCCAAATCTAGAGCGTTGTGGGAGCCAGCAAGGGGAGGAGACTGGACAGGGAAGCTGGTGTCTCTGGAGAACAGGAATTAGAGTTTTTCAGAAAAATTACTAAAGGAAAACAGTTAGTATTATGCAAATGCTGTGTGAATCAGCCAGGTCATAGATGATGTAAAGAAACCTAAAAGTCTAGGCTCTATACGTTGCTTTCTGGCTTCTTAGCCAACAATGTGATAGATGAGCTCAAGTCATTTCATATAGCCCTTGTAAAAGTCTCTAGGGTCTGGTACCTGCTTCTGCAGCCTAAAAAACCAAACTCACTGCCATCAAGTTGATTTGACTCATGGCGACCCCTCCTTGGGTTTCTGAAGCAGTATTTCTACAGATGGAGGTTACCCAATTTTCCTTCCGAGGAGTGGGTGGTGGGTTTGAACTGCCCGCTTTCTGGTTATCAGTCAAATGCTTAGGCACTTCGCCACCAGAGATCTTCTGCAGCCTAGTGGGGGAGAAAGTAAAGAGAGGGGAACAGACCTTTGAGGGTTGGAGCCAGTGGGGGCTGAGAGCTTAGGGTGAGCACAGGAACCAGGCCTCCAAAGCTGGGAGGCTTGAGGAAAGGGAGGAGGATGGCTGGAGACTTGATCTGGTTCCCTTCCTAGGTAGTGAGTAGCTTGGCTGTTTGTTTAGGAGATGTATGGTTTACAGGCCCTGCCCTCAAGGAGCCTAAAAACCTCTTGGAGCATGAAAGGGCATCAGAAGGTCAAACTGGGAGGAGAGCTGGACACCAGGAGCCTGAAGGCTTCGTGCCAGGCCAGGGGACAGGCAGGCAGCAGGTGGGAGCTGCCTCCTTGGCAGTCTTCTTGTGGACAGAAGAGGTGGAGCTTAGCAGCCTGGTGTTCCTGCTTGTCTCCTGCCCCTGCCTCCCTTCTCACTTCCTTCCGTGCACACTTTGTGGTGGGCCATAGTGATCACTATGAGACACTTGAAGCCTGGACTCAAGCCTGGCTTGAGTTCTAGGTTCAAAAGGGAAGATGATGCAGAAGTGACTGGGAACTGGAACTGGAGCAGTAGCTAGGTACAGGGTAGCTTGGAGCACCTGGCCCAGCCCAGGGAGTAGAAGTACTCTTGGATAGTGGTAGTTAGACCGGTTAGGAATGGAGGAGGAAGCAGTGGCAGCCCCTCTGGCTAGAGTGGGAGCAAAGGCTTAAAGGAGAAACTGTTGGGGAGCAGATAAAATGAGAAGTGTGCCATTGCTGGAGCGTAGATGGTGGAGTGTGTCGGGAGAGATGAGAAGCTCAGCTATTAGATGGAGTCTGCGTGGAAGTTCCTGATTGCTGAGCTGAAGACTTTGGCCTGTACCCAGGGAAGAGTTCAAAGCAGGAGAGTTGTGATCATACTTTCAAGTTAGGAAGATGGAGCACCCTCTGGAATAGGAATCTTCATGGAGCCAGGAAGGCCTAGCCTTGATTCCATTCTCTGGGCCATAAACCCTGCTTGGGCTGGAGACAAAGCAGCAGTAGAGAAAGGCCTGCCCAGTGTGGTAAGGGGTATGCAGAATCTCTGGCACAGGGAATAAGTGCTTCCATTTGCCTGTAGCCTACCTTAAGAACCAGAAACCTAAGACCCTTAGGTAAAACTCGCCAAGATGGAGCACACGGCCAGCCCACCTGAGTGGTACAAGGAAGCTGCATTTCTGGAGCTGCAGATGGAAGCAGGCCCCTGCTGACTGCCCCTTGTGTGACTGCCCCTTGTGTGGCTCTTGAACTGGAATGGGCGCTTGGGGTGGCTGGTGAGCATCACCCCTGGAGGGGAGGAGAGGGCAGTAGTTGGGGGAGAAAGATGGAACCCAGGCAGGGGAGATGCAGGCTAATGCTGGGGGTTGATAGGGTAAGTAGTAGTGAGTAGTTGGGGGCATTTGGGGCCTTGAGAAGTCTAGTGACAGGTGCTCAGCCACTCTACCTCTTAAGAAGAAAACAAAATTTTCTTTTTTATTATAATATACCATGATGGTGTACAATTAGAAAATGCTAAGCAGAGGAAAATAAAAACCACGCATATTTACACTACCAGAGACAACCAGTGATTACAGCTTGATAAATAGCATTCTATGTTTTATTCTACATGTGCAACATGAGGGAGCCATGTTCTATGCTATTTATTTTTTATTTTTACTAAAACTCTTTGTAAAAGTGAGGGTAATAACCACTTGGTCTAGGAAGCCCCCATCCCCACCCCAATGCAACACAGTCCATGGTCCATTCAACTCCATGTCCTCCTGATTTGTTTGGTCTGTATGTGTCTGGTTTAACAAGGAGGCTTCTGATGGAGAAAAAGTAAATAAGAACCCCTTGACCCTTGGCTCCTTACCCACCCACCCACAGCTAGATTCCCATAGGAAAGCCCCTCAGAGCTTCTCTCAAGGTCCCCAAGCCATCCACCCTCAGAGGCTATGGCCAGAGTACCTAATACCCACTGTACCCAGTAGGTCTTGACCACGACCCAGACTCAGGGCTGAGGGCCGCCGTCTTGCCACCAAAGGCCCCACGTGGCCATTGGGCCGTACCCACAGGAAGAGGCTGGAGCGGACCGTGGGTAGTGACTCGCAAAAGAGGAGCCAGGCATGGGGCATGGTCACTTGCCTTCCTCTCTGCAGCTCTAGCTGTGCAGTGTGCACAACTGGAGGCTGGCCAAAGGCCTGGGGTCTCACGTGCTGCAGCTGGATGAGCAACAAGATAAGGATCACAGAGGCAAGCAGGAGCCAGAGGAGACCCAACACATAGAAGCCCAGGGGGAGGAGGCAGCAAAAGTCAGGGTCAAGAAAAGGATCATTTCTGGCCCCATCCAAATTCGCTTGAACCACCCTGTGGACATTCAGGAGGTTGACAGGTTCAGAGATAATTGTTGTGGGCTCTAAGGTAATGGAAAGTGAGGTGGTTTCTGTAGGAATTAAGAATTTGGTAGGTTCTGGGGTGGTTGGGGGTGTGGTGGGCTCTGGGGTGGT
>NW_006921629.1:16082426-16088094 GCF_000298275.1 Orycteropus afer afer
GGGGGTGTGGTGGGCTCTGGGGTGGTTGGGGGTGTGGTGGGCTCTGGGGTGGTTGGAGCTATGTTAGGGTCTCTAGTGAGTTTTAGAATTTTGGAGAATGCAATGAATTCTGTGGTAGTTTGGAATGTGATGGGATCTGAGATCTCTTTGGTTGAGAATGTAGTGTGTATTGGGGTGGATTTTTGGAATGGAGGCAAGTAGAGTATTTTGCTGTCTGGAAAAGTAGTAGACTCTGAGTAGAGTAGGCTCCCTTGGGTTGTATGGGCTTTCATGTTGGTAGAGAAATTGACCACAGTCCTTGTGGCATTTACCTTACCACTGGGGTAGTTGAGACTGGTGTAGTCTTCATCATAGTTGTCATAGTCATCAGAGTCATGACCAAGGGGAGAGCAACCTTTCCCTGAGTAGGCGTACACAGGTACATGATGCAAGCCGCTACACTCCACACTGGCCACATTGGGGGTCATGGCTTTGACATCGATACCCTCCTTCCATACGTAGACATTGTTTGGATTGTCCTTCAGCCAGCGACTGAAATAGAGAATCTCACAGTTGCATTGCCAGATGTTGCTATGGAAGAAAGTGAAAGGCAGGAGGAGATCTCCAAAGAAGCCCTTCGGTATTGTGTACAGCCAGTTTCCTTGGAGGTAGAGGGTGTCAAGGTCCTCCAACCCATGCAGGAGCCCAGGGGGCAGCTCTTCCAACTTGTTGTTAGCCAGATTGAGCTTCTGCAGCTTGGGTGTGGCTTGCAGAAGCCCTGGGGGCAGGATCTTCAACATATTGCCTTGCAGGTAGAGCTCTTGGAGTTGGTTCAAGCCCTCCAGGGCCCCTGGCGACAAGGAGGCCAGCTTGTTGAAGGAAACATCCAGGAGAGTGAGGCCTGGTAATGCTCTTCCTAGTCGGGGCAGGCTTTTCAGCTCATTGTGTGACAGAACCAGGGTCTTCAACAGTGACAGCATCTCATCAGTCTGCAGCGTGGCCAGCTGGCTGTGTTCCAGGTGCAGTTGGGTGAGGTGAGTCAGCGATACCACAGATGCTGTGGAGAAGTGGACCAGGGGATTTTGACCCAGGTGCAGGATGACTGTGTCTGGTGGCAGGTCTGGAGGCAGCCCCTTCAGCCGCCGGTTCTCACAATTCACTTCCACTTCTGTGGTCTCTCTGGATATATCACAGATGCTGGGCTGGGGGTGTGAGGGGCTTGGCAACAGGAGCAATAAGAAGAGGAGAGGCATGGTGACCTGTGGGTGAGAAGGGTTGAATGGATGCCCTGCCAGCTGCTGGCACCATTCCCCTTCCCCCAGGCTCTCTGCTGCAGCCTTCAGGTTCTCTTGCAGAAACCCAGCTTGCACCCCTCCCAGCCTCCCCAGTTCCCTCTCTGCCCTTGCACCCGAAGCCTGAACCACTCACTCCCATGTCCTTGGCTCTTACCCCTCTCTCAGAACCCCCCTCTTCCCTGCATCCCAGACCCAGCTTACAGACAGTCAGTAAGACCTCCGAAGGCATAGAGCTTCTTCCAGCATGTGACTCAGTCCCTCTGTCTTCCAGCCCCAAGGAGGGCCTGGCCAGAGGCAGGAAGGAGCTCGGGATGGGGAGGAAATGCCAGCCTTGATAGGGTCCTCTATGACCTGGGAATGGAATCTCCTCCCGGACACAGGCCCTTATCGCCTCCCTCCACAACTTTCCCCCAAACCCTCCTTTGGGCTCTGGTCTCTCCCACTTTCCTTCCATGCTGGTTAGATTGGGGTGGATGTCTTCAGCCATTCACATCCATCTTTTAAGAACCTACCCAGCTGCTTCCCTGTTGTCTCCCCTTCACAGCAAATACTTTAATGTTAGTTGCCTTTGAGTTGACTCCGACGCATGACAACCCATGTGTTAGAAAATAGAACTTGCTCCATAGGAGTTTCAAGGCTGTGACTTTTCCAAAGCAGATCACCAGGCCTGTCTTTCAGTGTGCCTCTGAGTGGGTTTGAACAGCTAACATTTCAGCTAGTAATGGAGCACTTAACCATTTACGCTACATTCTTAGAGTTGTCAAATATTAACTCTCGGCGGTGCCTTACCTCCCTCTACCTCCTCACCCTACTCTTTATCTTCCTGTTCCATTGACTCAGTTCTTGCCAAGGTCACCTGGTGCCCTCCATTCTACAGACACTTCTTCACTATGACACAACTTGATTGCTGCAGCCTGCATGCTCATGGCCATGCCCTCCTTGGGATCTCCCTTTGGCCTCTGTGACATTGTGACTTCCCTGGTTTCCCCTTAATTCTCAGTCTCATTTGTGGACTCCTTTTCATCTGCCCTTCCTGAAAACTTAACATGCTCCCAGGGTTTGGTCTTGAGTCCTTTTCTTTACTTTTGTTGTGGAAGCACCTCATGTAGTTCCTTGCTTTCAACCACCACCTATACCCCAAACACTAAAACAAATCCTTTGCCATTGAGTTGATTATGACTCATAGTGATTCTGTAGGACAGTGTAGAATTGCCCCATAGTGTTTCTAAGGCTGTAATCTTTACAGAAGCAGACTGTCACATGGTTCTTCTATGGAGCAGCTGGTCAGTTTGAACTGCTGACCTTTCACCTTTTCACCACTGCACCACCACCAGGGCTCCTTCCTTATATCCAGTGACTCTCTGCAAACTTCTCTGCTGGGTTCGATAATTCATTGCAATGGCCACAGAACTCTCAGACGATACTCATGATTATGGGGTTTATTAGGGAAGTAACAGGCTACAATTCAGGTTCAGGAATGTGCTCAGGATTACAATTCTTCGATCAGGGCAGTGTCCCCTCTGCTATGCCCTCAGGCACACCTCTCTGGCCCTTGGCCTCTCAGCCTAGCCACTGCCCTGCTTGGGTAAGTGATTGAAAGCTCTTTTAGCTCTGCAGATAGGTACACCTTGGTGCACCCCACTCTGCCAGCAGGGCTCCTGCCCAAGGGTGCTCAGCTTTCTTGCTCTGTGGGCCAGGTAAGCCTGCCATTCTGTTTCGTGCCTCTTGGTTCTACTGCCACCATCTCTTTGCCAGTGCATCTGTCTCCTGGGGTGTCTCTACCAAGGAGGTCCAGCACAGGGATCTTAGGTCCAAGGACGCAGTCTACTTCACCTCCAGCTCTTCTCTTCTGATGGCAGTATGATCCCCTTTCTGTCTCTGGGAGGACTCATTTTAAGCCTGGCAGAGTGACAAAACTAACCAATCCCAACATCAAAGTTCTACATCTTACTTGCATAGTCCCACCTAGTTATCTGGTGGGTATTACAAAGACTATGGCTAGAAAGGGAGCTCTGGTAGCATAGTGCCTAAGGCACTTGACTGCTAACCAGAAGGCTGGCAGTTCAAACCCACCAGCCACTCCTCGGAAGGAAGGTTGGTCAATCTACTTCCACAGTGATACTGCCTCAGAAACCCAAGGAGGGGTCGCTATGAGTCGGGTCCAACTCAACGGCACATAACACCAACAACATGGCTAGAAAAGCCATACCAGGTAATTCACTGCACTGCACTCTCAAAGCTTTATCTCTCCCAGACTCCTCTTCTGAGACCTGACACATGTCTAATTACCTTTTGGACTTCTCCACTTGGGTGTCTCACAGGTGTCTCACTATGTTCAAAATAGAGCTTATACAAAAGGCATATGAGGTGAACATTTATACTGTTGTTGTTGTTATGTGCCACTAAGTTGGACCTGACCCCTCCTTGGGTTTCCCAGGCAGTATCACTACGGAAGTAGATTACCCCATCTTCCTTCCGAGGAGTGGCTGGTGGGTTTGAACCGCCAGCCTTAACATTTATATTAGGTAGATACATTCCTTGGAGAGAACAATCATGAGAGAATAGAAGGGCTGTGTATGCATAGGGACATAGCTCAGGGGGCAGGAGTGCATGGAGGGAAGGACGGGGAGGCGGGTAACTATGGGGAGGAAGTGGGAAGGGAGCTGTTGCATTGTGGTAAATTGTAGTCAATGTCATGAGATAGTGTATGTGAACCGCTGTTTGGAAAGTGAATTTGCTCTGTAAACTTTCACCCAAATTACAATTAAAACAAAACAAACAAACAAAAAACCACCAGAGCTTTTCATCTGTTATGTGTTGAATTGTGTCCCTTCAAAATATGTATTGGAATCTTAACTCCTGTATCTACAGATGGAATCCCATTTGGAAATGGGATTTTCTTTGTTTTGTTAATAAGTCTATTGTCACTTCTGAGTATGGAGCAGCACAGACACAGAGACAAGTGAGCACAGCTGGGATAAGATGGATGCCACATGGAGATAGCCCAGGAACTGAGGAAGGTCAGGACTACAGAAGCAGAAAGAGACAAGGATATTTCCATAAAGCCAACAGAGAGAGAGCCTTTCCCTAGAGCTGGTGCCCTGAATTTAGAATTCTAGCCTCCTGAAATGTAAGAGTTAATTTCAGTTCCTTAAAGGTACAGAATGCAGAAATTATTGAACAATAGTAATATCATACATAAATAAATTTTGCTGAAAATAATTCAAAAAGCAATTGCAGAAGTATATTGACACAGAACTGCCAAAAAATTCAAGCTGAAATCAGAAGAAGACTTGAAATGAGAGATATCATTGCTGATGTCAGATGGATCTTGGCTGAAAGCAGAGAATATCAGAAAGATGTTTACCTGTGTTTTATTGTCTATGCAAAGGCATTAGACTGTGTGGATCAAAGCGAATTATGAATAACATTGTGAAGAATGGGAATTCCAGAACACTTAATTGTGCTCATGAGGAACATGTCCATAAACCAAGAATAGAACAAGGGGATACTGAATAGTTTAACATCTGGAAAGATGTGTGTCAAGGTTGTATCCTTTTACCATACTCATCCAATCTGTGTTATGAGCAAATACTCTAAGAAATTGGACTGTGTGAAGAAGAACACAGCATCAGGATTGGAGGAAGATTTGTTAACCTGTGATACGCAGATGATACAACATTGTTTGCTGAAAGTGGAGAAGACTCGAAGCACTTAATGATAAAGATCAAAGACTATAGTCTTCAGTATGTGTTACACCCCAACATGAAAACAAAAATCCTCACAACTGGACCAATAAGCAACATCATGATAAATGAATTTTTTACTTGGATCCACAATCAACACCCATGGAAACAGCAGTCAAGCAATCAGACGTCTTACAGCACTGGGCAAATCTAACTGCAAAAGACCTCTTTAAAGTGTTAAAGAGCAAAGAGTCACTTTGAAGACTAAGGTGCACCTGACATAAGCTATGATATGATATTTTCAGTAGCCTCATATGCTGGACAATGAATAAGGAAGACCATAGAAGAATGATGTCCTTGAATTATGATATTAGTGAAGAATATTGAAAATACCATGGGCTGCCAGAAGAATTAATAAATCTGTCTTGGAAGAACAACAGCCAAAGTGAGAATGGCTGGACCTTGGTCACGTTGTCAAAAGGGACAAGTCCCTGGAGAATGATATCATGCTTGGTAAAGTAGAGGGTCAGCAAAAAAGGAGAAGACCCTTGTGATTGTTAAGGTTGTATGTCAACTTGGCTGGGGCATGATTTTTTTTTTTTTTTTTAATTAGGATTTGGGTGAAGATTTACAGACTAAATTCACTTTTCATACAGCAGTTCACATATACTTTGTCTCATGTCATTGACCAAAATTTACAATGCAGCA
>NW_006921629.1:16088279-16091774 GCF_000298275.1 Orycteropus afer afer
TGGGTTCAATTCCAGACCTGAAGGGCAGCTAGGGGCCATAGTCTCAGTGGTTCCACCAGGCTCTATTGGACCAGCAAACCTGGTCCCCACCTTCTTCTTTTTTTTTTTGTGGGGCATGATTCTTAGTGGTTTAGCAATTATGATATAGTTATCCCCCATGATAAGATCGGATATAAAGCAATCACTTACATGATGAGATCGGTTATAAGCACCAAAGTGTTGAAAGGGCATTTCTTCAGGGGTGTGACCTGCTTCCCCCCCCACACCCACACACCCACACACACACCCTGGCAAAGTTCTCTGGCTTCTGCGGGATCTGGATCCTGCCTGTCTCATCATCATCTCCAGTTCCTGGACTTGAACGGTGGTTTGCTGTATTACCTGCCAATCTTGGGTTCATCAGCCCCTGCAGTTGTGTAAGTCAGGAGAAGCCTTCAGCTTGATGTTTGGCACATGGACTTGGGACTTGCCATACTCTACAACTGCATGAGCTATTCCTTAAGATAAAATCTCTCTCTCTCTCTCTCTCTCTATATATATATATATACAAAAAACAAACAAACAAACAAAAAATCAAACACATTGCCTTTGAGTTGGATCCAACTCATAGTGACCCCTCCTTGGGTTTCTGAGGAGGTATCACTATGGAAGTAGATTGCCCAACCTTCCTTCCAAGGAGTGGCTGGTGGGTTTGAACTGCCAGCCTTCTGGTTAGCAATCAAATGCTTTAGGGACTACGCCACCAGAGCTCCCATATATACATGGGTTTCCAAGGGGGTATCTATCTATCTATGTATCTATCTATCTATCTATCCGTCCATCCATCCATCCATCCATCCACCCACCCATCCATCCTTCCTTCCATCCATCCATCTATTTTTAGTAAAAATTTATTGGAAAGTCGACTTCAGCTTCCAGCTCTGAGCTATGACTGCAGCAGGGCTTAATGTTCCATCTAGGAGGTTGTGGCATGGGTGGCTTGGGGGAGCTTCCAGCTCCAGCCAGAATGATCCAGGTAGTTTGCAGGGACAGTCTGGGGAAGAAGGTCCCTGTTAAATGCAATATTGATGACACCATCCAGGACCTTAAGAAGCTGACGGAAGCCCAGACTGGCACCGATGGAACAAGACTGTGCTTAAGAAGTGGTACACCGTTTTTAAGGACCACGTGTGTCTGAGCGACTGTGAAATCCACGATGGGATGAACCTGGAGCTTTATTACCGATAAAGCAGAATTCTGTCCTCCTCTTCTGTCCGCCTCCATCCCCCCACTCCCACCCCACTTCAAACCCCACCCCCAGCACTGGTGTGGACGCTTGTTTTAAAAAATTCCTATTAATAAAAATATGGATGCTGGAGGGGGAAAAAAAAAAAAGAAAAGAAAAACGCTTTAAAGCCGTCTTGAGGAAGAGAGAGAAGGAAGAAAGGGATCAGCCCTCAGCGAGGCCTTCTGGCCTTTGGTGTGGCGGAGTCCGCCCTGTGGCCCAGGCCCCAGCATCCAGCTCCGGACTTGAGTGCTGTGGTCCAGCGGGCTGCGCGCCGCTTACAGTGGGAGCTCCGGGGTGGAGGACAGGCTGTGCTGGAAGAAGGGCGGGCAGGTCGTGGGTCTTGGTCTCCTGGAAAGATCCGCGGGGGTCGAGCTGTCCGGATGCCCTGCGGCTCATGTCTTCTGTCCACCTCTCTTGCTTGTCTCTATTGGGGTGCAGGACGTGGGCTAGGCCTCTGGACAGTCCGGGTAGGGGCCGCAGCATCCCAAGTAGTTCCACTATGGCAGCCAGCAAAAACAGCGGAGCGATTCCAAGGAGAACTTGCCGCTATGCTGAAAGGGGTCCCCGAGCTTGGGCTAGTAGGGCAGCGCCCAGGGCCCAAAAGATCCCTAGAGGAGGATCGAGGGCGCCTGAGGCTCTGCCTCCTCTACTGCAGAATTCCAAGCCTGCTTTCTACAGGAAAAACACTGGTGTCTGTGTGTGTGTGTGTGTGTGTGTGTATGAGAGATCTCTTTCAAGGTAATATACACAAATATATATATACACACACACATAAATATACATATATACACACACATATTTATCTATATACACACACATACATATATATACTTTACTGATTTTGCTTCTCTAGAGAGCTCAACCTAAGACAATCCTCAATGAGATTGTTGACACAGTGATTGCAACAATGGGCTCAGACAAAGCAACAATTGTGAGGATGACACAGACTGTGCAATGTCTTGTTCTGTTGTGTATAGGGTTGGAACCGACTTGATGGCACCTAACAACAACAATAAAACCACTCACTGTGGTATTTCTGTTACAGGCCCACTAGGAAGCTAAGACATCATCTCCTTCCAAAAAGCTCCTGTCCCTGTGCTCTCCAACCTGGTGAAGGGACACTCATCCACTCATTCATCTAGCCAGTCAATTGATACAAACAAAAATTCTGATAGTCATCCCTAACTCCTCTCCTCCTTCATCCCCACATCCAACTTATCACCATGTCCTGGTGATTTTACCTCCTAATCTCTCTCGAGTCTGCTTTTCTTCCTCACTGCCACCATCCCTAGTCCACAGGCCATCCTTCTTATTGCTTCACCACAAAGCCTCCTTTCTGGCTTCTCTTTCTGTTCCCTACCAAAGTGGTCTTCCAGACTGCAATTTGTTCCTGTCCTTCCACTGCTCAGAACTCATCAATGGCTCTTCAGAACTCTCAGGAAGAAGTCCAAAATTCCCAACAGAGCCTATAAGGTCCTGCATAAGCTAACCTTTACTGTCCAGCCCCATCTGTTTCCCTTCTACTCTTGACATCATGCTCTTTTTCCAGCCTGGCCTTTTTTACTCACCTCTTAATCTCTTCTACCTAATTCTAAATCATCTGGCAGGCCAAGTTCAGAATTTCTTCCTCTGGGAAGGCTTTTCTGATTTCCCAAGGTCATGTTTCAGAAAGTCAGCTGCCATGTAGGTTGGTCTACTGCCCCTTTGAATGATGAAAATGCTCCACCTAGTGTCTCCCAGAAAGGTGATCCAACACAATGTGAAAATTATCTAACAACATCATTAATATCAGACATAAGTAAAGTTTTGTTGGAGATAATTCAAAACTGGTTGCAGCAGTATATTGACAGGGAACTGCCAGAAATTCAAGCCAGATTCAGAAGAGGGCAGGGAACAAGGGATATTGCTGATGTCAGATGGCTCTTAGAGCTAAAAGCAAAGAATACCAGAAACATGTTCACCTGTGTTTTATTGACTATGCAAAAGCATTCAACTGTGCAGATCATAACAAATTACAGATAACATTTTGAAGAATGGGCATCCCAGAACACTTAATCGTGCTCATAAGGAACATGTACATAGATCAAGAGGCAGTCATTTGAACAAAACAAGGAGCTACTGAATGGTTTAAAATCAGAAAAGATGGATGTCAGAGTTGTATCCTTTCATCATACTTATTCAATGTGTATGCTGAACGAATAATCCAAGAAACTGAACCACATGAAGAA
>NW_006921629.1:16092045-16097313 GCF_000298275.1 Orycteropus afer afer
CCAGCCGTCTGGTTAGCAGTATGCATTATACTTCAAAATAAAGAAAACAGAAATCCTTACAATTGGACCAATAAGCAACATCACAATAAAACCACACCAAACTCACTGCCATCAAGTTGATTCCAATTCAAAACAATCCCCGTTGGGTTTCTGAGGCTGTAAATCTTTACAGAAGTAGACTCCTTCATCTTCCTTTCATGGAGCAACAGGGTGAGTTTAAACCACTGATCTAGTTAGCAGCCAGATGTCTTATCCACTATGCTGCCAGAGCGCCTTAACACTACAAAAAAAGGAGAAATTTTTTTCAATAGGTTAATATGTATGTGCCTAAAGCATTTGACTCCTAACCAGAAGGCTAGCGGTTCAAAACCACCAGCCACTCCTTGGAAGGAAGGTTGGGCAATTTACTTCCCTAGAGATATTGCATTGGAAACCCAAGGAGGAGTCGCTATGAGTTGGGATCCACTCGACGGCAGTGAGATTTTTTTGTTTGTTTAATGTGCATGTGATAGCTGGACAATGAATAAGGAAGATCAAGGAAGAATTGAAGCATTTGAATTGTGGTGTTGGTGAAGAATATTTAAAATATTATGGACTGCCAGGAGAACAAACAAATCTGTCTTGGAAGAAGTACGGCCAGAATGCTCCTTGGAAGCGAGAATGCCCAGACTTCATCTCTAGTACTTTGGTCATGCTGTCAGAGGGACCGGTTCCTGGAGAAGGATATCATGCTTGGTAAAATAACGGGTCAGCTGAAAGGGGGAAGACCTGTAATGAGATGGTTCAACATAGTAGCTGTGATGATGGGCTTAAGCATAGCAAATATTGTGAGGATGATGCAGGACCAGGCAGTGTTTCTATCTGTCACGTATAGGGTTGTTATGAGTTGCAGTTAACTTGATGGCACCTAACATCAATAATGATCTCCCAGAAGAGGCACCTAGAACAACCGCATGAGGCTGCCCAAGCCACTCACCACTGGTGACTGGACCTGGGGTGGGCACTTGAGCCAGATGCAGTTAATCCATGGACTTGGCCTTTACATAAATTCTAAAAACAGTTGAAGATGTGAAGAAAATGAGGCAATGAGCAGCAAGAAAGGAAGTGAATGTTGCCTGGGAAGAAGCCATGGTGTGAAGTACAGCTCCAAGGGTGTTGATTTTCACTGCAGTGGTATCAGTTAGGAGCTCTGGTGGCATAGTGGATAAGGCATTTGGCTGCTAACCAGAAGGTCATGGTTCAAACCCACTAGCTGCTCCTCAGAAGGAAGATGGGATGATCTGCTTCTGTATAGATTTACAACCTCAGAAACCCAATGGGGGTCATTGAGTCGGAATCGACTTAATGGCGGTGAGTTTGGTTTGGTATCCATTAGAGTTTTCAGTTGTAAGCAACAGATATTTGGCTAATTTAGGCTGAAAATAAATTTATTAAAAATATATTGGTTATTTTCCAAAATTCTCAGCTCGGGCTAGAGAACTAGTCTTGGAGCTGTGTAGCTAGGAACAGTGTTCAGAACCAGGCTGCAGAACCGGTTTGTTGAGCAAAACTCTTCCTGCTGCAACACCAGGTCACTGAAGCTTGCACCACTATAGCTGCTGGGCTGGAACTCAGCGTTACCATAGCCTCCACTGCTGCAGAGTGGATCCTGCAGCATTCCTAACTTCTTTGTGACATTAGTTCCTGATACAAAGTCTGGGTGTGAGTCCAATTGGTCATGTGCTTGTGACTCAGTTACAAGGGATTTGGGAAAGCAAGTATCTACATAAATTTTCTTTTACGTAGTAAGAGGCAGTCTCTACTTCTTTAGAGATTCTGAAATTGAAGGACTTTCCAAATGTAGGAATGAGGTTCATATGCTTTGGCACCTACTGGAGCTCTGGTGGTGTAGTACCTAAGACTGCTAACCAGAAGGCTGGCGGTTCAAACCCACCAGCCACTCCTCGGAAGGAAGGTTGGGCAATCTACTTCTGTAGTGATACCGCCTCCGAAACCCAAGGAGGGGTCGCTCCGGCTTGATGGCAGTGAGTTTGGTTTTTGGTTTGAGATGATCCTGTTTTACCTTCTTCAAATCTCACTGTCCTGAATTATATGAATATGTTTTCAAATTTTGCATCATTGAATGCTTGGGAGTAACTCTACTTGGCCATTATGTATTATTCTTTTAATACAATTCTGGATTGATTTTCTCACAATTTATTTAGACCTTTTGCATCTCAGTTCAAAAATAGAAGTGCCCCATAGATTTCTTTTTGGAGGCTTTGGCTATGTTTCTGTTTGTTTATTTGTTTTGTTATCAGGGTTATGCAGTTAGAAAAGTTTATATTCTCTGGAATAGTTTATGGATCATTGTCTGTTCTATGTAGTTTTAGTAGAATTCACTTACAAAACCATCTGGACCCGAAGCCATTTGAGGGATAGCTCTTTGAATACTTTTATACCTTTATAGCCCCTTGTTATGGACTGAGTTGCATTCCCCCAAAATATGTGTTAACTTGGCTAGGGCATGATTCTCGGTGTAATGATGCAATGTGGCAGTTATGTGATGATACAATCATTCCTCATAATGTGATCTGATGCGATTAGCCCTGATCTAAGAGGATGAGGGTAAGATGTAACAACCTTACTCAGGTCACAGCCCTGATCTGATGTAAGGAGAGTTTCCCTGGGGTGTAGCCTCCATCACCTTTTATCTTACAAGAGATAAAAGGAGAGAGAAGCAAGCAAAGAGAGAGGGACCTGACTACCACCAAGAAAGAAGAGCTGGGAGCAGAGGGCATCCTCTGGACTCAAGGTCCCGGACCCAGGGGAAGACTGATGCCAAGACACATGGAGATCTCCAAGGAACAGCAGGCCCATAGATGTGAAAAGGAGACAAGGATCTTCCCCAGAGCTGACACACAGAGAAACCTTCCCCTAGAGCCAGAACTCTGAATTTGGACTTCTAACCTCCTAAACTGTGAGTAAATAAACTTGTTTGTTAAAGCCATCCACTTGTGGTATTTCTGTTATAGCAACACTAGATAAGACGACACTCCTGCTATAATTATTGGCCTGTTCAGGTTGCTAATGGTGAGTCAAGTTTTGTAATTTGTGTTTTCTTAGAAAGTCATCTGTTTTGTGTGGGTGCTCAGATTTATTATCATAAAGTTGTACATTTTTATTTTTACCACTTGTTAATATTTCCATGTCTATAGATGTGACCTCTAATGTCATTTATTTATTCTCTCTCTCCCCCTTTCACTTCTTCACCAGACTTGGTAAAGATTTGTCTACTTTATTGGACTATTGAAAAAGTCACATTCTGGTTTTATTAGTCAATTGCTATATTTTTTTAAAGTTTCTTTTTGATTAATATCTATTTTTAGCCTTAATAATTCCTCCTACTCTTGAGCTTATTTTAATTCTACCTTCTTGAAGTCTTCGTTCACTTATTTTCAACCTTTCTTGCTTTTTAAGTAAATGCATTTTAATTATTCTTTCTGTATGAGTACTGCTTTGCGACATCCCACATAATTATTTGCTGTATTTAAAAATTTTCACCCAGCATCCATTCCTCCTTGACAGAGACAGATAGATAGATAGCTGCCATTTGGTAGGCTCTGATTCATGGTAACTTAATGTAGAAAAGAACCATTGTCCAGACTGATATCATCCTCATAATTGCCAGCATGTTCAAGTCCATCCTTGCAGCTATTGTGCCAATCCATCTCATTGAGGGTCACTGCCCTCTACTTCATCAAACATGATGTCCTCCTTCAGCAATGGATACTTCTTTATGACACACACAAAGCAAATGAGTCACACAGTATTCTTTTGTGAGACATAAGATTTTCATTTGCTAATTTTCAGAAGAGATCACCAGGCCTTTCTTCCCAGTCTGTCTTAGTCTGGAAGCTCCCCCTGAAACCTGTCTATCATAGGTGACCCCTGCTGGTATTTGAAATACTTGTGGCATATTTTCCAGCATCCCACTAACATGCAAGCACCGCAATATGACAAACTGACATATGGATGGTGGTTACGGACACCACAGATATCTTTGGAAGTTCCTTCTAGATCCTTCCTGTCCCCATCTGAGTTCTGCCCAGGGGTGTGAACTGATTATGAACAACTGGACTCCTCTTCCCAGGATTCTAAATGGTGAATGAAGTAATAGAAGAATACAAAGCAGAACTGGACTTCATTCATTTCAGCAAAGTGCTCCGTAAAAGCAGGAGAGCAGCTCCTGTTACTGAGGCCCTTGGAACTTCCTGATTTCTGAGCAGTCTTCTATTGTCAGTGTTTTCTTGCATTCGGTGAGCTCCTTCATATCTCTCCAAGAATTTCCTTTGGATTAAGTTGACTAGAGTTGATTTCTCTTGCATGTATCCAAAGAAACCTAACCCAGTGCTCTAGTTGTGGTACATTTCTAAAGAGTTTGTGAGTTTGTGTATAAGACGTTAGTTAGAAGTCTACCCAAGATCCATTCAACTTTTACTCCTTTCTTTCTTTTGGAAAACTACTCCTAACCCACCTTTATAATTTTTGGGGGATTGACTCCATTCCAGTAGATTTTGCATCAGTCACTAGACTCCCTCCTCATGACACACTTAAGGGCCCTAACAACTACCCTGACATAAGGTGGTCATACAGTCCCAGTGACTGGTCCAGGGACAGAAACAGGAAGTAGGTTGATCCTTTCATGGTGAAGCCCAACACTATTGTGTAATGATTGAGGTAGAACTACTCTCTCTGGGTGTGGACAAGAAAATATGCAGCTCTGAGTAAACTATGGATTCCCTGGGTTAATGCACTTGGGTATCTGAAATGGTGGTGGTTTGAGTCTGCCCAGAGGCACCTTGGAAGAAAGAGCTGGCAATCTATATTTGAAAAATCAGTCCTTGAAAACCCTGTGTAATACAGTTCTACTCTGAAACATGTGGAGTTTCCCTGAGTGGAATTTGACTTGGCAGCAACTGGGTAACTGGTTATGTGAATGGTGGCATCTATCTTGTGATCACACGGGGACCTAGCCTTAGGATGAAGCTGATGTTACAGAAGATATAATGAAAAAAAATGGAAAGAAAACAGGTCCTTGATGGCATTATTGAGCTGCTGTATCAAACCAATTCTGAAGTACAATGAGCCAAAAATTCCCTTATTGTTTTAAAGCTTCCTAGTATTGGAATTGGGAGCTCTGGTAGCATAGTGCCTAAGGCACTTGACTGCTAACCAGAAGGCTGGCGGTTCAAACCCACCAGCCACTCCTCAGAAGGAAGATTGGGC
>NW_006921629.1:16097603-16102203 GCF_000298275.1 Orycteropus afer afer
AATCCTACTTCCGTAGTGATAACTGCCTCGGAAACCCAAGGAGGGGTCGCTATGAGTCGGGGCCGACTTGACGGCAAATAACAACAACAACAACATACAGTGATGCACTATGTAATGTCTGTTTGGGCAATATGTGACTGCCTATACATCTGTAGTCCCATAAGGTTAAGAAAAAAGTTCAAAAATCCCAATTGGAGAATGGGACATAGTGAATGCAACAGTTTACCACATACAATACATGTATCTCATGTCTCTTATACACAAAGCAATTGTGCTGCCAGGCATATAATGGTACTGTAAATATATAATATACTATATATGTCATAATAAATACCTATGTTCCTGGCTTATACTGTACTTTCTAACTGAAAAGTTTACTGTGTAACAGTGACTCCTAGGCAGCAGCAACCAATCTCAGATATCGTACATCTCTTGAGTATGGCTGTGTTATCTCTCTGCTTAATTTTCTTTAGAAAATATCACCATGAAGTGCATTATGGCTTCCAAATGCAGCAATACCAGTGTGAGTGTTAGCAGCAGCAAGAGGCTAAGGAGAAGTATTGATCTGCCGTGAAACAAAAGTTTATTAAACAACATGAAGGTGGAAAGTCAGTGAATGCTATTGCTCATGTAGGCATGTCGCACTAGACAATCACAACAATCCTCAAAACAAAGAACATTTTTCCAGGATGTTAAAGGATCAGCTCCTCGAAAGATACAAAAAAACAAAACAAAACAAAACAAAACTCACTGCCATGGAGTTGGATCCAACTCACAGTGACCCCTCCTTGGGTTTCTGAGGTGGTATCACTATGGAGATAGATTGCCCAAGCTTCCTTCCGAGGAGTGGCTGGCGGGTTTGAATCACCAACCTTCTGGTAAGCAGTCAAATGCCTTAGGCACTACGCCACCAGAAATGTGAGAGGGACCTATGTCAGATAAGGAGAGATTGCTAATGATGTGGACTGAGGACCAAACACAAAAGCCAATCTCTCTCAGCAGGTGTATGATTACTGCTAAGACACAATGCTTGTGTGAGATGCTTAAAGAAAAAGCAGGGCCAGACTGTGATATGGTGTTTGCACAACGTCAAATTGCATAACATCCTATTTCACAGAATGTATCGTGGATTTTAAGTGATGCATGACTATTATTTATTTTATTTTGTTGCTATTGTTGTGGAGAATATACACAGCAGATCATAGAGCAATTCAACAATTGCTACATGTGCAATGCAGTGACATTGGTTATGTTCTTCAACTTGTACTAGTTTCACCCTCCTTTTCCAAATTGTTCCTCTCTTATTAACATTAAGGGAACTCTGGTAGCATAGTGGCTAAGACACTTGCCTGCTAACCAGACGGCTGGCGGTTCAAACCCACCAGCCACTCCTCGGAAGGAAGGTTGGGCAATCCTACTTCCGTAGTGATACTGCCTCGGAAACCCAAGGAGGGGTCGCTATGAGTCGGGGCCGACTCGACGGCACATAACAACAACAACAACATTAACATTAACTAACTGCCCCCTAAGTGTCCTATCTAAGCTTTCAAATTGTTGCTGCCAATTTGATCTCATATAGATAGTTCTTAAAAAGGCACAAGGCTCAAGGTGTTGTTAGGTGCCATCAGGTCGTTTTTGACTCATAGTGACTTGATGTGCAACAAAATGCAACCCTGCCTGGTCCTGCACCGTCCTCACAAACACTGCTGTGCTTGAGCCCACTGTTGCAACCATTGTGTCAATCCATCTCATTGAAGGTCTTCCCCTTTTTTGCTGACCTTCTACTTTACCAAACATGATATCCTTCTTCAGGGACTTGTCTCTCCTGACAACGTGACCAAAGTATGTGAGATGAAGTGTGGCAATTCTTGCTTCGAAGGAGCATTCCAGCTGCACTTCTTTCAAGACAGATTTGTTCGTTCTTCTGATAGTCTACGGTATACTCGATATTCTTTGCCAACACCATAATTCAAAGGCATCATTCTTCTGGGGTCTTCCTTATTCACTGTCCAGCATATGAGGCTATTGAAAATACAATGGCTTGGGTCAGGCTCACCTTAGCCTTCAAAGTGTTATCTTTGCTCTTTAACGCTTTAAAGAGGTCTTTTGCAGCAGATTTGCACAAAGCAATACATCGTTTGATTTCTTGATGCTTCCATGGATGTTGATTGTGGATCTAAGTAAAATGAAATCCTTAACAACTTTAATCTTTTCTCCATTTATCATGATGTTGTTTACTGGTCCAGTTGTGAGGATTTTTGTTTTCTTTATGTTGAGGTGTAATCCCTACTGAAGATCTTCATTAGTAAGTGCTTCATAAGTAATATCTTCATCAGTAAGTGCTTCAAGTCCTCTTCATTTTTAGCAAACAACGTTGTGTCATCTGCTTACCACAGGTTGTTAATGAATCTTCAATCCTGATGCTGTATTCTTCTTCACACAGTCCAGCTTCTTGGATTATTTGCTCAGAATACAGATTAAATAAGTATGGTGAAAGGATATAAACCTGTTGCACACCTTTCCTGATTATAAACCAGCAGTATCTCCTTCGTGCAAACAACTGTTTCTTGGTTTTTGTACAGTTTCTTCACCAGCACAATTCAGTGTTCTGGAAATCCCATGCTTCATAATGTTATCCATAACTTATGAGCCACACAGTCAGATGTCTTTGCATACTCAATAAAACAGGTGACCATCTTTCTGATATTATTTGCTTTCAACCAAGATCCCTCTGACATGAGTAATGATATCCCTCATTCCACATCCTTTTCAGAATCTGGACTGAATCTCTAGCAGTTCCCTGATGATGTATGCTGCAATTGTTTTTCTATAATTTTCAACAAAATTTTACTTGTGTGTGGTATTAATGACATTGTTCAAGGTTCTTAACCAATTAAGCTAAACTATTTTTTTTTTTGGTTAAAGACAACTCAAGGGGATGTTTTTGGTTTAAAGTTTAAAGATTATATCGGGGGGATAATTTCAGGGGTTCATACAACTTCATAACTGCAGTCTGGATCCCATGAGCATTTGAAATCTGGTTTGCATTCCCCCCGATTTGATAAGGATTCTTCTACAGAATCTTTGATCAAAACGTTCAGTAATTGTAGCCAGGCACCATCCATTTCTTCTGGCCTCATGGCTAAGGAGGCAGTTGTTCATGGAAGCAATAAGCTACACATTTCATATCCTCCTCCTATTCCTGACTCTTTCCTCTGTGTCTTCAGGCAAATAGAAACCAATTGTTATACCTTGAATGACTGCTAGCAAGCTTTTAAGACCCCTGGTACTACGCAGGGTGGATTACCCAATAAGCAAGGTAAGCGTGGGCTTCCTTGCACTGACTGACTAATCTATAGTGAACATTTTTGTGTGTGTGTGTGTGTGTGTGGTGAAAAACATGTGAAACTCTTCACCACAGATTAGTAAGTAAGCACAAGTAAATGCATGCTTACCTTACTTACTGAGAACGCCATCTGTCAGGGATTGTAAATTTGAAAAGAGGATTTGATTCCGTAGGAAGGTGTTGCGGGGTTGGGAAAGAGACAGATGCCAGCCATACCTAGAACCAGAATCTCTTTTTTTCCCCTGAAGCAGGATCTTTGATGCAGTGGGAAAATGTGGAATTGTTCACTACAGATCAGAAGTAAGCAAAACTAAGCCTGCGCTTACCTTTCTTATTGGGTTATCCAACACTGGCATTACACCAGGAGCTAGGAGGTAGACTAAACATGTTATTAGGCCAATTAACTGGCATGTCCCGTGAAACCATGACCCTAAACCTCCAAACCAAGGAACCAAATTCCATGAGGTTTTTGGTTGTGCATGAGCAGCCTCAGCAGCTGTTCTTTAATTTGTTGTTGTAGGTAGATCTATCACACATTTACTAATTCAACTTTTTTTGTTGTTGTGGTGGTGAAAACATACACAACAAGACATTCACCAACATAACTTCCACAATTACAGCTCAGGGACATTGATGACATTTTCCATGTTGTGCCACCATTATTGCTATCTTTTCCAAAATATTCCACCACGATTAGCATAAACTCAGTGTCCCACAAACAAAAGCTTCTGCTTTCCATCTCTCTCCTACCTCTGGTAACCACTAATAATCTTTGGGATATGTTGTTGTTGTTAAGTGCCATCGAGTCATTTCTGACTCATAGCGACCCCATGCACAGCAGAACAAAACACTGTCCGATCCCACGCCAGCCCCACAATCCCTGCTATACTTGAGCCCATCATCACAGCCACCGTGTCAATCCATCTCGTTGAAGGCCTCCCCCTCTTTTGTCGACCCTTCACCCTACCAAGCATGACATCCTACTCCAGGGAATGGTCCCTTCTCACAACATGACCAAAATAGGTGAGACGAAGTCTGGCCATTCTTGCTTCCAAGAAGCGTTCTGGCTGTACTTCCTCCAGGACAGATCTGTTAGTTCTTTTAGCAGTCCATGGTACTTTCAGCATTCTCCACCAGCACCACAACTCAAAAGCATCAATTCTTCTTCGGTCTTCCTTATTCATTGTCCAGCTCTCACATGCATACAAGGCAATTGGAAATATCATGGCTTGTGTCAGGCGCACCTTCGTCCTC
>NW_006921629.1:16102881-16103604 GCF_000298275.1 Orycteropus afer afer
AGGGTCCAAGAGTGCCATAAGCTAGAAACCATTCCCAAGGCTTCTCCTTATATCCAGGAAGCAGACCACATCCCAAAGGCAGCTACTCAGCTGCTTGTGTCAGATCCCACCATGGAGTTGATTGCCAGTCTCATCATGGGGAATAACTACCACCAGCCCAGCCACTCAACCAGGCACAGCCAAGCTGACACACAACATAACCACCAAAATAAATTAACATGGAGTTGCAAGAAATAATTCAGAGATCTCATGTTCCTTTTATCCAGTTTCCTCTAATGGTAACATCTTGTTATAATGCAACGCAATGCACTGTGATGGAGTCCAATCCGACTCATAGCGACCCCTCCTTGGGTTTCGGAGGTGGTATCACTACGGAGTAGATTGCCCAACCTTCCTTCCGAGGAGTGGCTGGTGGGTTTGAACCACCAGCCTTCTGGTTAGCAATCAAATGCCTTAGGCACGATGCCACTAGAGCTCCCACATCTTGTTATACTATAGTACAATATCACAACCAGAATATTGACATTGATACAGGACAATTGTATCACAAAGATCCCTCATATTGCCTTTGTACAGCCACACCAACTTCCCACCCACACTCATCCCTTTTTAAATTTCTGGCAACCACTTGTTGTTGTTAAGTGCCGTCGAGTCATTTCCGACTCATAGTGACCCCATGCACAGCAGAACGAAACACTGCCCGATCCCGCGCCAGCCCCACAA
>NW_006921629.1:16104959-16119251 GCF_000298275.1 Orycteropus afer afer
GAGGCTGAGCCTCTGGTGTTTAAAACCCAGCGAGATGCACCTGGTGCACAGGTAACAGCCCAGCTTATAGACTGAGACAGACTAGGAAGAAGGAAGAGACCGTCCACTTCTCAAAGAATTGGCCAGGGAAAACCTTATGAATAGCAAAGAAACATTGTTTGGCAACCCCTTATCTGTCCTTTATTTCTGTGATTTTTTTCAAGAATGCTCTATCAATGAAATCATACTATATATAAGCTTTTGGAATTGTTTTTTTCACTCAATATAATTTTCTGGGGATTCATTAGGTTGTTGCATGTATCATTACGGTCATTCCTTTTTATTGTTGAATAGTATCCCGTGTTATGGTGTAAAACAGTTCTTTTTAACCATTAACCAATTGAAGGATATCTGGGCTGATTCTAGTTTTTGTCTATTACAAATAAGAAATGAAACAAAGCCCATGACTGTTGAGTTGATTATGACTGGTGGTGACCTCATGTGTTACCCAGTAGACCTACTCCGTAGGGTTTTCTTAGCTGTAGTCTTTACAAAAACAGATTGCCAGGTCTTACTTTTGCAGCACCACTGGGTGGGTTTAAAACACCAACCTTTAGGTTAGTAGTTTGCACCACTCAGGGATCTTATTACAAATAAAGCTACTATAAGCATTTATGTACAGTTTTTCATGTAAACATACATCTTCATTTCGCTGAGAGATATGCCCAGGAATGAAATATCTGAGTCATGGTAATTGCATGTTTACTTTTTAAAGAAATTGATAAACTGTTTTGCAGAGTAGATGTACCATTTTATGTTCCCACCAGCAATGTATGAATGATCTAGTTTCTCTGCATCCTTGCCATCATTTGGTGTTACTAATATTTTTTTTTTATTTTAGACATTCTGATAAGAGTACAGTGATATCTCATTGTGGTTTTAATTTCTCTTTTCTAAAGGGTATGTATGGATGTTCCAGTTTCCTGAACATCTTTTCATGTCCTTATTTGCCGTATTTGTATATTTTCTTCTATGAAATGTCTCTTCTTGTTTTTTGCTCATATGCTAACTGGAATGTTTGGTTTTTTACTGTTTGGTTTGGAGGGTTCATTATATATTATACATACTAGTTCTTTGTTAGGTATATGGATTAAAAATATTTTCTCTCAGTCTGTAATTTGCCTTTTCATCCTCTTAAGGATCTTTCACAGGGCAAAAGTTTTAAGTTTCGATGAAGTCCAACTTATCAGTTTTTCCTTTTATGGATCATTCTTTCAGTGTCAAGTCTAAGAACTCTTTCCCAAACTCTAGATCCCAAAGATTTTCTCCTAAAAGTTTTATAGTTTTATGCTTTGTATTTAAGGTGGAAATCAATTCTTTTGCCTATAGATGTCTAATTTCTCCAGCGCAGCTTGTAAAAGCTATTTTTCCTTCATTGAATTTCTTTTGATGTTGTTATTAGGTGCAGCCAAGTCACTTCTAATTCATAACCAACACCAAAATCCAAACAGACAACTGTGGAGTCGGATCTGACTCATAGTGACTCCTCCTTGGGTTTCTGAGGTAGTATCTACTTCCGTAGTGATACTGCCTCGGCAACCCAAGGAGGGGTTGCTATGAGTCGGGGCCGACTCAACTGCAAATAACAACATCACTACGGAAGTAGATTTCCCAACCTTCCTTCCAAGGAGTGGCTGGTGGGTTTGAACCACCAGCCTTCTGGTTAGCAGTCAAATGCCTTAGGCACTATGCCACCATAGCAACTGTAAAAATGGCTGGCAGGGGCATCTGACATTCTCTAACTTCACAAGGGTGGAGGAGAATCAAGATAAAAAACCCTAGCCTGATTCTTAAGAAGCAGAGGCCAGACATACTTCCTCTCTCCAATCTTTTTGCCAATTCTGACACCAACCCTCCCAATTATACTCTCTACTTCTCTACTAGGTTGGATAATTTGTTACAACAGCCACACAAAACTCACAGAAAATACTCAAGATTATGGGGTTTGTCAGTGAAGTAACAGGTTATAATTCAGGATCAGAAATGACTCAAGATACAGTTCTTTGGCCAGGACAGCCTCTTCTCAGGAGTGCCTGCAGGCACGACTGTCTGGCCCTGTGCCTTTTGGCCCTGGATGACCTTTGCCTCTGCTTGGCCAAGTGTTATAAAGCTATTTTAGGTCTGCCTGTGACAAGTGCTCTGGTAGGACCTCTGGTGGTGTAGTGCCTAAGGCATTTGACTGCTAACTAGAAGGTTGGTGGTTCAAACCCGCCAGCCGCTTCACAGAAGGAAGAGTGGGCAATCTTCTACTTCCATAAAGACTTACTGCCTCAGAAACTGAATAAGGGTTGCTATGAGTCAGAATCAGCTCAATGACGGTGGCTTTGGTTTTATGATAGGTGCTCAGAGGTACCCCCTACCAGTCAGCCTACTGCCCAAAGGCACTCAGCTTTCTTGCTCTGTGGGGCAAGAGGCTCACTGCACGTCTCCTCCTGGGTCTCCTAGTTCTGCTGCTGCCATCTCTCTGCTGCTGCTTCTTGCCATCTCTCACCATCTCACCACAGTATTACAGCTGCCTCTGCCTCCTGGATCAAGAAGGTTCAAACACAGTGATCTCTAGTCCAAAGGATGTACTCCACTCCTGGCTCTTCTTTCTTGATGGTAGTGAGATCTACCCTTTCTACCTCTAGGATGGCTCATTTTAAGCATAATGGGATGGCAAAACTCACCAATACCCATGTTAGGGTTTCATGCACCTTATTGGCAAGGTCCAACCCCCACAAAGGAGCCATGCACCTTATTTACATTATTAGCAAACTATCCTTTCCCCTTAGCGAGCCATACACACCTCACTTTTACATAGTCCTACCCAGTTATCTGGTGGGAGTCACAAAGACTATGGCTATAAGGCTCACATTCAGTAATTCATTGCACCACAGTATGTTAAGGCTGATGTTTTATTTTTTCTTCTCTATTTGCTCTCTTTGTTTTTCCAATTAATCTGTTTTCTATTTCCTAGCCTCCTGTGAGCAGGAACTTCAATTTCTTAGAATTCAGTTTTTATTTATCGATAGTGTTGTTGGTTTCTTTTTAAAAAGGATCCCTGGTAGCTCAATAGTTAAGCACTTGGCTGCTAACCAAAAGGTCAGCAGTTCTAATTCATCAGCTGCTTTGTGGGAGAAAGATGTGGCAGTCTGCTTCTGTAAAGATTATAGCCTCAGAAACCTTATGGGTCAGTTCTACCCTGTCCTATAGGGTTGCTATGAGTTGGAATTGACTTGAGGACAATGGGTTTACAGAGTTTTTGAGTTTATATATTTGTATAACATTTTCAGTGGTTGCACAGGTATTATATTATATATACATAACTTATCACCATCTACTGATGTTGTCATTTTACAAGTTTGAGTGTAGAAACCTTACCTCTATTTATGTTCCTTTTTCATCCTTCACTTATAACATAATTGGCCTAAATATTCCCTATTGCTCCATTTAGAACCACTTCAGACAGTTATAATTTTTGCTTCAATCATCAAATATAAATTTTAAAATTTAGGAGAACAAAGAATGCTTTTTGTATTTACCTATATTTTCACTTACCACGCTCTTTCTTCCTTCCTGATGTTCTAATATTTCTTCTTTTAATGTTTTCTTTCTGTTTATCCATTCTTTTAGGGTAGGTCTACTGGTGAAAATTTTCTTAGTTTTCCTTCATCTGAGAATGTCTTGATTTCCTGTCAATCCTGAAGGATATTTTAGCTGACAGTTCTTTCCTTTAAGCACTGTACTTGAACAAATACTGTACTACTTCCTTTCTGCCTCCATGGTTTCTGATGAGAAATCCAGTGTTACTCAAATTGCTTAACCCTATAGGGAAGGTGATTTTTTTTTTTTCTGGCTGTTTTCAAGATTTTCAGTTTTCAAAATGTTAATTATGATGTATCTTGGTGTGGATTTCTTTAGGTTTATCCTGTTTTGGATTCACTCAACTTCCTGCATCTATAGGTTTATGTCTGTCTTTTGCCAAATTTGGGTAGTTTTCAGTTTTTTTTTTTTTTGTTTGTTTTTTTACTTCTTCAGTTCTGTCCTCTTTCTCCTGTTTCTGAGACTACAATGACATAACTGTTGCATCTTTTGTTATCACCCCACAGGTCCCTCTCTTTTCCTTTTTTTAGTCTATTTTTTCTCTGTTGTTCACATTGGGGATTTCCTCTGTTTCCTTCATTCTGTTGTTGAACGTATTTACTTACTTTATTTTTTCAGTTATGATGTTTCCATTTGGCTCTTTTTTGTGTCCTCTATTGCTTTGCTAAGGAGCTCTGGTGGCGTAGTGCCTAAGGAATTTGACTGCTAATCAGAAGGTTGGCGGTTCAAACCCACCAGCCACTCTATGGTATCAAGACTGGGCAATCTGCTTCTGTAAAGATTTACCACCTTGGAAACCCAATGGGAGTCACTATGAGTCAGAATTGACTCGATGCCAGTGAGTTTATTCATTTGCTGAAGTTTTTTTTTTTTTTTTTTTTCACTTGTTTCAAGTGTCCTGTTAAAACATTTTTATCCTGACTTCTTTGAAATAGTTTTCAAATTTCTCTTAGCTTAGTGTTGGTATTTGCTGATTGTCACTTCTTAATCAGTTTGAGATTTTCTTGGTTCTTAATATGATGAGTGATTTTCAATGAAACTTGGACATTTTTGTATTATATTATGAGACTGTGGATCTTATTTAAACCTATGTTTTGACTGGCTTTCTCTGACGGTGCTCTGGCAGGGAAAGGAGAGGTGCTGCCTCATTACTGCCACGTGGAGGTAGAAGTCCAGGCTCCCGATGTAGTCTCAGCTAGCATATCAGTGAGGGTAGTCTCATTACTGTTGGGCAATTGTCTTGATTCTCCATTAGGCCTCCTCTGATACCACCTGAGCAGAGAGGGAGAAGGATGCCTCATTACTATCAAAGGGGGCGGTGTGGAAGTACAGGCTCCCCACGTGGTCTCCACTGAAAACTTCGTACCACCTTGTGGGGATGAACATCCTCTCTCTCTATTTGATCTTCTCTGGAATTACTCTGATGGGGATGTTGGGGTGCCTCATTATAGTCTTCAAAGAATTGAAGTGTAGGTTCCCTGCTCAAAGGGAGGAACTGTGGAGGTGAAGCCACAGCTTTTCTGTGGTATTTGGCTAAGATAGAATGGTTATTTTCTAAGTTTTCTATCTTGGTTCACTTGCCACGGAGCCTATCTCACTATGCTTCCCCTTTTCAGGTCCTTTAGGTAGAGATAGAAATAGTAGGCTTTATAGAGACTTTTTTTTTTTTTTTGCCTGTGCCTGTTGGTATTTTGGAGTTGCTAGCTTGTTTAGCTCCAAGGATGAGGCATGTGAGGAAAAAACAAAGCCCAGACAATAAAAAAAGACCAGGTTTGCTGGTCTGATAGAGCCCAGTGAGACTCCTAAGACTGTGGCCCCTAGTTACCCTTCAGGCCTGGAACTGAACTCACTCCTGGAGCTTTCAGCCAAACAATAGACAAGCATATAGGGTGAACATTTATATCAGGCAGATATACTCCTTGGAGAGATCAACTGTGGGAGAACAGAAGGACAGTGTTTGTATAGGGAGATAGCTGGGAGAGAGGAAGGAATGCATAAGGACGGACATAGGGAAGAGGTAATGGAGGAAGTGGGAAGAGAGCGGTTACATTGTGGGGAATTGCAGTCAATGTCATGAAACAAAAGGTGTATGAACAGCTGTATGGAAAATGAATTTGCTCTGTAAACTTTCACCCAAATCCAATTTAAACAAGAACAATAACAACAACAACAAACAGAGAACTCATCATCATGTTGTTCCTTGGGTCTCAAAGTCCCTACCTATCTGCTTTTTTCTCTCAACCTTTCTTTCATCTTCATAATCTCCAGAGTTTTTATATTTATTTAAAATGTATAAATATATGTATAAATATTGTACTAGTTTTATGGGAGGAATAAGAAAAATAATGTCTATTCCATCTTTCCAGAAGCAGAAGTCCTCACATAGACTTGTGTTACTTTTTTATTGCAAACTTCTAAATTTATTGCAGTTGACATATATTCCATGCATGGTTTCAGCTTTCTAGAATTTGTTGAGATTTCATTTACAGAATAATACATGGTAATTTCTGTGAATGGTCTACGTGTGTTTAAAAAGAATATGTATACTTTGTTGGTATAAACCAAACCAAAAACCAAACCCACTGCCATTGAGTCGGATCTGACTCATAATGACCCCTCCTTGGGTTTCTGAGGCAGTTTCACTATGGAAATAGATTGCTCAACCTTCCTTCTGAGGAGCGGCTGGTCTTAAAATCTCTAAGATTTTTTACATTTTAATTTTGGTGAAAAATATGCACAGCAGAACATAACCCATTCGTCAATTTCTACATGTCCGACTCAAGGATGCTGGTTACACTCTTCCCGTTGTGTCAGCACTCTCACTATCTCTACCCATATTGCTTCACCAGCATTGACTGAGACCCACTACCCCCTAAGTGCCTCATTTATTCCTTAAAGTTACCGTTGACAGTTTGATCTCATACAAATAGCACTCTAAGAGAGTGCAATGCTCACATCCAACATTCTTTACTCATCAGCTAAATGGTTGTTTAGTCTAAAGATGACTTCAAGGGATAATTTCAGTTTATGGTTTGAAGAATTCCTCAGATCAATAGATTCAGGGGTCTAAGATTTTAAATATCCCCCCAAACTTTCTTTTTTTGTGTTCTTTACTTGTTAACATCTGAAAAGTATGTTAAAATCAAGTACTCTGTGGATTTTCCCATTTCTCCTCATATTTCAGTCTACTTTTACTTTGTTTCAAAGCTATGTTCAAAGCTGCCCATAAATGTATAAATATTGTACTAGTTTCTTGACTGTCGAAAACAATTATTACAATCTGAGTGGCTTAAAAAAAAAAAATTATCTTCTCACAGTTCTGGAGGCTAGAAGTCCAAAATTAAGGTGTTTGCAGGCCACACTTCCTCTGAATCTCTAGGGGAGAATCTGTTCCTTGCCTCTTCAACCTTCTGGTGGCTGTCTCTCATTCCTTGGCTTTCCTTGCTTTGTGGCCACATAATTTCAACCTCTGCCTCTGTTTCACGTCATCTTCTCCTATGTATGTCTGCGTCTTCTCCTCTTCCATCTTTTATAAGGGCACTTGTCACTGGATTCAAGGCCCACTCAGATAATCCAAGATAATCTTCTTATCTCAAGATCCTTACCTTCACTGTAACTGCAAAGACACCTTTTCCAAATATGTAAGGTAATATTCACAGTATCCAGGATTAATGTGTGGACATATCTTTTTTGGGGAATGGGGTGGGGTAGTATTTAGCCCACTAAAACTGTTATAGTTTCTTGGTGGATTATACTTCTTATAAATATGAAATATCCCCTTCTTTTCTGTCTTCAATTCTATTTTGATTGGCATTAATTTTGCTGTATTTGCTTTATGTTTGTATTTTTATAGCATAACTTTCTTATTCTTTCATTTTCCATCCTTCTTTTTTTGGCTTCAACAAACCAATTTATTCTCTCATAATTTAGGAATCTAGAAATTTGAATTTGAGGTGCCAGCTCCTGGGTAAAAGGCTTTTTCTCTCTGTTGGCTCTGGGAGAAGAGCCTTGTCTCCTTTCAGCATCTGTGGGCCTGGCATTCCTTAGAGATTGTCCTGTGTCTTAATATCAATCTTCCCCTGGGTCTAGGAGGTTTCCACTGCAGGGACCCTGAGTCCAGAACTATGAGAGAATAAATTTCTGAGTCTCCCTGTGGACCCATCCAGTCATTACCCCTAATGGGTCACTCTTACATTTTTAACATTATATTAAAACACACTGTGCTCCCTGCTCTTCTTTCTTGGTGGTACTGAGGTTCCTCTACTTTCCATCTTTCTTAATATTTTGTTTTTGGTGTCTCTCTTGCAAACAGTGTACAGCAGAATTACTTTGTAATATAATCTGAGTATTTGTCTCTTTAATAGGTGAGCTCCATTCAATACATTTTTTTTCTCTGATATGTTTGGAATTATTCCTTGCATTTTAGTCTTTTCTCTGTTTTTCCTTTTATTAGGTTAATTGGGTTTTCTTTATTTCTTCTAATGATTTGGAAAATGTACATTTTATTCATCTTCTTTTAATGGTGCTGTCTTAGTTGTCTAATGCTGCTATAACAGAAATATCACAAGTAGATGGCTTTAACAAATGGAAATTTATTCACTCACAGAAATCTAAATTCAGGGTGCCAATGCTAGGTGAAAGACTTTATTTCTCTGTTGCCTTTAGGGGAAGATCCTTGTCTCCTTTCAGCATCTGTGGGGCTGGTGTTCCTTAGAGATCTCCATGTGTCTTGGCATAAATCTTCCCCTGGGTCTAAGAGGTACCCACTGCAGGAACCCTGAGTCTCAAGGTGTGCTTCACTCCTGGCTCTTCTTTCTTGGTGGTAGTAGGTTTTTCTGATTTCTGTTCAGTTGTTTAATCTCTTTTATATCTCAAAGGAGATTGACTCAAGATACAACCTAATCCTGTAGATCGTATCCTGTCTCATTAACATAATTTTCATGAATCCTGCCTCATTAACTTCATATTGACTAGGATTTACAGCACATATGATAATTATACCAGATCACAAAATAGAGAATAACTACATAACACTGAGAATCATGGCTTAGCCAAGTTGACATATATGTTTGGTGGACACAATGCAATTCATACCAGTGACCTTTAAATTTTTAAAAAAACTTTTTTATTGAAATATAATATACCAAGAAAACCCCAAACTCGCTGCCACTGAGTCAGGTCTGACTCATACTGACCCCTCCTTGAGTTTCCAAGGCAGTATCACTATAGAAGTAGATTGCCCAATCTTCCTTCCAAGGAGTGGCTTATTTGCCAAACTTCTGGTTAGCAGTCAAATGCCTTAGGCACTATGCCAAAAGTACACATGTCATGAACTGAACATACTCACCCAGTATTTGAATTATTTCTTTTAGAAGGATTAGCACAAGGCTGGTCCCTATGAGGTGGAGGTTAAAGATGTCCAATATGTCCAAATTTTCCAAACTTCTGTGCCCCTCCATTTTCTCTATTATCGACTCCTCCTCCGCCCCTCAGTACTCTACCTTCTGTCTTAGGGTTCCATATTTCACTGTAACATCTCACAGAACTCACAGACTCCCAAGGAAACAACTCACATGGTGGTGCTGGAGGCTGGGAAGCTGGCAGGCTGGCAAGACTTAGGTCTGTGGGTTGATCTGGAGGATTCTCCCAACTCATGTGGTTGTAGGGACTATTGAACCCAAATTGGCGGGTCAGAAGACTGGCTGCTGTCTCAAGTCTAGTGGTAGGACGATGATGAACCAAACGCAGGACCACAGGACTGCAGCAGGAGAGAGCACTTTCCCAGAACATTCACATATATATCCTCAAGGAAGCTAAGAGTGGTGGCTTGAGTCACACCCTCCAGCAAGGCAGGACTCAAGATACATCTCACCCTAAACAGGCATAGAGATTGGGATTTACAATACATCACAAAATGGAGGATGATGGCTAGAAGGGCCATATTAAGCAATTTACTGAACTATACCAGGTCAAGAAACAGAATATTATTAGTACTCAGAAGCCCCTCTTGTGGACCCATCCAGTCATTACCCCTAATGGGTTACTCTTACATTTTTAGCATTTTATTAAAATACAGTTTTCTATCAATATCTAGAGTTGATTATTATTGACTTCCCCTAAAACAAGATGAGATTCATGGAAAGCATTTAATTTCCTACTCCCTCTCATCCCCCATGGCTTATCACCTTGTAAAAATGGCATTGACATCAGAGATCTTCTAACTTCACAAGAGGGAGAGAATCACCATCAATATCAGCCCAAGGCTGATTTCTATGAGATGGAGATCAGACATACCTCCACCCCCCAACCTTTCTGCTAGTGCTAACACCAGCCTTCCCTCCCACAGCACTCTTTACTTCTCTGCTGGATTTGATAATTCATTGCAATGGCCATACAGAACTCACAAACTATACTCACAATTATGGGTTTATTTGGAGGAAGTAACAGGTTGCAATTCAAGATGAGGCAGGACTGAGGATACAGTTCTTTGATGAGGACAGTTTATTAATCATGCTCACAGGACCTTTGGCCCCTCAGGCCCTTGGCCTCTCAGCCTGGCATCTGTCCTGCTTGGGCAAGTGTTACAAAGCTCTTTAGTTCTACCAATAAATGCCTGGAGACACCCCACTCTGCCAAAAAGTAAATTTCCTGTCCAAAAGCACTCAGCTCTCTTGCTTTGTGGGTCAGCACTGCATTGGTCTTCTGGTTTTGTTGCCACCATTTCTCTGCTGCTGCTTCTTACCATCCTGTGCCATCTCTGGTGTTACCGTTCCCTTTCTGTCTCTTGGGTCTAGGAGGTTCTTGGCATAGGGATGTGTTCCACTCCCATCTCTTCTTGATGTTAGTAATATCTCCTCTTTCTGCCTCTGGGATGGCTCATTTTAAGCCTAGCAGGATGGCAAAACTGACAAAGTCCCTTGTTATGGTTCCATATACCTTATTTGCATGGTCCCATTCCCACAAGGATTCCATGCACCTTGTTTGCATTATCAGCAAGCTGTTCAATCCCATTCAGGGGCTGCTGTTGTTGTTGTTATTTGTTGTTGAGTCGGCCCCAGGCTACACGCACCTTATTTGCATACAAAATCGAATTGGATCCGACTCATAGTGATCCCTCTTTGGGGTTCCAAGTCGATATCACTGCAGAAGCAGATTGACCAATCTTCCTTCCGAGGAGTGGCTGGTGGGTTTGAAGCACCAGCCTTCTGGCAGTCAAATGCCTTAGGCACTATGCTATCATAGATAGAGGCATAGCAGGCAAAGCACATGCCTTGAAGAGGGTGCCACTGAGCTGTTTCTACTAACTCAGTATTGTCCAAGATCCTTCTCAAGCATACTACACAGATGGAGCGAAGGGGCAAGCAGAAGGGGGCACTTGTCTTTGGGGCAAGTCCAAAGGGGTATGGATATATGGAGGCAGGAAAATCATGGCCAATGAAAAAAACCTATTTCAGGACTGGAAATTAAAGGAAGCCAGCAAATAGATGGCCTTATATGCAGCATGCTTATGACCACTTGAGCCCAGTGGATCAGTGAAAGTGGGGAAGTGCAGCAATGAAGAAACAGGCTCAGTTTGGCACCCGCTGATCTAGCCCAGGGAGGCTAGGGATGGGAGGATAGGATGACTGGTACAAAGTGCAGAGAGTTGTATACACTCTAGAGCCTACGTGTTAAACTAGCCCACAGGGACTAGGGATGAGAGAGAAAGAAGGGGCTGGCTAGTCTGAAGTACAGGGAGATGTGTGAGCTTGCAAAGCTGAGCAGAACCCAATTAGAGGGAGGCAGGGAATCAGACTAGCCAGGTCAAACTGACCCCTGACTCATTATCCTTGGAACTTAAGCCTACCTGCAGACTACCACATAATTTTTGCTGCTGGCACCAGTGAACTACTTAACAGCTGGCAAGCCAGGTGCTTGGGTCCAGTGCTTGGACAAGACAAAAGGCTATAATTCAAAGGTCTCTTATTTTGACCGGTGGTAAAATGCTGATGAACCTTCCGGATTGTTTTAAGGCTCCCACCAGGTGCCCATTAGGTGAAGAGCATGCTCAGTAAAACTCAATAGGCCTAACAAAGTGACCTTCCACCAGAGGCAGGCAAAAACAAAAGTCTCTCACTGGGGCTCAAACCTGGGTCCAGAGACATGGAGCATGCATAAGTTGAACCTCAGAAGCCCATCCATTTCATGAATAAAGATAATACCTCCCTCCCACCAAAGACCCTTTATAAACTTTAAGAATTCCTTTGTTCACAGTCCCCATACAACACAACTACACCCACACCTCCTGCAGCTTCACTTACTGAGTGAGAGTTACCACCTCCTTCTCCACCAACAGGCCTATGATAAACAACCACCAAAAAGAGCCTGAGTCACCCTTGGCTACTCTTCACAAACAGTTAACAGAGATCTAAATACAACAATGTCACAATGTCTCGGAGACAACAGACCATCATAGTCCACACAAAGAAGCAAGATAAAGTGATAGAAACAAGGGAGCAGGATACAGACCCAGAACACATCCCTAAGGAAGCAGCAGCATTGGAACTCCCTGACAAGGAATTCAAAAGACTTATATTTAGGTATCTTTAAAGGATTGAGAGACAGATCAAGGAAAACACAGACAAATCCCTAGAAGAATTCTGGAAGAAAATACAAGAACAAAATGACAAAATAAATGAAAAACTAGAAATGATTCAAAATCTACAGATAGAAATCCAGAAGATTAATACTAAATTGTCAGAAATAGATAACACATTGAAAGGGCAAAGGAGTAGGACTGAGCAATGGAAGGCAGAATTAATGAGATTGAAAACAAATACCTGAATACTTATTTGGAAAAGGATCATCAGAAAAAAAAAATCAAAACAAAATGAAGAAAGCCTGAGGATCACGTGGGAAACCATTAAAAAGAATAACCTACATGTCACTGCAATTGCAGAACAGGAAGAGAAAAATAAAACCACTGAGAAATTTGTCCAAGATTTGTTGGAAGAGAACTTCCTTGATATGATGAAAGATGAGAATATATCCATTCAGGAAGTCCAATGAACCCCAAACAGGATAAACTCCAAAAGAAAACCACCAATATACCATCATCAAACTCATCAAAACCAAAGACAAAGACAGAATCCTGAAAGCAGCACAGGAGAAACAAAAACTTACTTACAAAGGACAGTCAGTAAGAATAAGCTCTGATTTCTCAGCAGAAACCATGCAAGTGAGAAGGCAATGGGATGGTATATATATATATAAAACCCTGAAAGAGAAAAATTTTTAATCAAGAATTATATACCCGACAAAATTGTCCCTCAAATATGATGGTGAAATTAGGAGATTTTCAGATAAGCAGAAACTGAGGGAATTTGTTAAAACCAGACCAACCTTACAAGAGATACTAAAGCAAGTCCTTTGAACAGAGAACCAAATATAGTAAACAACAACCAACCATTAATACAAAAGATGACATAACCCAGAAACCACAGCTATGGACATATCCAAAGTAAAATAAGCTTACAAGATTTTAAACAGTGAACCAGAGACTTCAATTGTCAAATGAGGACAACTACAAACCAAAAAGAGGGAAAATACTGTGTAGTTACAGAATTTCTAAATGGTGAGGAAGTCAAGAGAGTTGCAAGATAGAATGGACTATTGCAAACTCGGGGAGAAAATTATAAATCACAGGGTAACCTCAAAGAAAAATGATAAACCTTCATATCACAATAAAAAAGAGGACAAGCACAAATATTCAGGATATACTAAAACAACAGCAACAAAGGAAATGATAACACAATTCATAAACATAATGAGCTCAGCACAGAAAATAATATGGAACAAACAAACCAGGAACAGCATGAAAAAACACATAACAAAATGACAGCAACCAATTCATACTTGTCAATAATTACACCGAATGTTAATAGATTAAATGCACCACTCAAGAGATGGAAAGTTGCAGACTGGATAAGAAAACAAAATCCATCAATATGCTGTCTACAAGAGACAAACCTTACAGAGAAAGACAAAAATAGAGTAAAAATCAAAGGTTGGAAAAAGACGTATCAAGCAAATGGCAACCATAAAAGAGCAGGAGTTGCAATATTAATTTCTGATCAAATTGACTTTAAGACAAAAAACACCATACAAAACAAGGAAGGACATTATATAATGATTAAAAGATCAATTGAACAAGAAGATATAACCATAATAAATATCTATGGACCCAATGAGCCCCAAAATACATAAATCAGACTTTAAAAGAGTTGAAAAGGCAAATAGATGACTCCACAGTCATAGTAGGAGACTTTAATACACCACTTTCTATGAAAGATAAAACAACTGGAAAGAAACTCAACAAAGATGCAGAAGAGCTAAACAATACAATCTACCAACTTGACCTTATAGACATCTACAGAGCACTTCACCTAACAAGAGCACAATACACATTCTTTTCCAGGGCACATGGAACATTTTCCAGGATAGACCATATGTTAGGCCATAAAGCAAGCCTTCATAAATTTTAAAACATTGAAATACTGCAAAGCATCTTCTCAGATCACAATGCTATCAAATTAGAAACCAACAATAGGAAGGCCAACGGAAAAAGAGTAAACACATGGAAACTGAACAACACCCTCCTTAAGAAAGACTGGGTTAGAGAAGAAATAA
>NW_006921629.1:16123546-16126890 GCF_000298275.1 Orycteropus afer afer
GGCTTCCAGCCAAACAAAAGACAGGCATATGAGTTGAACATTTACCTGAGGTAGATACACTCCTTGGAGAGAACAATCATGGGAGAAAGTAGGGCTGTTTATGCACAGGGAGACAGTTCAGGGAGGAAGAGTGCATGGTGGGATGGACATAGGCAAGAAGTGACTATGGGGAGGAAGTGGAAGGGGAGCTGTTGCATTGTGGTAAATTGTGGTTAATGTCATGAGACAAAGTGTATGTGAACTGCTGCATGGAAAGTGAATTTGCTCTGTAAACTTCCACCCAAATCACACACACACACACACACACACCCAAAGAAATTCTTTGTTCAAGGAGACTAGAGTTTAGCTTAGGCAAAAGCCCTTTTCTACCTCTCCCTCGTGAGCCCCTCCCCTCTCCTCTCTCTTTAATAAACTTTGGTTAGTGTGGACATTTTGCCTCTCCTGTACAATTCTTTGTCAGTAGAAGGCAAGGACACCTGCTCAGGGTCTCAGGCACCACAATAACAAATCAAATGAAGAACAAGATGTTTGACACTGATGTGAACTGCTGCAATTCTGATTTGCTCTGGATTCAAACTCTACTCTCACTGCCATCAAGTCGATTTGACCCATAGAGACCCCTCCTTGGGTTTCCGAGGCAGTATGTCTACCGAAGTAGATTGCCCAAGCTTCCTTCCAAGGAGTGGCTGGTGGGTTTGAACCACCAGCCTTCTGGTTAGCAGCCAAATGTCTTAGGTACTATGCTACCAAAGCTCCCTGCTCTGGGTTAGACCTTGTTTATGGATGCAGATTCTCAAACTTCCAAGCAGAACAGAAGATTCTTCCGACAAAGGAACATGTTTGTGTCCTCCGTGTACTGGTTTGATAGGGACAGGTAATTTAGAAATCGGATGTCTAAAATGGGGGGAGATAAAAGCATGAAGTGGCTAGCTTACACACTTTCATGGGAATATTTATACTTAACCTGATTGTGAGGGGATGTTAATCTTTGAAGTATGAAAGGAACAACGGCTAGCAGAGCCAGGGGATGGTCTGTGGTGCAGTGGAGTACTTGGGATAGTTCTTCTAGCCATGGTCTTTGTGACTCCCAACAGACTACTAGGTGGAACTATGCCAATGTAAGGTACTTGTGGCCCACCAAGGGGATTGCATAGCTTGTTAGTAACACAAACAATGTACATGGCACCCCTGTCAGGGAGGGATCATTGAAATAAGGTGCATGGAACCCAGATGTTGAGATTGGTTAGTTTTATGATTGGACTAGGCTTAAACTGAGCCCGCTTGATGAATATCAAGGAGCTCTGGTAGTGTAGTGCCTAAAGCATTTGACTTCTAACCAGAAGGTGGCGGTAAAACCCCACCAACCACTCCTGGGAAGGAAGCTTGGCAATCTACTTCTATAAGTGGTGATGTTGTTGTTGTTGTTGTTATGTGCCGTCGAGTCGGCCCCGACTCATAGCGACCCCTCCTTGGGTTTCCGAGGCAGTATCACTACGGAAGTAGGATTGCCCAACCTTCCTTCCGAGGAGTGGCTGGTGGGTTTGAACCGCCAGCCTTCTGGTTAGCAGTCAAGTGCTTTAGCCTCAGAAACCCAAGGAGGGGTTGCTATGAGTCACATCTGACTCAACAGCAGAGAGTTTGGTTTAGTTTTTCCAGTGGTGCAGTGCCTAAAACATGTGACTGCTAACCAGAAGGTGGTGGTTCAAACCCACCAACCACTCTTCAGAAGGAGGATTGGGCAATCTATTCCTATAGTGATAACACCTTGGAAACCCAAGGTGGGGCAACTATAAGTCAGATCCAACTTGATGGCAGTAAGTTTTTATTTATTTATTTATTTTATGAATAGCCCTGAAGCATTGTCCAATATAGAGCCAGAAGATGAGCCCATCAGATAGGAAGGCACCCAAAATTTGACTGGGGAAGAGCTGACTCCTCAGAGTAGAGATGACTTTTAACAATATGGATAGAGTAAAGCTTTCGGGACCTCCATTGGCTGCTGTGGCACAACTCTAAATGAGTAGAAACAGATGCAAACATCCATTAATAATTGGAACATGGAATGTACGAAGTATGAATCTAGGAAAACTGCAAGTTGTCAAAAATGAAATGGAACACATAAAGATTGATATCCTAGGCATTAGTGAGCTGAAATGGATGGGTTTTAGCCATTTTGAATAATACCACCATATGATCTACTATGAAGGGAATGACTAATTGAAGAGGAATGGTGTGGCATTCATCGTCACAAAGACTGTTTCAAGATCTGTCCTGAAGTAGAAGACTGTCAGTAATAGGATAATATCTGTATGCCTACAAGGAAGACCAGTTTATATTACTATTATTCAAATCTATGCACCAACCACCAAAGCCAAAGGTGAAGAAATTGAAGATTTCTACCAACTTCTGCAGTCTGAAATTGACCAAACATGCAATCAAGATGTGTTGATTATCAATTATGAATGGAATGCAAAAGTTGGAAACAAAGAAGAGTTACCGGTAGTTGGAAAATATGGCCTTGGTGATAGAAATAATGCTAGAGATTGCATGATAGAATATTGCAAGACCAACGACTTGTTCATTGCAAATACATTTTTTCAACAACACAAGAGATGGCTATACATGTGGACTTCATCAGATGCTATATACAGGAATCAGACTGACTACATGTGTGGCAAGAGGCAATGGAGAAGTTCTATATCTTCAGCCAAAACAAGGCCAGGAGCTGCTTGTGGAACAGACCATCAACTGCTCATATGTATGTTCAAATTGAAGTTGAAGACAATTAAAAGAAGTTCATGAGACCCAAAATGTGACCTTGATAATACCCTCCTGAATTTAGAAACCATCTAAAGAATAGATTTGATGCATTGAACACCAATGACCAAAAATCAGAGGAACTGTGGGATGACATCAAGAACATCATCCAGGAAGAAAGGAAGAGGTCACTGAAAACACAAGAAAGGACGAAAAGACCAAAATGGATGTCAGAAGAGACTCTGAAACTTGCCCTTCAGCAGAGGGTAGCTAAAGCAAAAGGATAAAATGATAAGAATGATAAGATGAAAGAGCTGAACTGAAGATTTCAAAGAGCAGCTCTAGCAGACAAAGACAATTACTATAACGAAATGTGCAAAGACTTGGAGTTAGAAAACCGAAAGGGAAGAACACACTTGGCATTTCTCAAACTGAAAGAACTGAGGAAAAAATTTAAGCCTTGAGTTGCAATATTGAAAGATTCTATGGGAAAAATATTGAATGATACAGGAAACATCAAAAGAAGATGGAAGGAATATACTGAGTCATGGTACCAAAAAGAACTGGTAGATCTTCATCCATTTCAG
>NW_006921629.1:16127058-16140524 GCF_000298275.1 Orycteropus afer afer
GAGATCAATATCTGTACCCATTCCAAAGAAAGGTGATCCCACACAATGTGGAAATTATCAAACAATATCACCAATATTGCACGCAAGTAAGATCTTACTGAAGATAATTCAAAAACGGTTGCAGCAGTATATTGACAGAGAACTTCTAGAGGTGCAGGCTAGATTCAGAAGAGGATGTGGAACAATGGATATCATAGCTCCTGTCAGATGGATCTTGGCTCAAAGCAAAGAATACCAGAAAGATGTTTCCTTGTATTTTACTGATTATGCAAAGGCATTTGATTGTGTGGATCATGACAAATTGTGGGTAACATTGAGAGGAATGGGAATTCCCAAACACTTAATTGTACTCATGAGGAACCTGTACATTGACCAAGAGGCTGTCATTCGAACAGAATAAGGGGACACTGCATGGTTTAAAATCAAGAATGGAGTGTGTCAGGGTTGTATCCTTTTACCATACTTATTCAATCTATATGCTGAGCAAATAATCTGAGAAGCTGGACTGTATGAAGAAAACGTGGCATCAGGATTGGAGGAAGAATCTTTGACAACTTGTGATATGCTGACCACACAGTTTTCCTTGCTGAAAGTGAGGATGACTTGAGGCATTTACTGATGAAGATTGAAGAATAAGTATGGATTACATCTCAATATAAAGAAAACAAAAATCCTCACAACTGGACCTATAAGCAGCATCACGATAAATGGAGAAAAGATTGAGGTTGTCAAAAAATTCACATTGCTTGGTTCTACAATCAACGCCAATGGGAGCAGCAGTCAGGACATCAGACAACATACAGCACTGGGCAAGTTGGCTGCAAAGGACCTCTTTCAAGTGATGAGGAACAAAGATGTCTCCTTGAGGACTAAGGTGTGCCTGACCAAGCCATGGTATTTCCAATCGCCTCATATGAAAGTGAGAGCTGGACAATGAATACAGAAGACCAAACAAGAGTTGATGCTTTTGAGCTGTGGTGCTGGCAAAGAATACTGAAAGTACCATGGACTGCTGAAAGAACTAACAGATCTGTCCTGGAGGAAGTGCGGCTGAAATGCTCCTTGGAAGCGAGAATGGCCAGACTTCGTCTCACCTACTTTGGTCATGTTGTGAGAAGGGACCATTCATTGAAGAAGGATGTCATGCTTGGTAGGGTGGAGGGTCAACGAAGGAAAGAAAGGCCTTCAACGAGATGGATTGACACGGTGGCTGCGACGATGGGCTCAAGTATAGCAGGGATCCTGGAGCTTGTGCAGGATGGGGCGGTATTTCGTTCTGCTGTGCATAGGGTTGCTATGAGTCGGAAACTACTCGATGGCACCTAACAACAACAACAACAACAATCTCCAGAGAAGTAGACTGCCCAGTCTTCCCTCTGAGAAGTAGCTGGTGGGTTTGAACCACCAGCCTTCTGGTTAGCAGTCACCACCAGAGATCCTCATTCATGTAATAGATTTAGAAAAAGTTTCTTCAGTGATACACTGTGTTGGCTATAAGATATGAGATGCTGAGATCTATCCAATACACCTTATTTGAAAGGCACAGTAGTTTTCATAAGCTTCAGTATAATCACTCTTAAGGCCCTGGTTCTTTGGTTCCCAAATCCCCAGGATACTGTTTGAGGAGAGTTCTGAGAGGCCTGTATTTAAACAGCCTAGCCTAGCTACCTGACTGTAGGAGTATTCTGAGGCTTCTCAATCCTACTCTAAACATTACTTAAGGGGTCAGAGCCATGGGCAGGACTTCAGGAAAAGCCCTAGGAATTCTTTGCACTCAGAAGCTGTTTCAGGGTGTTATATTCTCCTAAAGATGCAAGGGGAGCTCTGGTGGCATAGTGGGTAAGGCATTTGACTGCTAACCAGAAGGCTGGTGTTTCAAACCCACCAGCCATTCCTCTGAAGAAAGATTGGGGAATCTATTTCTATAGTGATACTGCCTCGGAAACTCGAGGGGTCGTTGAGTCAGATCTGACTTGATGGCAGTGAGTTGTTTTTTTTTTTAAGGACACCAGAATCTGCGTGCCTGCTGGTCATTTTTTATTATGGCGAACTATACTGCTAACCAGGAAGCTGGCAGTTCAAACCCACCAGTCCTCCTCGGAAGGGAGATGGGGCAATCTACCTCCATAGTGATACTGCCTCAGAAACCCAAGGAGGGGTCGCTATGAGTCAGGTCCGACTCAACTGCACATAACAACAACAAACAAAAACAACCTTTCAGCTGCCACCGAACCTTTGGCACAACCCAGGAACTTTGTGACGTATCAGAGAGATGTCAACAACCCAGTCATTTGGTTTGGTTCTTAGAGACTATTATCCAGAGTTCACAGTTAATGGAGACTGTCCTTCATGGTCTGGCTTCCCCTCACTGGAAAGTGTGCCCAGGCTGAAAGGCACAGTCTCATTAAGGCCATGGCTTGAAAACAAAGTTCTCTGATGGGTTGCTGGGAGCTCTGGTGACGTAGTGCTTAAGGCATTTGACTGCTAAACAGAAGGCTGGGTTCCAACTCACCAGCCACTCCTCAGAAGCAAGGATGGACAATCTACTTCCGTAGTGATATTACCTTAGAAACCCAAGGAGGGGTTGCTATGAGTTGGATCTGACTCGATGGCAGTGAGTTTGGAGTTGATGGGTTGCTAGGGTTTCTGAATCTCTGTGCTTTCAGGGTTATGAAGCAGGGGAGCAATTCCATCAAGGACTCTCTACTAATCACAGAGTTTCCTTTGGGCAGAGCATGTAACATTAAAACCACTGGAGAACTTAGTGGGAAGCACAATCAATGCAACCCAATAACATGACCACTTTCAAGAGTATGTACAGACTCACATGAAAGCAGCTGACTGTAAGAATCTTATCTCTAGCTGAACACATATTCACCCAACATGTCAGTGCCAGAAACTAAAACAGAAATGAAATTCTTGAATTAGACAACATAATTGAATAAACTCTCTCCTCAACAGGAAAACAACAATGATAATAAAAATAAACATATGTTGCCTGCTTACCATACAGCTGGCATACTTCTAAACTTTTCTCATTCATCTCACTTACTCTTACACCCCTACGTGGTAGGTAGTGTTACTAAGCCTATTTCCAGATAAGGAAACTGCACCTTACAGATATTAAATACTTTTAAATCTCTCTGCCTATAAAACCTAAAAAGGCACTAACATTTAAGGGACAGAGGTAGGACACAAACCTAGGTGTGCAAAGCTATACCATTCTGTATGGTAGGTTAGTAATCAAGGAAAAAGCCCTTAATCAAACACTTCCTTGCTGTGAATTGAGTCAAGTCATTCTACATCTATAAAGTAGGGTCAGTAACATCTGCTGTCACTTTTCTCACAGATGTCACAAAGAACAAATTTGAGACGACTGCTGTAAATCCATCTGGGAAAATGAAAGTATAATTGGAGTGCTTTAGATATCCATGTTTTCATCCAATTTACTTTTCAAAATGAGTTTACTTACTCACTGAAACAAGTGCCTTGGAGATCATCAAGCAAGTCTTACCTAAAACCACAATCACTAGTCTCTGGAATGCATCTGACAAAGCCTTCTCAATGGCAAGCTTCTGGGTTATCTTCCTTTTCATAAGCAATGATAATGGCCCTAAACCCCACCAAACAAAATGGCTTAAAAATCTTATCTGAGTGATCATTTTTATGTCATGTTTGAAAAAACAAAAATACACCCATAATTCTGATATCTTTATCTTAGTGATTCAGGCAGGCATAGCACCAGGATAGGCTCTGTGCAGGTACATCCTGGTAGGAAGAGCACATTTTTACTGCTCCCTCCATTCTGGAAGTCTCCGAAGTACTAGAAAGGAGATACGGGCCAGGAACCTGGCACAAGTCTGACATCCCACACAGATTTCAAACTGACAAGTTGAAGCTACTCTCCAACCAGACCTCCTTACCTTCCCATGCGCCAAGGACTGGAATCACACACTGAGAATGGTTCGGTGGCAGTGCACATAATCTGACCTCTCCCTGGGTATTACCCATGGGAGCCCATTCCACTTCACCCACTAATAGCCCTGCTGATTTAAAACCCTACACCTGAATGCCGTGCATTCTAGGAAAAAATCAGTGCCCATCAGAATACCCTTTCCAGGTATCTGTATTTGACTCTGTTTCCACTCATGTCCTTCCATGAAGCAGTTAAGGGCTAATGTTTAATTTAGAGTGTATGTGGATCTTCAGATGATGATTTTGCTGGGAGAAGTGAACACTACAAGAGATCTGTATTTAACATAAAGCAAGTTCTTAAATAAAAGTGGGAAAAACATTAATCCCTTGCTCCTAAATTTTTTTGGCAGATCAGTATGATAATTTTAAAGTGAAAGGTTCTGCCAGGTGTTGCCTAGGGATTAGGGTAAAAACCTTGTAGTGTAAGGCAAAACAACTTTGCTTGGACTTTAGTTGTTAAGCAAGTGGTGTTTTAGAAAGAAAACTCCCTTCCTCCCCCCACCTTCACCCTCACTTGGAAACAGACCTTCCTCCTGCTTATTTAAAGGTTCCTCTGCGATGCCAAGGAGCTCTGGTAGCATAGTGCCTAAGGACTTGACTGCTAACCAGAAGGCTGACAGTTCAAACCCACCAACCACTCCTTGGAAGGAAGATGGGGCAATCTACTTCCATAGTGATACTGCCTCAGAAGCCCAAGGAGGGGTCGCCATGAGTCGGATCCGACTCGATGGCTCATAACAACAACAACAACAACTGTGATGCCAACTCTAGGACTCCTGCACTCATGGGCTGGCAACACCACCTCTAGAGCACAGGAACTTTAGGCTTAGTTTCTGAGCTGCTGCCATATCTTCACTTTCTTCAGGGTCAGAAAGATCCTGAAGCTGTGAGGATTTTGAATTAAAAGTTCCTCTTAGAATCTCCATAAAGACTCCAAAATCTTCCTTATGAGGGGGAAAAAAAAAATCCTGAACTCCAGCAATCCCAACCCATAGTTGAAGTTCCTATAGATTCAAAATCAGGTAAGAATCACAAATGAATTTCTAGATTTCAACAACCGTTTCTTATCATACACCACAGAAACACTGAAGTAAATTATGGATGTTACCATCCAAGTCACTGAGGTTATAGATTATTTCTAGGTGGCAGGCCAGCCCTCAGATTCTTCTACTTATTGCCTCATCTTTGCAACCCAGTTCAATCTTTCTCTAAGTCTAGGATTTCAGTGCTGAAAGTCTGCTTCCTCCAAGAAAACCTACAAGGATTACCTTGATAATCCTTTTGGACCATTCATTGAAACGGAAGTAATCATCTCCAAGTTCTTGGCATCGAGAGCTATTTAGGGCAAGGGCCTGAAGTTGAATGGCTTTATGACTGGCGCCAAGATGAACCTAAGGACAGAAGAGGCAGGTCCACAAATACCACAATCAGGCATAGACTTTGTTTTGGATATACTTGAGATTTATCAGTACTGACTTCATAGATGGTTGTGAAGATTAAATGGGATAGATCAATGAAAGTACTGAGTTCATAGTAAGCTGTGAATAAATGTTATTTATTATTATTAAACTAGGGTACTTTTCTGCACCATTTTCAGGACTTCTGATTAGTAGGAAGTTTCCCTATGTCTGGTGGTGAACAGTGATGATGACTCAACTAAAGAAGTCCTGCAGAAGCAAATTACAGCGCTTACAATGCAAAGAATGTGAATTGTTTGTCTCCCTATTCAGTAGCTCCTGCCTGAGGATGTGAGCTTAAGAGTAGATGAGATGGAAAAACCAGAGAGGTAGGACCTTAATCTGCCAGACAGCCCACCCCAAGTTATTAACCTTTAGAAAGGGGAATATACATATCTCTATAAATATTAACAGACTTGCGTGGAGTGAGCAATTCCAGGGCTGGCCGCAGTAAGCCACCCCAGGAGAAGCAAGAACTGTATCTTTTTTCACTCTCCACAGGATAGAATGGAAGCTGCACTGTTCCGGTCAGCCACTCTCCTATTGGATGACAGGATGTCACCTGGCATGAGGCACACTGCAGGACTGCTGTGAAGTCATTCCAGAACTGCTACCCCACCTGAGGATTCTTTATATCTTCTTCCTTTTGCCTCCAATTCATGGCATTTTTCTTCTCTCCCCATTAACAATTAATATTGACTGGAGCACCAGGCATAAATGGTTCTCTCAGGCTTGCTTCTCTTTCTCATGCAGGCCCAGGTCCCTGGTTCCTGATTGTCAGTTTGCAAATTAAGTGGTCACAAGGAAGGAGTTTCTGTATTTTTGAAATTACTAAACTATTCCCTGTGCAGATAGGAGCTCTGGTAAGATGGTGGAATAGGCAGGCAAACTACATAGACTCTTCATCAAAGAAAAGAGGAACCAATTAGCACAGATACAGGAGATTATCCTGGAACCCTGAGCTTTGAAAGGAAGGATACAGAAGTGGACTTAACTACAACTAGTGGAAGAACCTGCATGAGAATAGCAAAAAGGAGACATATGGAGCTGCAGACTGTCAGTGATCCTGATGGCACGTACAGCTTAGATGTTGCCAAGTTGTATTGGGACCTGAGAATTTAATAAAAAATTGGTCCTGCTAGCCAGGGGCTTCAGGGAGTACTGCACTGGTGGCTGGTGAATAAAAGAGGAAGCAGTGAAGGAGTAGACAGGCTGAGCTGTGTACTTTTGGCTGTCCAGAGGGTGCAGCCATCTTGAATGTTTACAAGCAGTGTGACCATTTTGGATATTTAAAGCGACAGCATTCTCTCAGATCCAGGGACCTAAGAATAGGCTCCACTTGTAGGGGACAGCAAGGAAATATTGGACACTGAGGACTGGAAACGTGCAATATTCCCCTTGTTACTTTTATACCCCATACCCTCTTGGGGAATGGAGGTGCGTCTCTCTCACTCTCACCTACCTTCTGGGCCTGCAGGAATTCCAGCCCAGTCTGTGTGCTCTGACGGAGCCTAGGTGCTCTGCTCTGTCCTGCCAGATATTTCTCTCTCTCTCTTTTTTTTTTTTTTTTTTAATATTTGTTTGTTTTAAAATTATTATTTCATCCTTTTTATTATTATTCTTTCTTCTTCCCTTCCCATGGTCTAGTTTTTGGCTTTTTCTCTCTTCCCTTTTCCTGGTTCCCTTTTTTTTTTTTTTTCTTTCTTGTGGTTCTCCCCATTCATTGTTTTCCTTTTTGCATTTTTCCCATTTTTATTCTTCATTATTCTCCTGCTCTACCTCTTTTCTCTTGTTCGCCCCTCCTCAGATATTATGGTTTTTTTTTTCCCCCTCACTTTTTCTATTCACATTTGTTTTGGCTTCTTAAAGTATTTCTTTAAAGATTTTCTCCCATTTATTGCCTGTTTTCTTTTTTTTTCTTTTTTCTCTTTTTGGTGATTGTTTCTGTGTGTTTATGTGGTGTGTGTTTTTTTGTCCTCTTGCTTTTGCTTTTCTGATGGTTTTTCAATTGTTGTTTTTGTCCGAGTGGAAGACAGCAACCATGCCCATACTACCCAACCACACCTGCACCTCCTGCAGCTCCATTTACTGAATGAGAGCCACTATTTCCTTCTGCACCAACTGGCCAATGAAACACGACCACCAAAAGGAGCCTGACTCACCCTTAACAGCTCTTCACAAACAGTTAACAGAGATCTAGACAGCCACTGTCATTCTCTATTACACCCATCAGGAGACTGGTGTTGAGTGCATAAGTGCTGCCAACTAGTGAATATAGGAGCACAGTACCTTGCTTACTAAGGTACGTCCAAAACAAAAACAAAGAAAATGAAAATCTTGGGTAAATCACTCCAACATACAATCACCAATTAAATATAAATACAACAAAACAAAGTCACAATATCTTGGAGACAATAGACCATCACAGTCCACACAAAGAAGCAAAAGAAAGCAGTAGAAACAAGGGAGCAGGATACAGACCCAGAACACGTCCCTAAGGAAGGAACAGCACTGGAAATCCCTGATAAGGAATTCAAAAGAATTATATTTAGCTGGCAGAAGGCTGGCAGTTCAAATCCACCAGCCACTCCTCCAAAGGAAGGTTGGGCAACTAGTTCTGTAGTGATACCGCCTTGGAAACCCAAGAAACGGTCGTTATGAGTCGAGTCCAACTCAATGGCACATAACAACAACAACAACAACATATTTAGGTACCTTCAATGGATTGAGAGAGAGATCAAGGAAAACAATGACAAAATTAAGGAAAACACAGACAAACCCTAGAACAATTTTGGAAGAAAATACAGGAACAAAATAAATAAAAAATGAGAAATGATACAAAATCTACAGGTAGGAATCCAGAAGATTAATACTAAATTTTTAGAAATAGATAACACATTGAAAGGGAAAAGGAGTAGATGTGAATCAATAGAAATCAGAAGTAATGAGATTGAAGACAAATACCTAAATACTTCTTTGGAAAGGGATCAATCCAAAAAAGGATCAAAACAAAATGAAAAAATCCTAAGATTCATGTGGGATACCATAAAAAGGAATAACTTATGTGTAATCAGAATTCTAGAACAGGGAGAGAAAATAAATCCACTGAGCAAATTGTCTAAGATTTGTTGGAAGAGAACTTCCCTGATATTATGAAAGATGAGAATATATCCATTCAGGAAGTCCAACAAACCCCAAAACAGGATAGACTCCAAATAAAAATCACCAAGACATATCATTATCAAACTCACCAAAACTAAAGACAAAGAAAGAATCCTGAAAGCAGCGCAGGAAAAATGAAAAGTTACCTACAAAGGGCAACCAATGAGACTAAGCTCTGATTTCTCAGCAGAAACCATGCAGATGAGAAGGCAATGAGATGTTATATATAAAACCCTGAAAGAGAATTATATACCCAGCAAAACTATCCCTCAAATATGATGGTTAAATTAGGAGATTTCCATATAAGAAGAAATTAAGGGAATTTGTAAAAACCAGACCAGTCTTACAAGAGACACTAAAGGGAATCCTTCAGATAGAGAACCAATAATAGCAAACAACAACCAACCATTAATACACATAATGACATAACTCAGAAACCAACCCAGTTATGGAAGCTGGAAGTAAAATTAGCTTACAAGATTGAAAACAGGGAACCAGAGACATCAATGGGCAAATGAGGACAACTACAAACCAATAAGAGGGAAAAATAGTGTAGTAACAGAACTTCCAAATGGTGAGGAAGTCAAGAGAGTTGCAAGATAGAATTACTGTGTTAAACTCAGGGAGAAAATTATAAATCACAGGGTAACCTCAAAGAAAAATGATAAACCTTCACATTACAATAAAAAAGAGGACAAACACAAATATTTAAAATATTCCCTATGCAATGAATGTATTAATTTGTTCTTAATTACATGCATATTTGAGTGCCTTATATGGTAGGGCTGTGGTAGATGCTAGAAGAAAGACGATAAAACGACTGCTTTTCAAGTGTTGATAATCTAGGAGGAGAAGCAGAAGCACAGAAATAATTACAATGGATAATAAAGTTACAGTGATTAGTTTGATGCGGAATCTGAGTAATTCCCCCAAAGTTAACTGTTTTAGAGTAAAGAGAAAGTTGAGGAGTAGGTAATGGGTGGGGCTGAAGGCCTGGTATAGTGATTGGCATGTGGAAGTGGTGCCAGGTGCCAAGTGTGGTAGGGTGCTTTGGGAGAATGTGCTGAAAGCTAGATTTTGAAAGACAGCTTCTTTGGATAGGAACCAGTTTGCGTGGCAGGTGCTGAGGTGGAGAGGAACCTGCTTAAAGGGAAGGAAAAGGCAGAAGAAGGGCAATTGGAGGACTGTCCTGTTCCACCACCAAGTGTTTGATGAAACTGGGATGTTACCTCTGGGCTTCAGCTGTTTCATTTATGAAATGAGAAATTTGATAACTCAGTGGTTTCCAGACTTTTGGATTTTACATACCAGTAAAGCATCAAATAAAAATTTAGGACCATGGCAAGATTTCCAACTTTTTATTTTAATGCTCAAGTAGGAGTTTTAATCAAAACAACTACTACCATCTATTTATCAGCATCTCTTCATAAAACAATTTTTCTCTTCAAAACTGAAAGGCAGTCATAATAATCTTAGGACAATAACATGGAGTAGATTTTGTTTTATGAAATTAAAACACAAAACCCCAAGTTATATTGTGTGTTTCTCTTTGTGAGGTCTTCACCACAGACCAGACCACGGTTTTGAGGACCATGACCTTGGAAACCCCAGGACACATGCTCCGCATGGTTGCTTCTGGCTCTGACACTCTAGGATTAAAATAGAGTTTGGGACCCACCTTCTCTGTGTATTACTCTGGGAAATATCTGTCACAATGCCTAGAACACCCTATCTCAGGCGCCACAGCTGGAATTTTAGGGTCCCAATTGGACCCACTTTTAGATTTTCAATTTTATCTTTCCTTCTCACCCCACTCCCCCAACCTCCTATTTATTCTTCTTCCACAAACACACACAGAATTTGCCAGAATTCTGTAGGAATCTCAGGGAATTTTTTTTTTTTTAAGGATTTCATGCCCGAATGTTAATGGCTTGGTGAGTCATCCTATGATTGGCATATTTTAAACTCCTGAAAGCACTCATACAGTTGCATCTTTAGTGGTCATTTCCGACTTAAATGTTTTTAAAGCTCAATAAATAGTTGTACCTAATTCTCTTCTCTCCTTCTCTGAGAGTGAAGATGAAGCTGGTCGCTATAAAGATGTCTTCATCCTTTGATCCTGTCCACCCATAGGACGCTAATTTTAAAATACACTTTAATAAAAGCACTCAACTCTAAGGTTGGGGCCATGGTGCTGGATGGAAGCCAGACTCCGAAGCTGGGCTGGGGTGGGCGGGGCGAAGGAGGACCTGCCGGGGTCCACCCACTCCCGCTCTCCAAAAGCTCCCACTCCTCGCGCACAGCGAAGTAGTCCGGACCTTCGACCTTCGTGCGCGCTCCCTTTAAAACTTCGCGGGTGCTCCTTGCGCAGGCGCAGTGGTGCGGGACTGTTAGCCGCGGAAGCGCCGGCATCGTAAGATGCCGTAGTTGGCTGTGTTTGCAGCTCCCACAGGCAGCGATAACACTTGGGTAGTGTGAGAGGTGTGCTGTTGGCCAGCCGCCGAAGACTTTTATGTGAGCTGGGCCAACATGGAGGGAGGGATGGGGAAAGCCGCCCACCCAGTGACTGGTAGCCCCAAAGTCCTGAGTTACCACCTCGCCCACTGAATAGCTACCTCCCGTTTCCTCACCAGAGAAGTTCTGGTGGCGCAGTGGTTGAAGCGTTTGTCTGGTAACCAGCAGGTCGGCTGTTGGAACCCACCAGCCGCTGTGCCGGAGAGAGCTGAGGCAGGCTGCTTCTGTAAAGATTTACAGCCTTGAAAACCCTAGAGGACAGTTCTACTTTGTCATATAGGGTCTGGCAATCGACTAGATGGCAGTTCCTTTGATTTGGTTTCCTCACCCGCTTTGTCATTCCCCCTAATCTCGGGCCGTATTGAACGCAAGGCAAGAGGAGCCTTAGTTCTAGGATGGACCCGGCACCTGGCCCCAGCGGATTGAGCAGAGATCCAGAGATGCAGCTCTCCACAACCAGCACGGATTACCTTCTTTCTAATACTTCTCAGATTTTAAAATTGAAGAGAAGACTTGTTCGTGAACTGAGAAGTGTTTTGAGTTGCAGGCTTTGTGGAGAAGGGCTTGGGGGATGTGAGGGGTATGTACTTTTTGTTTTCCATCCCTTACTTGGCATGCGACCTCTCTCTCCACAGCATTCTCTGTTCACAGTATGCTCCGAGTCTGACCGTCTGTATTCAGGCCACGGCTTCCCAAATGCTGCAAGGGCCGGACCTGGCTTCTATGCCATCACCAACTTTTATTCAGTAAGGGCTGCTCACTGAGCGCAAAAGGCATACGACCGAAACGTACTCTTTCAAAAATCTCCAGTGAAGGTGGGTCTAAGTGTGGAATTCCTAGCTCCAGTGTAAGGAAATGCTGAATGCAGTAATAAGAGGCTAGTATTAGCACTGTCAGAATGCTCCTTGGAAGACAGGACGTTGAGACTTCGTCTCACTTACTTTGGACAGGTTTCAGGAGAGACCAGTCCCTGGAGAAAGGACATCAAAAAAGTAGAGGGTCAGCAAAAAAGAGGGAGGCCCTCAACAAGGTGGACTGACACAGTGGTTGCAACAAAGGGCCCAAACATAGCAACGGATGCAAAGCTGTTACAGGACGGGGCAGTGTTTTCCTTCTGTTGTACACAGGTTTGCTTTGAGTCAGAAACAGTTGGACAGCAGACAGCACTTGGTCTACACTTTGGTTTATAGAATGTTTCAGATGCATTAGCACACTGACCCTCCAGTTCCCCATTTTTTGGGTGCAGAAACGCAGGGTAGTTAAGTGACTTGCTTAAGGTTCATGACAATAATCGTTGGAACTAGGGGTCAAACCCAAATGTACTGATGGTAAATCTCATGTCATTCTATGCTGCCTCTAAATTTAAAAATCTTTAAAAGAATCTTGCTTAGGTTTACTTTTATGTGAGTTTAAAATGCATGAGCTAGACACTTACCAGCCATAACATAAAGGATTCTTTTTACTATCAAAATGCCTATTCAGAACTCCATTTAGTTCCCAAAAAAACCCAAAACCAAACTCATTGCTGTGTAGTCGGATCCAACTCACAGCGACCTCTCCTTGGGTTTCTGATGCTGTATCACTATGGAAGTAGATTTACCAATCTTCCTTCTGGGGTGTGCAGACGATGGGAAAAGATACTTGAATGCATTGTTGAAACCCTGTTCCTCCTAAGGTATCAAGCAATTTTACTTTGCCAGAGGCCCAGAACTCTTTCATTGTGTGCCTCAATCTGAACATCTTTCTTTATTCAAGGACTTTCAGTGCCTCTGAATATTTGAGTGAAGCCTAGGTATCCTAAACCTTTCACTTTATAATTGTATGTCTTTATAAGCCTTCTCTGATTGCTTTCTTGATCCTTCCCACTCACCATGCTGCGTAATCTTGCCCTACTCCTTTCCTTTTGCTTTCACTTTGTAGTCTGTGACTTCTCCTCAGTGTTAATTCCAGGTATACTACCACCACTTCTGTGCCCTTTGAGCACCTCTTCAATCCTAGGTCTATTCCCTGTGGTTAAAATGCTTTCATGTCAGACAGTCTTTCATTTTCAGACTAGGATCTACCTGCTTCTAACTCATGACTCTCTCACATAAGCACTTAGTATGGATATGATGGAAAGATTATGAAAAAGTTCATATGTTTGTGAGTAGTGAGTTTTTAGTACTTTGTGGACATTTAGACCATTTCATAAACTTTTTGACTGCTAACCAGAAGGCTGGTGGTTCAAACCCACCAGCAACTCCTCAGGAGGAAGACTGGACAATCTACTTTCATAGCGATACTGCCTCGGAAACAAGGAGGAGTTGCTATGAATCAAATCCAGCATGACAGCAGTGAGTTTGTTTTTTTTTTTTTTTG
>NW_006921629.1:16141369-16144010 GCF_000298275.1 Orycteropus afer afer
GACATCTAGGTTGTTTCCAAGTTTTGGCTATTGTAAATAGTGCTGCGATGAACATCGGCGTGCATATATCTGTTCTTGTTATGGCTCTCACTTCTTTCCAACCCTTGACTTTTAAGTTACTTTTGTTTTTATGTTTAAGAGGAGTCTCCTGTGGGCAGCATATTTATGGGTCTTGATTTCTTAGCCAGTGTTTCTTTGACAGGTGCATTAATCTGCTCACATTTAGTGCAATTAATGATAGTTTTGAATTTACTGGTGTCATTCTTTTGTGTTTTTCTGGCCTGAGTTTGTTTTGTTATTAGCTTTTGTTCCCTTTTCTTCATTATCCTTGCTTTCATGTTTACTTTGTCCTTGTGATTTTTCCTTTTTTATTTTGGTAAGAAGGTTTATTAATTTTCTTTGTGGTTTCCCTCTAGTAAATTCTTACCTCTCTAAGTTTGGAAGAGTCTGTTCCTTTCCACATGGAAACTTAGTAATTACACCATTTATTCCCTCTCTTCGCTTTATAGTTGGTATCATTTGCAGATTTATTCTTCTGGTTCTCTGTTTTCCACTTGATAAGCTTATTTTCAGATTTGAGAATTATTTTTCCTCTACTGGTTTCTGGTAGTGTGTCACATGTCTTAATCTTAGATTGTTTTCTTCCATTGTTGGTTTTCTATTGGAAGAATTCCCATTAGCATTTCTTGTAGGGCTGGTCTGATTTTTTACAAATTCCCTTAATTTCTGTTTGTTTGGGAATGTCCCAATTTTACCATCATATTTGAGAGACAGTTTTGCTGGATCTGTCCTTGTTGGTTGGCAATTTTTTCCCTTCAAGATTTTGTATATATCATCCCATTGCCTTCTTGCCTGCATGGTTTCTGCTGAGAAACCAGAGCTTAGTCTTACTGGTTTCCCTTTGTAGGTAACATCCTGTTTTCCCCCAAGCTGCTCATAAGATTTTTACTTTGTCTTCAGTTTTAGAAACTTTGATCATAATACGTCTTGGTGACTTTCTCTTGGGGTCTATCCGGTATGGGTTCGTTGAGCTTCTTGGATGGTTATCTGTTTGTCTCTCATGATACTGGGGAAGGTTTAGTTAAGTCTTCAACAATTTTCTCTGTGGGTGGTTTTTTTTCCCTCTCCTCTTGTTCTGTAATTCCAATCAAACATATGATATTTCTTTTGATATTATCCCATATAACTCTTAGGTTTCCTTAATTTCTTTTCATTCTCTTTTTGGTTTTTCCTCATGTAAGCTGGTGTTGAGGGATTTGTCATCCAGCTAGGATATAAGATCTTCAGCCAGTTTGATTCTACTCTTTTGTCCTTCCAATTTGTTATTGTTGTTAGTTAAAGTTGTGTGTTAACTTGGCTGGGCCTTGGTTTTGAGTGGTGTGGCAGCTAGATGTAGTTATTCCCCATGATGAGATTGGATGTGGTATAATTAACTTCATGGTGGTATCTGCCTGAGCAGCTAAGTAGTTACCTTTGGAGCCTGGCCTGATTCCAGTATATTTGGAGAAGCTTCGAGAAAAGTCTCGAGGTTTTTGGCACATTTGGGTCTTGCATTTGGCCGAGTCTTCATCTCAAGTTCCTGGATTTGAACTAGAGGCCTGTCATGTTGTCTGCTAATCTTGGGATTGTGCCATTTTACCTGGGGGCCTTGAGTTCATCAGCTTCAGCAGGCAATAGCTGCATTAGTCAGAAGAAGCCTATAGCTCCAGTGGGCCTGGAACATGAGGCAGAGCTGGGGCCCAAAGTTGATGGACGTTCACCTGGACCCTAAAACCAGCACTCTGAATTCAGACTTCTTGAAGCCATCCACCTGTGGTATTTCCATTATAGCAGTAGAGAACCAAAACAGTTACCTGTCTCTGTAATTTTAGTGTTCATCTTGTAGATATCTAACTTCTGTTTCTGTATAATTTCTGTCTATTTTGTGCTTTTGTTCTTGTATGATTTTCCTGGGTTCTTCAAGAGTATTTTTCTGTCTGTACTTCACCAAGGAGGATATTCAGGTGGTCAGCTGATACACGAAGAGATGCTCACAATCATTGACCATCAGAGAGATGGAAATCAAAACAATGAGATACTGTCTCACCCCAGCACTGATGGCAAGGTTCATTGAGGCAGGAAATAACAAATGCTGGATGGGATGTGGAGAGATTGGGACTCTGATACACTGCTGGTGGGACTGTGAAGTGATACAGCCACTGTGGAAAGCAGTCTGACAATTCCTTAGAAAGCTGGAATTGGAGATACCATTTGACCCAGCAATCCCATTACTAGGTATATATCCTAGAGAGGTGAGAACCAGGACAGGATCAGATATATGTACACTCATGTTCTTTGCAGCACTGTTTACAATAACAAAAAGATGGAAACAACCTACGTGCCCATCAGTGCAAGAGTGGATGACTAAACTGTGGTACATACATGTAATGGAATAATATGGAGCACTAAACAATAATGTAGAGTCTGCAAAACACTGCATAATATGGATGAACTTGGAGGACATTATGCTGAGTGAAATAAGTCAATCACAGAAGGACAAATACAGTATTAGTTCATTGTTGTGGAGGGTCAAGGAAAGGTTTATATATGGAGGGAACCTTTCTTTGTTGGTTGCCAGGGGTGGGACAGGAGGGGAGGGAAT
>NW_006921629.1:16144910-16154916 GCF_000298275.1 Orycteropus afer afer
CTAGGACTGATTGTTTCCGTTAATTTTGGTTTTCTTCTTTCATCTTGACGAGGAGAGACCCGTTGTTGCATCTAGATGGCAGCTTCCTAACTTTTAAGGTCCCAGTCGCTACTCGCCAAAGTAGTAGGTGGAATAATGTTTTGTATAGTATGTTATGCCAATTGAGCTTGATGTCCCCTGCATCAGTCCATCTTGTTGAAGACCTTCCCCTCTTTCGTTGACCCTCCACTTTATCGAGCATGATATCCTTCTCCAGGGAATGGTGCTTCTGACAACATGACCAAAGTAGATGAAGTCCGGCCATTCTAACTTCCAAGGAGTATTCCAGCTGCACTTCTTCCAGGACAGATTTGTTAGTTCTTTTAGCAATCTGTGGTACTTTCAGCATTCTTCACCAACACCACAACTCAGAAGCATCTACTCTTCACTCTTCCTTATTCATTGTGTAGTTCTCACATGCATATGAGGCAATTGAAAATACCATGGCTTTTGTCAGGCATACCTTAGTCCTCAAGGAGACATCTTTGCTCTTCAGCATTTGAAAGAGGTCTTTTGCAGCCAATTTGCCCAGTGATACATGTAGTGTGATATCGACTGCTGCTTCCTTTGGTATTGATTGTAAAAGCAAGTAATACGAAGTCTTTGATAACTTCAGTCTTTTTTCCATTTTTCATGATGCTGCTTATTGGTCCAGTTGTGTGGATTTTTGTTTTCTTTATATCGAGCTGTAATCCATACTGCAGACTGTATTCCTCAGTCTTCATCAGTAAGTACTTCAAGTCGTCCTCACTTTCAGCAAACAAAGCTGTGTCGTCAGTGTCTCAGGTGGTTAATGATTCTTCCTCCAATTCTGATGTTCTTCACGTTCTTCTTCATATATATATTTCAGCGTCTTGGATTATTTACTCAGCGTATGGATTGAATAAGTGTAGTGAAAAGATACAACCCTGATGTACTCTCTTGATTTTAAACCATGTAGTGTCCCCTTGTTCTGTTTGAACGACAGCCTCCTGGTCTATGTACAGGTTCCTCATGAGTACAATTAAATGTTTTGAAATTCCTATCCTTCTCAGTGTTACCCATAATTTGTTATGATCCACACAATAGAATGCTTTTGCATAGTCAATAAAAGTCAGTAAACATGAATAAACATCTGTCTGGGATTCTTTGCTTTTAGCCAAGATCCATCTGACTCAGCAATGATATCCCTCATTCCACATCCTCTTCTGAATCCAACTTGCATTTCTGGAAGTTCTCTGTCTATATACTGCTGCAACCATTTTGAATTATCTTCAGTAAGGTTTTACTTGTGTGTGATATTAATGATATTGTTCAATAATTTCCACATTCTGTGAGATCACCTTTCTTTGGAATGGGTATGAATATGGATCTCTTCCAGTCAATTGGACAGGTAGCTATCTTCCAGATCTCCTCGCAAAAATAAAATAATAATTGTGTGTGTGTGTGTCTATAATTTTTTTTTTTTTTTAAATTCCTTCTCAAGTAGTTCTATTGCCCGTTCTTCCTTGGGGAGATTTCCTAGTTTTTTATTTTGGTCACTTGCTTCCACAGTTGTCCTGTTTCTTTGAATTCAAGTTGTCTCTTGTCTCCGAGACATTTTGAAGTTGTTTTTATTTGTTGATTGTTGGTTTGTCTCAGTATATCTGGATGAGTGTGGCAGGTGGGCTTCTTTGTTAACTTGGCAGCACTGAGGCACTCCCCATTTATCTCCGGATTGGTGGAATAATTGATGGGAATGTCGGTGCAGATACTTATTTTTTTTTCTTTCCAGAATGGTTTGCCAAGTTTTCCTTTTTTTAACATTTATTTTGATTTGGGTGAAAGTTTAGAGAGCATGCGCTCTTTTTTTGACATGAAGAGGAGCTGCAGTTGGGATGAGCAGGTGTTGTCTATCATGTGTTGTTGATCCAGTGGTGTGGGAGTTGATAGTGGTGCTTGTTGGTTGGGTGAGGTAGTTGGTGCAGTAGAAGTGGCTGATTAGTGGTGAGTTAATGTCCTCCTCCTGTTAGATGGGGCAAGAAAAGAAGGGGCGGGCGGAACTCAAGGAGAAGAATGAGATGAGAAAAGAAAGATGACAGAATAAAAATGAAAGATGAAAAAGAAAAAGAGCAGGTGGTGGAGCTGAAAGAGTGGCAAAGGTATAAGAAGATGAAGAAAAGGAAGGAGAAATAAATGGGTAAAAAGGGAGTAAAATTGGGAAAGAAGGAAGGAGAAAAGTAAGGGAGAAATAAGGACAACTGAGGAAGAAGGACTTTTGTAATGGCTGTCAGCAGGCAGCCGTGGGAGCAAGTGAGTGTAGCAGAAACCCCTGATCCACTGTGTGTGCCTGTGGAGATGAAAGGAGCCTGGCCCAAGGGGCTTCTCCAGTACAAAAAGTTGCAGCTATTTGTTGTGCTCAGTGTGAGAAGGTTCAACCGGTGATGTATGTGGAGGGAGGGATAGGCACAGTCTCAGGGTCTGTCTCCTTGGAATGGGTTGCTGTGGGTGGCTACAGGACTTCCTTGGCCTCTGGCTTGGTGGTGGTGGGGAGAGGTTTGGCCACTGTTCTCAGGGAAGCTGTCCTTTTTGGAGCGGAGAGGATGGCTCACCAGCCTTGATTCACTGGCATGGGTCTGGCACACTTCTGGGCAGGTGCAGCCCCTGGCTAGACTCTAATGATGCTCTGATGCCCACCCTGATGTGCTCTTTACCCCATCACAAGCTTTTTAGTTCACAGAGATGGGAGGGACCTGGTGTGAGTGACCCCCCTGAGAGAAGAGGCCACAGCGTTGTGCCTCTTGTTTTAGTATGAAAAAGTTCTATCAATCTTTTAGGCACCCAGTGGGCGAGTTTTAGTCCCTGCCTGAGGCTATTAGAGGTGGAAGTGTCCAGGAGTCGGTTAGTGAGGGCAGGGCTTCCTATTCACTGAGTCTCTGGCTGTAGAAAGAGAATTGACCCCTGTGTGCAGGGAAGGTGTGTGATTGTTAGATCAGAGAGCGTTTCCTTCCCATCTGGATTCCCTGGCCTGGGTGTCGCCCTTCTGGTCACACAACCTTTTGTCCCACTCCTGCCCAGATTCTGTCAAGCAAGGTACTGTCTCGAGCCCAGTTTCTTCAACTGCCTCCACTCAGGCTCTTTGCCGGCCCAGACCCGGTTTCAGCTGGTGAGTAGATTCCCTTTCTTACTCTCCTCTTTGCATGGCCACCCATGCCACTTGTGACTCTGACCCGATTCCCTGCACGTTTCTTTCCTACCTCCTGCACATCTGTTGCTCACCTTGAATTCCTCCCAATCTGTCTTCACTGTGTAGATTCTATTCTGATACATTTTTATTTAACCCCCACCTCACCAGCATCTACGTCTCTACTCAAGATGTCCCTGCTTCAGACTGTCCGGTCTCTTCTCTCTCCCCACACACTAGTCTTGCTCCATTTGTCTTTCCAGTCACCACTCAGTGTAATTTTTATCTTCTTATTTGGTGCTCTGAATTCCAGGATCTTTTTTTGTATCTGTTTCATTCAGATTTCAGGATGTCATTGTAGAGGGATTGGCGGAATGTGTTAGCATGATGCCATCCAGTCTGTGCCCCCAATTTGAATTTTTTAAATCTTTTTCTCATTTACTCTCTCAAATCAGACCCTATTAAATGTCAAGAACTGTGCTTAGCCTTGGAAATGAGAAAAGAATAAGATAATGTTTCCTCAGGCACTTAACCTTATCAACCAGTGGTAGGAAGAACCGTAAACAAATCAATAAAGAATTAATCATGCGTTGACTTTATTTGTATAGTTTGGAGTTTTACACTAAGAATATATTCATGTGTTGCACTTTTGCTTAAAAATACAATAGGCATTAAGAAATAATTAATGGTATAAGAAATCCATATTGTTGATATGTATATTCCCTTTCCTAAAGGAGGGTAATAACTTGGGGTGGGCTGTATGGCAGATTAAGGTCCTATCTCTCTGGTTTTTCCATTCCCTCTACTCTTCAGGTCACATCCTCAGGCAGGAGCTACTGAATAGGGAGACAATTTACTTTCTTTGCATCCTCAGTGCTACAGTTTGCTTCTGTAGGACTTTCTTAGTTGTTTCATCATCTCTGTTCACCACCAGACATCAGGGAGATTTCCTACTAATCAGGAGCACTGAAAATGGTGCAGAAAAGTACTCTAGTTTAATAGTAATAAATAACATTTATTCACGGCTTACTATGAACTCAGTGTTTCCGCTGATCTATTGAATCTTCACAACCATCTATGAAGTCAGTACTGATAAATCTCAAGTATATCCAAAACAAAGTCTATGCCTGATTGTGGTATTTGTGGACTTGCCTTTTGTGTCCTTAGGTTCATCTTGATACCAGTCATAAAGCCATTCAACGTCTAAGCCTTCCCTAAATATCTCTTGATACCAAGAACTAGCAAATGACTACTTCAGTTTCAATGATTGGTCCAAAAGGATTATCACGGTAAACTTTGTAGGTTTTGTTGGAGTAAGCAGACTTTTAGCACTGAAGTCCTAGACTTAGAAAAAGATTGAACTGGGTTGCAAAGATGAGTCGGTAAGTAGAAGAGTCTGAGGGCTGGCCTGCCACCTAGAATTAATCTATAACCTCAGTGACTTGGATGGTAGTGTCCATAATTTTCTTCAGTGTTTCTGTGGTGTATGATAAGAAACGGTTGTCTAAATACAGAAATTCATTTGTGATTCTTACCTGATTTTGAACCTATAGGAACTTCAACTATGAGCTGGGATTGCTGGAGTTTAGGGTTGTTTTTTTCCTCATAAGGAAAGATTTTGAAGTCTTTATGGAGATCCTACGAGGAACTTTTAATTCAAAATCTTCACAGTTTCAGGATCTTTCTGACCTTGAAGAAAGTGAAAATGAAGATATGGCAGCAGCTCAGAAGCAAAGCCTGAAGTTCTCCTGTGCTCTAGAGGTGATGTTGCCAGCCTATGAGTGCAGGAGTCCTGGAGTTGGCCTGGCAGAGGAGCCTTTAAATATGCAGGAGGAATTATGGGTATATTTTCATTTTTCCAAACATGACATAAAAATGATCACTCAGATAAGATTTTTAAGTCCTTTTTTTTTTTTGGTGAGGTTTAGGGCCATTATCATTGCTTATGAAAAGGAAGATAAACCAGAAGCTTACCATTCACAAGGCTTTGTCAGATGCATTCCAAAGACTAGTGATTGTGGTTTTAGGTAAGACTTGCTTGATGATCTCCAAGGCGCTTCAGTTTCAATGAGTAAGTAAACTCATTTTGAAAAGTAAATTGGATGAAAACATGGATATCTAAAGCACTCCAATTATACTTTTTACCAGATGGATTTACAGCAGTCGTCTCAAATTTGTTCTTTGTGACATCTGTGAGAAAAGTGATAGCAGATGCTACTGACCCTACTTTATAGGTGTAGAATGACTTGCCTCAATTCACAGCAAGGAAGTGTTTGATTAAGTGTTCTTCCTTGATTACTTACCTAATATACAGAATGGTATAGCTTTGCACACCTAGGTTTGTGTCCTAGCTCTGTCCCTTAGATCATTAATGCCTTTTTAGGTTTTCTAGGCAGAGAGATTTAAAAGTATTTAATCCCTCTAAGGTGCAGTTTCCTTATCTGGAAATAGGGTTAGTAACGCTACCTACCACATGGGGTGTAACAGTGAGATGAACGAGAGAGGCTTAGAACTGTGCCAACTGTATGGTAAGCAGGCAGCATATGTTTATTTTTATTATCATTGTTGTTTCCCTGTTGAGGAGAGAGTTTATTCAGTTATGTTGTCTGATTCAAGAATTTCATTTCTGTTTTAGTTTCTGGCACTGACATGCTGGGAGAGTATGTGTTCAGCTAGAGAGAAGATTCTTACAGTCAGCTGCTTTCATGTGAGTCTGTACATACTCTTGAAAGTGGTCATGTTATTGGGTAGCATTGATTGTGCTTCCCACTAAGTTCTCCAGTGGTTTTAATGTTACAGACTCTGCCCAAAGGAAACTTTGTGGTTAGTAGAGAGTCCCTGATGGAATTGCTCCCCTGCTTCATAACTCTGAAGGCGTAGAGATTCAGAAACCTAGCAACCCAGCAGAGAACCTTACATGTTTTCAAGTGATGGCCCTAGATGAGACTGTGCCTTTCAGCCTGGGTAGCGTTTCCAGTGAGGGTCTGGCTTCCCTGGTCATGAAGGACAATCTCCATTGACTGTGAACTCTCAGTAACAACCTCTAAGAACCAAACCAAATGACTGGGTTGTTGACATCTCCCTGATATTTCACAAATTTCCTGGGTTGTGCCAGAGGTTCAGTGGCAGCTGAAAGGTTGGCTGTTAGAATTCACTCAGTGGTGCCTGGGAAGACAGGCCTGATGATCTGCTTTCAAAAGGTCACAGACTTGACCTTTATAGTTCTATTCTGCTGTATTCACCATAAGTAAGAATGGACTCCACAGTGATATGCTAACAATATACTGAAGTACTCAGGCCAGAAAGCTTGTGGCTCTTGTTTGCCTTGAGAAGCAGTTGTATTGTTTATGATGCACATGAGTTCAGTTTTGGGCAGCAGAGATCCCTAAGTGTACAACTAGTTTGCACACTACTGCTAACTTAAAAGATTGGGGGTTCAAATTCATGGAGTTGTACCTTGGAAGTAAAAGCCTGGCAGTCTACTTCCATTAGATTACAGCCACCAAAACCCTGTGGAGCACAGTTCTACTCTGTATCACACACGGTCACCATGAGTTGGAATCAGCTTGATGGCACCTAACAACAGCAGAGTGCTCAAATGATTGCCTTCTGTCCAATGCTCGGTTCACTGTATCTGCTGGAATTTTGATTCCCAACGAGTAGACTTGGGCAGTATACTTCTGTAGAGAGACTGCCTCGAAAACCCAGGGAGGGGTCTCTGTGAGTCAACTCGACTTGTCAGTGATGAGTTTTTTTTTTCCCTCTAATAGGAAGTATCTACTGTGGTCTAATTGTCTCTTTCCCAGTTTTGAATTTACCTTGACCCCCATCTAATGCCTTACTGTTTCATCACATTATAGGTGAACATTTTTGTTTTCACAATTTTTATTTCCTATATCATTATTCCTAACTTAGTTCCTATCTCTAACATTATATAGTTGTTTGAACCAAATGCAGTTGATAACTCATACTCTTAACCAAGTGTTTGTAATAAAAATTTAAGTGTGGGTTGAAGGAGCTTCAAGGAAACATGTTCTTATTTTCTGCTTTTAGGAATCAAAAGAATACCTAATTATTGGGTGCTACCATTGTAGGTGGAGACCTTGGGTAGTGCACATGTTTGACTGCTAACCCTGGTCTGCTCCCTGAAATGGTAGCAGTTTCGACAACTGATTTGTTTGTTTTTGCATGCAAGGAGTTTAGAACAAGAATAATTTTCAACTAATCACTGTTAATTTTATTTCAGAAAGTGGTAAAATAGCTGTGGATCCTGGTGAAGAGATCATAGATGCCAGAACCAAAGAACTATAGGATTTAATTCATGTATGTGGAGAAAATTATGCTTGAGGTTACATAGTGTAGCCATCATTCAAAACAACCAGCAGGCATGCACAGATATGCACAGGCTCTGGCATCCCTAGGAGAGTATAGCACTCTGAATGCAAGGAATTCCTAGGGCTTTTCCTGAAGTCCTGCCCTTGGCTCTGACCCCTTATCTAATGTTTGGAGCAGGATGGAGAAGCCTCAGAGTGCTCCTACAGTCATGGACATAGGTGAAGGGCCATGCTACCTCTTCAGGACTTAGGGATGCTAGGCTGCTGAAATACAGGCCTCTCAGAACTATCCTCAAACAGTATCCTGGGGATTTGGGAATGAAAGAACCAGGGCCCTCAGAGTGATTATGCTAAAGCTTGTGAAAACTCCTGAGCCTTTGCAATAAAATGTATTGGCTAAATGTCAGCATCTCATGTTTAACAGCCAATGCAATGTTTCATCGAGAAACCGTTTTCTAAATCTAGTACATGAATGCCTTAAATTATGCATTAAACTGCCAAGGTAGTTTCTAAAGAATCTACTACCTGTAGGATAGTTTCTTCAAAAATAATGATGATGATAATAAAGTTAAGAGCAGAAAGATGTGTTTAATTGACCTGGATTGATGAGAACTTAAACTGGGGGCTGGATATTTGATTATGTAACAGAGTTACCCCAAAAGTTGCAGCGGGTTTCAAAGGGGAAAAGGTAGTGAAAGAGAAGGTCATTCCCTTCTGAAAAAGTATTTGGAGATTTTTCCATGTAAAATAATTGTTTTAATTAATTTAAGTAAAATCCATTCAAGGGAGCTTCAGGTTTATCCAAGGTTGGGCTTTAGAAGTCTAGCTTCCTGTAGAATGTAAGATTCAACATTGTTGCTAAAGATTTCAGAAGCCTGTTTAATACAGAAGACTCATCCTCATGAGACCAATCATGGAATCAGTCCCATTTTCAAACCTTTACTGTGTGCCAAGCCATTTGCTTGGCACTGGGAAAAAGATGATGAAGCCCCCTGTCCCTGTCTCTTGGCTTTTATATGCCAGAGGTTGTGTTAGTTCAACAGAGAGGGAGGTGGCTCCTTCCAATCAACTGTAACTTCTCGAGAGGGAGACAGAATCACCATTAGTGGCCCAAGGCTGACTGTTAGAATGCACACTCGCTGACACCCTCCAGCTTTTTTTTTTTTTTCAAACTAATTCTGACAGCAACTATCTCTCCCATGGCACTCTCTACTTCTCTGCAGAGTTTGATAATTCATTGCAATGGCCACACAGAACTCACAGATAATACTCACGATTATGGGGATTATTAGAAAAGTAATAGGTTACAATTCGGGTTCAGGGACGCTCAGGATACAATTCTTCAATCAGGAAAGCCTTCCCTCAGCAATGCTCCAAGGCATGCCTCTCTGTGGCCCTTAGCCTCTTGGCCTAGCCTCTGCCACATTCGGGCAAGTGTTACAAAGCTATTTTAGCTCTGCCGATAGATGATCCTAGGTACACCCCTCTCTGCCATCAAGCCACTTGCCCCAAAGCACTCAGCTTCCTTGTTCCATGGGCCAGCAAACCCACCCCTCTGCCTTGTGCCAGTCTCTCAGTTCTCATACCAGTCTCTCTGCTGACTCTCTGCCAAGGAGGTCCAGCACAGGGATCCCAGATCCAAGGATGCACTCTGCTCCACCTCTGGCTCTTCTCTCTTGATGGCAGTGAGCTCTACACCCTCTTTAGCCTCTGGGCGGGCTCAGTTCAAGCCTAGCTGGATGACAAAACTAACCAATCCCAACATCTGGGTTCCATGCACCTTATTTCCACGGTCCCTCCCTGACAGGGGTGCCATGTACCTTGTTTGCGTTACTAACAAGCTATGCAGTCCCCTTTGTGGGCCGCAAGTACCTTACATTGGCATAGTTCTGCCTAGTAATCTGTTGGGAGTCACAAAGACCATGGCTAGAAGAACTATCCCACGTACTCCACTGCACCACAGACCACGCCATGGCTCTGCTAGCCATTGTCCCTTTCATACTTCAAAGATTAACATCCCCTCACAATCAGGTTAAGTATAAATATTCCCAGGAAAGTGTGTAAGCCAGCCACTTCATGCCTTTCATAGCAACCCCACTTTGGGTTTCTGAGGTAGTATCTCTATGGAAGTAGATTGCCCAGTTTTCCTTCTGAGGAGTGGCTTGTGGGTTTGAACTGCCAGCTGTCTGGTTAGCAGTCAAATGCCTTAGGCACTATGCCATCAGAGCTCCTCAAAGCCAACCCACTGGGTTGAAAATCAAAGGGCCAAACACCCATTTTGTTTTCTCTGTAGATTTTTGTTTCAAATGCAAATCTTTTGTTCTCTCCCTTCTGGGTGAGTGTCCATGTTTTTTTAAATGCTAATTTGCTGATTCTGAAAGTTCTGAGTGGGGCTTATGTTTTAAACTAAGACCCTGCAAAAACCACAAGGAGGCCACATGTTCAGACCTCCTCTAATCCCACAAGAGGAAGACAGGATTACCAGCAGTAA
>NW_006921630.1:0-7142 GCF_000298275.1 Orycteropus afer afer
CTGCCCTTCAGGTCTGGAATTGAACCCACACTGTGGTTTCCAGCCAAACAGAAGACAGGCATATGAGTTGAACATTTACCTGAGGTAGATACACTCCTTGAAGAGAACAATCATTGAGAAAGAAGGGCTGCCTATGCACAGGGAGACAGCTCAGGGGGCAGGAGTCCATGGAAAGATGGACACAAGGAAGAGGTAACTATGGGGAGGAAGTGGGAGGGGAGCTGTTGCATTGTGGTAAACTGTGGTCCATGTCATTAGACAAAGTATATGTAAACTGCTGTATGGAGAGTGAATTTTCTCTGTAAATCTTCACCCAAGTCACACACACACACACACACACACAAAACCCATTGTATTGGAAGTCCTAACCAGTCCAGTAAGATGAGAAAGGGAAATCAGAGGCATCCAAATTGGTAAGGAAGAAGTAAAATTATCCCTATTTGCCAATAATACGATCCTATATGTAGAAAAATCCCAGGGACTCAGCAAGAAAACTACTGGAACTAGTTAAAAAATTCAGCATTGTGGCAGGATATAATATCAACATACAAAAATAAGTTGGATTCTTCTACATCAATGAAGAGATCTATGTAAAGGAAATAAGGAAAACAATACAATTTACTCTAGTTCCAAAAAGATAAAATACTTGGGAAGGTCTTATGTGGAACACAAAAGACCTATAGAAAGAGAACTACAAAACATTACAAGAAACTATAAGAGATCTGCATAAATGGAAGAACTTACCATGTTCATGGATTTAAAAACTGAACATTATGAAGATGTCAGTACCACCGAAAGCAATCTATAGATTCAATGCAATCTCAATACAGATTCTATCAGCATTCTTTAAGGACATGGAAAAACCAATCACTAATTTTACAAGGAAAGGAAAGGGACCTCAGATAAGGAAAATAGTACTGAAGATGAAGAGCAAAGTAGGAGGTCTCATACTCCCAGATATCAAAACCTGACATACAGCCACAGTAGTCAAAACAGCCTGATAGTGTTACAATGACAGACACATAGACCAGTGAAACAGAATAGAGAATGCAGAAATAGATCCATCCACCTACAGACAGCTGATCTTTGACAAATGCCAAAATCCATTAAATGGTGAATAGACAGTCTAACAAATGGTGCTGACTAAACTGGATATTCATGTACAGAAAAATGAAACACGATCTATATCTCACACCTCACAAAAACTAACTCAAGATACATAAAAGACTTAAATGTAAACCTCAAGGTATAAAGTTCATCAAAGAAAAAAATAGGGACAAATCCAAGGGCCCTAAAATAAGGCATAAACAAACATTAAACATAACTGAAAATGCACAACAAAAGATGAAGACTGGGTCCTTCTAAAAATTAGTCTTATGCACATCAAAAGACTTCTCCAAACTAAATAGAACCTATAGATGGATTGATACGGTGGCTGTGATGATGGGCTCAAGTATAGCAGGGATTGTGGGGCTGGCGTGGGATCAGGCAGTGTTTTGTTCTGCTGTGCATGGGGTCGCTATGAGTCGGAAACAACTTGACGGCACTTAACAACAACAACAACAATAGATTGGAAAAGAATATTTGGCAACACATGTTCAACAAGGGACTTATCTCTAAAATTTATAGGAAACTCTAACACTTCAACATCAAAAAGACAAACAATCAAATTAAAAAATGGGCAGAAGACATGAACAGACCCTTCACCAAAGTAGATATTCAGGTGACCAACAAGCACATGAAGAAATGCTCATGATAATTAACTATTAGAAAGATGCAAATCAGAGCAACAAGGACATATCATTTCACCCCAGCAAGAATAGTACAGTTCAACAAGACAGAAAATAAGAAATACTGGTGAGGGTGCAGAGATTGGGACTTTCATACACAGCTGGTGGGACTGTAAAATGATACAACTTCTGTAGAAAACTATATGGCAGTTCCTTAAAAAGTTGGAAATAGAAATACCATTTGACCCAGCAATCCCACAACTGGTTGTTGTTGTTAGGTGCTGTCAAGTCAGCTCCGACTCATAGCAACCCTTAAGGCCTGGAATTGAACTCACTCCCTTGGCTTCCAGGCAAACAGTGGACAGGCCTATAGGGTGAACAATTACACCAGATAGGTACCCTCCTTAAAATGATCAACCATGGGACATCAGAAGTGCAGCATTTGCATAGGAAGATAGAGGGCAAGAATGCATAGGAAAGGACACAGGAAAAAGGTAACCACAAGGAGGAAGTGGGAAGAGAGTTATTACATTGTGGGGATTGCAATCAGTGTCATGAAACAAAATGTCTATGAGGTATTGAATGGAAAATGAATTTGCTCTGTAAAATTTAACACAAATCTCAATAAAAATAAGTTAAAAGAAAAAAATGAAAAGATGAAAGGAATACCACAGGATTATTGTACCAAAAGTAATTGGTGGATGCTCAGCCATTTCAGGAGGCAGAATATCATCAAGAACAGATGGTACTGAAGGATGAAGTACAAGCTGCTCTGAAGGCACTGGCAAAAAACAAGACTCCAGGAATTGCCAGAATACCCATGGAAAAGTTTTAACAAACAGATGCAACGCTCTAAGCACTTAGTCATCTATGCAAAGAAATCTGCAAGATAGCTACCTGGCCTACCGATAAGAAGAGATTCATATTTGTGCCCATTCACAGAAAGGTGATCCAACAGAATGCAGAAATGAATGAACAATATCATTAATATCACTGGCAAGTAAAATTTTGCTGAAAATTATTCCAACACTGTTACAGCAGTACATCTACAGAGAACTGCCAAACATTGAACCTGGATTCAGAAGAGAAGTTGGAACAAGGGATATCTATGCCAATATATAATAGGTCTTGGCTGAAGCAGACAATACCAGCAAGATGTTTACCTGTGTTTTATTGACAATTTAAAGGCATTCAACTTTGTGGATTATAACAAATCATGGATAATGTTATGAGAAATGGGAATTCCAAAACACTTAATTGTACTCATAAGGAACATTTACATAAACTAAGAGGCAGTTGTTGGAACAAAACAAGGGAATACTGCATGGTTTAAAATCAGGAAAGGTGTGTGTCAGGGTTGTATCCTTTCACCATACTTATTCATTCTATATGCTGAGCAAATGATCCAAGAAGTTGGATATATGAAGAATGCAGCATCAGGTTTAGAGGAAGACTCATTAACAACCCGTGATACACAGATGATACACTCTTGCTTGTGAAAAGCAAAGAGGACTTGAAGCACTTAGTGATGAAGATCAAAGACTACAGTCTTCAGTATGGATCACACCTCAAAATAAAACAAAAATCCTCACACCTGGACAATAAGCAGCATTGTGGTAAACAGAGAAAAGATTGAAGTTGTCAGGGATTTCATTTTACTTAAATCCATGACCAATGCTCATAGAACCAGCAGTCAAGAAATCAGATGCCATGTTGCATTGTGAAAATCTGCTGCAGACCCTTAATGAGATGGATTGATATAATGGCTGCAACAATGGGCTCAACCATAACAAAAATTATGAGGATAGTGCACAACAGGCAATTTTTCATATTGTCGTACATAGTGTCCTTATGAGTTGGAACCAACTTGACTGCACCTAACAACTGCAATCCCTTACTTACCATAGGGTCCCATTGCAATGATTCTATCATAAATTTGTTCTGATAAAAGTTCAGTACCTTATTATTTTTTAAGTTGTCATTATTAGTCTTTATTATCCATATTTTTATACATCACAACATTGAACAATTGCAAGTGAATATCTGGGAATTATAACATCAGTATATTACACACTGCAGTATTGTATGTAGTACATTACTAACCATAAGATATACAAAAAAAAAAGAAAAAAACAAAAGTCATAAGTGCACTTAGTAGTAACTCAGATATGTGGTAAGTTGGGGTCTACCAGTGCTAGTTATCAACAGCATGTGAATTGGCAAGGGTGTGATGAAAGACAAAGTGTTAAAAAGAACCTTGAGTTTGTCAGAAGAAAAATTAACTTTGGACTTTAAAAAATTAAATATACATTGTTAAATTTAAAAGTAAGAGAGAAGAAATAAGGGTTTATAACTTCAAAATCAAATATGTAGAGTGAAAAACTAGATAAGAAAAAAAATAATCAAAAAAGGAAACAAAATTTTTCAAAATGATATAAATATAAAAATGTGAGGGATAAAATAAGATAATAAAACACTAAATAAATTAATTGTCACGCACAATTAATTGACAATCACAGCCAAGTTACAGATTCTTAGATTGGACTTTTTTAAAATGCAGTTAAATGAGTTTATAAGAACATGTGAATACACAATTATCTCAAAAAGTTTTTTTAAAAGACTTTTTTGAAAAATCAACATAAAATTTGAACCTTCAAAAAACACTTCAAAACAAATCACAGATCAAAGAATAAAATATACTAAAAATTTAAAAATGCTTACATTGGATGATAATGATAATGAAAACACAACATAGCAAAATTTATGTTTTACATTGAGGGATGCTGATAGCAACAAAGATTGAAAATTGAAATATTCAACTAAGGAAATATAAGAAAGAACAAAACAAAAAGCACAGTATTAAGGACATATTTTTTTAAGTAAAAGTATGAACAAATTAATGAAATAGAAAACAAATGGATTTTTAAAAAATGCTTAATAAAATGGACAAACAATAAAAAATAGAAATATTAGAAATAAAAAAGGAGTGTGTTTTATGGGATATATTTTCAACAATAACAAAAATAAATTATTATTTTTTTAAGCTTAAAAAAATGAAAAGAAAAAAGAGACTAGCCACAAATACAAAAGATATTTAAAAGATTATAAATACAGTGAGTAATTATGCCAATAACTTTAAAATTCCTGGAAAAATTATAATTCATGAAATTTGATACAGGAAGAACTAGAGTCCCTGGGTGGCTTCATCAGTTAAGCACTGGGCTGTGAACTGAAAGGTTGGTGTTCCTGCCAGTCCAGAGATAGGTGGGGGTAGAGGATGGCCACACCTCTATTCACTGAAAGGGTGTGGGATACAACGGTAACAAGGGTTATATCACACCTTTCTTGCCATCAGCCCCCAGTGCAGTTACCCGTGCAGTCCTTGGCAGATGGAGTCGATTCTTAGGTTGCTGCCTAGATCAGAATGCCACTTGCAAATATCAAATTGGCCATGCCATCAAGCCAGCTGACAGCCCATAGGTCTATTTGTCTCCTTGTTCACTGTTTTCATTCAGTTTTCTTCTACTGATTGGTATTTATTCCACTTCTTTATACTTTCCTTTGAAGTACAGGGTTCCATCTGTATCTATTTCAATTGGTTTCTCCTTTCTTTGTTGTAAAGGGTCTGTGTAGTTTGTCTGCCTTTTCCCCCATCTTGCTGGAAGTCTCCTTCCATCTTCTTCTTTTTAAATTTTTTAAACTTTTTATTGTGATTTGTGTGAAATTTTAGAAACATGATTCATTTTATATTCAATAATTCATACACACTTTGTTTTGTGGCACTGATTACAATTCCTGCAGTATAACAGATCTCCCTGTGGTTACACTCTCTCCGTGTCCTTCTTGCCTATGCATTCCTGCCTCTCTACCTTCCTGCTTGTGCAAATGCTGCCCATTTGATCTCCCATGGTTGATTATTCTAAGGAGTACATCTCTCTGATGTAGTTGTTCAGCTCGTAGATCTGTCACTTGTTTGACTGAGAGTTAAGCCATGGGAGTGAGTTCAATTTCAAGCCTGAAGGGTGATATGGGGCCATAGTCTCAGAGGTTTCACTAGTCTCTATCTGTCCAGTAAAGCTGGTCTTTTCTGTGTTTTAAAATTGTTTCCCTATTTTTTCTCCCACTCTATCCAGGATCTTCAATTTTGATCCCTTTCTGAATGGTTATCATCGGTAGCTGGACACCATCTAGTTCTTCTGGTCTCAGGGTCATATAGGCTGAGGTTCTCATGGTCCTTTAGTCCTCTGAACTTTTCCAGAGTCTTTGATTTTCTTCACTCTGCTGTGGACAAGGAGAGAACAATAGTTGTATCTTAGATGGCCACTCATCAGCTTTTAAAACACTACTTGCTACTTACTAAAGTAAGATGTTGAACAACACTTTTGTGTACTGTTTGTGCCAATTGACCTTGCTGTCCCTGATGACCATGGTCCCCAGCCCATAGGCCCAGTGACTCACTCCCTCAAGGTGCTTCTTGTTGTTGTTGTTATGTGCCGTCGAGTCGGACCAACTCATAGTGACCCCTCCTTGGGTTTCTGAGGCAGTATCACTATGGAAGTAGATTGCCCCATCTTCCTTCCGAGGAGTAGCTGGTGGGTTTGAACCGCCAGCCTTCTGGTTAGCAGTCAAGTGTCTTAGCCACTATGCTACCAGAGCTCCCTCAAGGTGCTTAGTCATGACTAAGAAGTTATCCTAACTTTGCTCCCTGTTAACGTTATACTGCATATGGACATTTTAATAGTTATACTGCATATGGACATTTTAATAGTTCATACAATTATGTATGTAGGAATATCATCTGTCAAAACTATTTATGATCATAGGTATATTCCCATTCACCTATCCATACCAAATCTTCTTGCCTGTCTACTCATATACTCACCTATAGATTAATGTTTTTTATTACTGAATGCAGTATTGTGTCTGTTATAGTATTTACCTTTATTGTCTGTATCTCTTGTGTACCTCTCCATGTCTTCCTTTTTCTTGGTGATATTATGCTGACACACGCTTTTGTAATGTTGTCTTCCCCTTTACTCATATCATTACCTGTCTCTTAACTATTTTCCCTCCTCTGTTTTCCCTCCTCTTCCATCCCCTCCCATCCCTGGTACCAACAAAGAAAATTTCCTTCTCTGTGTAAACCTTTCCTTGGCTTAAAATAATAATGGACTGATACAATATTTGTCCTTCTGTAATTGACTTATTTAATTCAGCATAATATCTTCCAAGTTCATCCATGTTATGAGGCGATTTGCTGATTCTTTCTTCTTTACTGTTGCATAGTATTCCATTGTGTGCACATACCATTTGTTGGTTATCCATTCATCTGTTGATGGGCACTTAGGTTGTTTCAACCTCTTTACTATTGTAAATACTGCTGAGATGAACATTGTTGTTGTTGTTATTTGC
>NW_006921630.1:40427-46179 GCF_000298275.1 Orycteropus afer afer
TCACTATATATTTCCATTCTACATCAACCCAAACAGTAAATCAATACCCCTTAAGCAATAACTCTCCATTTATTCCTCCCCTTGGCCTGTGGTAACAACCAATAAACTTTTGTCTCTGTGAATTCTAGATCTTTCATATAAGTGGGATCATGCAATATTTATCTTTTTTGGGGTCTGAGTTATTTTTCTTAGCACAAAGTTTTCAAAATTGTCCATGTTGTCACGTGGATGAAAACTTCATTTCTCTTGATTGAATAGAGACACTAAATTTTGTACAGAGACACTAAATTTTGTTCATTCTTTGATTTTTTTTCAACTTTTGACTATTGTGAATAATACTGTGATGCATTGGTGTACAAGTGTCTGTTGAGTTCCTGCTTTCAAGTTTTTTTAGTATATACCTTGGAACGGAATTTCTGGGTCAGAAAGTAAATCTGTACTTGACTTTTTGAGGAACCACCACACTGTTTTTCACTGTGGTTGTACCATTTTACATTCCCACCAGCAATGCGCAAGAATTTTAATTCTTCCTCACCCTAGCCAACACTTGTTACTTTCTATTTCTCTCTCTCTCTCTCTCTCTGTGCATATGTGAGAAGTGTTATCTCATAGTGGCTTTGATTTGCATTTCCCTAATGATTAATGACAGAAGGAAGATTGGGCAATCTACTTCCGTAGAGATACTGCCTTGGAAACCCAAGGAGGGATCACTATGAGTTGGAATCTACTGGACAGCAGTGGGTTTGTTTTTGTTCTGGCATGATTAATGATGTTCAGCATCTTTCCATGTGCTTATCAGCCATTTATATACCTTCTCTGAAAAAAAAAAAAAGTCTATTTAAGTCATTTTCCCATTTAAAAAATGCATTATGTGTCTTTTTGTTGTGGAACTGTGAAGGTTATTTATATAGTCTGCATATTAAATCCTTATTAGACATATGGTTGCCAAGTACTTTTTCCAATTCTGTAAGTTATCTATTAACTCTGTTGATATTAGTGCATAAACTTTTTAATTTTATGGAGTCCTATTTATTTTTTTCTTTTGTTGCTTAGGTGAGTTAATTTCTTTAAATCTAATTCAAGCTCATTCATTTGTTCATTTAATTTAATTAATTGTGTTTATTTTGTGTTTCTAAATATTTTATTTGACTCTTTCAAATTTGCATGGCTATTTTTGATAGTCTTTTCTTTTTGCTCATACTTTAATTCTAATTAAAAACATTTCTTTCAATATTTCATAATCAGATATTATGTTTTTTATATCTAATAATTCTATCTAAACTTTTTTGATTGTTAGGAGCTCTGGTAGCATAGTGGCTAAAGCACTTTACTGCTAATCAGAAGGCTGGCGGTTCAAACCCACCAGCCACTCCTCGGAAGGAAGGTTGGGCAATCCTACTTCCGTAGTGATACTGCCTCGGAAACTCAAGGAGGGGTCTGACTTGATGGCACATACCAACAACAACAACAACAAACTGTTTTGATTGTTAATATGTTTGTTGTTCCTGTTTATTCTCAATTATTATCACTTGTATCCTTGGGTGTTTTGTGATTTTTGATTGTGCAATAACATTGCTTAAACTTAAATGGAAGATTCAATTTTTAGTTTGCTTTGTAAGTATCAGGGATCATATTGATCCCTTCTATGGTCGTATTTTATTGTAGGAATATCAGATCTAGTTTCTCAAAAATATTGGGACCAAGATTTGGTCTTGCATTGCAACACTTGCGTAAGCATTTTCCTTCTGAGCAGTCATAGCTTAATACTGCATCTCTTTCAATTATTTTCTTTTCTGTAAAAACAACAACAAAAATATATTGTGGTAAAATATACATGTCAAAATTTTGCAAATTCAACAACTTTTACATATGCAATTCAATGGCATTAATTATGTTCATAATATTTTGTAACCATCACTATTGTCCTTTTCCAAATTATTCCACCACTGTTGCAAAAAATCAGTGCTCCCTAAGCAATGACTTCCCCTTTCTCTATCCTTCATACACCAACCATTATATAGTTGCCTGTCTCATGTAAGTAAGATCTTACAATATTTGTCCTTTTGTGACCTACTTATTTTACTCAGCATATTTTTTCCAAGGTTCATCCATGTAGTAACATGTATCAAGACTTCATTTATCTTTAAGCCTAAGTAATATTCTACACTCATCTGTCAATTTGCCATACTGTGGTGGCTTGCATGTTGCTGTGATGCTGGAAGCTATGGGACCGATATTTCAGATACCAGCAGGGTTACTGATAGTGGATAGATTCCAACAGAGCTTCCACATTAAGACAGATGGGGAAGAAGGACAGGGCCACCCACTTCAGAAAAAAATGGTCACTGAAAACCTTATGAATAGCAGTGAAACACCGTCTGATATATTACTGGAAAATTTTATGCTGATATACTGCTGGAAGATGAGCCCCTCAGGTTGGAAGAAGTACAGCACGAATCCTCCTTAGAAATGATAATGGCCAGACTTCGTCTCACCTACTTAAGTCATGTTGTCAGAAGGGACCAGTCCCTGGAAATGGATACTTGATAAAGTAAGAGAGTCAGCAAAAATCAGGAAGACACTCAATACAATGGCTGCAATGATGGACTCAAGCATAGCAAGGATTGTGAGGATGGCACAGGACCAGGCAGTGTTTCATTTTGTTGTACATAAGGTCGCTGTGAGTTGGATCCAACTTGATGGCACCTAACAACAACAATAATCCATTCTATATATACCATATTTTATTTATTCATTCCTCTGTTGATGGTTACTTTCTGTTTTGAGCCCATTATTCTGTTCCCTTCTCATTTGTTTGTATTCTACTTTCATGAAGTAACTGGTTAAAGTTGATGGAAGCTCTCCAAGTCATTTTGTTAGTTGAAATGCAAGGTACAAAATAGTGTGTAAGGTATGTCATGTATATTTAAAAAATGACAAAAATGTCACTCACAGACATATAATATGTACATTTGCTTATCATAATATGATATTATTGGAAAAGTAGTTTAAGAAATGTATAGCTAGATTAGAAAATAAAAATATTTGTTGCTTCTGTATAGAAGAATTTGGTGGCCAGGTTACTAAGGGTATGAAGAGCATACTTCACAGTGCATCACTTGATATATTTCAAATGTTGAAGCCTGTGAATGTATCATCTTTAAAAAAATAAATTCAAGCAAAATTGAAAAATGAACACTTTGAGGCTTCTATTAGATTGGAATTAAACTCATACATTCATACAACTTCATAGTTGTAGTTGTAATTCACATACAGGAAATTACTACATAGGTTCATTTATGTGCAAGTTCTTTTATTAGTTTGTCAAGGACTTGAAATTTAGTTTTTATAGGCTTTGAATATCTTATGAATTCTTAGGTATTTTATATTTTTTATTGCTACTCTAAATATTATGCATTACTGTTATATATTTTCACTGTTTATTGCTGACTTTGAGGAAAACTAATGTAGTATTTAAAGTTGTGTGTCAATTTAGGCTGTGGTTTTGAGTGGTTGGGAGCTGGATATAACTATTCCCCATGATGAGATTGTAATCACCTGTGTGGTGGAATCTGCAGGAATCATGACTTGGCATGTGGCCTGTTTCCAGTACATGAGGAGAAGTTTTGAGAAAGATCTCTAGCTTTTTGGCACATGTGGACCCTGCATTTGGCCAGGTTTTGGCCTGGCACATTGCCTGCTGATTTTGCAATTGTTCCTGGACTTGAACCAGTGGTCTGTCACATTGCCTGCTGATCTTGAGATTGTGCCATTTTACCTGTCAGTCTTGGGTTTGTCACCCTCGGCAGCCAACAGCTTGAGTCAGAAAAAGCCTCCAGCTCCAGTGGGCCTGAACAGGAAGCAGAGTTAAAGCCCAAGGTGTAGGGCCCTTCTCTCAGTTCCTAAAACCAGCACTTTGAACTCAGACTTTCAGCCTCCTAAACTGTAAGAGAATAAATTCCTGTTTGTTAAGGGCAATCCCTTGTGGTATTTCTGTTATAGTAGCATTAGAGAACCACAACAACTAATTTTTAAGGAACAGCATCACACATCCATTAATAATCAGTACATGGAATGTAAGAAGTATCAATTTAGGAAAACTGGAAGTTGTAAAAAAATAAATGGAATGCACAAAAATCAATATCCAAGGCATTAATGAGCTGAAATAGATTGTTATTGGCCATTTTGGATCAGACAGTCATATGGTCTACTATGCTGGGAATGAAAAATGAAGAAGAATGGTGTTACATTCATTTTCAAAAGGACTATTTCAAGATCTAAACTAAATTACAATGCTGTCAGTGATAGGATACTATCCAGATACCTACAAGGAAGACCAGTTAATACAACTATTATTAAAATTTATGCATCAACCACTAAAGCCAAAGATGAAGAAATTGAAGATTTTTACCAAATTCTGCAGTTTGAAAATGACCAAACATGCAATCAAGATGCATTGGTAATTATTGGTGATTGGAATGTGAAAGTTGGAAACAAAAGAAGCAGCATTGATAGTTAGAAAATAAGGCCTTGGTGATAGAAATGACCCCAGAGACTGCATTATAGAATTTTGCAAGTTCAATGACTTATCCATTGTAAATACCTTTATCTCAGCAACATAAATGGTGACTATACACATGGACTTCACTAGATGGAATACACAGGAATCAAATCAACAGCACCTGTGGAAAGAGACAGTGGAGGAACTCAATATCATCAGTCAAAACAAGGCCAGGAGCTCTCTCTGGAACAAACTGTCAATTACTCATATGCACATTGAAATTGAAGAAAACTAAAATAAGTAGAAAGTACAACCTTGAGTATATCCCACCTGAATTGAGAGACTATCTGAAGAACGGATTTGATACATTAACACAGTGATCAAAGACCAGATGAATTGTTGGATGGCATCAAGGAATGATAAATGAAGAAAGCAAAAAGTTATTAAAAAAATGGAAGAAAGAAAAGACCAAAATGGATTTCAGAAGAGATTCTGAAACTTGCTTTTGACTAGAGAGTAGCTAAGGTGAATGGAAGAAACGATGAAGTAAAAGAGCTGAACAGGAGATTTCAAAGGACAGCTTGAGAAGGCCAAGTATGGTATTATAATGAAATGTGCAAAGACCTGGCATCAGAAAACCAAAAGGGATGAACATGCTTTGTATTTCTCAAGCTGAAAAAACTGAAGAAAAATTTCAAGGCTTGAGTTGTAATATTGAAAGATTGTATGGACAAAATACTGAACAATGCAGGATGCATCAGAAGAAGATAGAAGGAATACACAGAGTCACTGTACCCAAAAGAATTGGTAGATGTTCAACCATTTCAGAAGGTAGCATATGATCAAGAACCGATGGTATTGAAGGAAAAAGTCCAAGCTTCACTGAAGGCACTGGTGAAAACAAGGGTCTAGAAATTGACATCTGTCTCATAAAATATCTCATTGAGTTGTTTTAACAAATGGATGCAACACTGGTAACTCTCACTCATTCATGCTAAGAAATTTGGAAGATAACTACCTGGCCAACTGACTGGAAGAGATTGATATTTGTGCCCATTCCAAAGAAAGGTGATCCAACAGAATGCAGAAATTATCAAACAATATCATATATAAGTAAAATTTTGCTGACAAGAATTCAAACACAGTTGCAGCAGTACATCTGTATGAATCAGCCAGAAATTCAAGCTGGTTTCAGAACAGGATGTGGAACAAAGGATACCATTGTTGATGTCCAATGGATCTTGTTGTTGT
>NW_006921630.1:48630-49344 GCF_000298275.1 Orycteropus afer afer
TGCTGAGTGAAATAAGTTAGTCACAGAAGGACAAATATGGTATTAGGTAGTTGTTGTGGAGGGTCAAGGAAAGGTTTATATATGGAGGGATATTTTGTTGGTTGCCAAAAGTGGGAGGGGAGGGAAGGGAATACAAAAAAAAAAAAAAAAAGCACTGACCCATATCACTTTAGTTTTGTGTATTTCACTGTACATAAATTATATTTCAATAAAATGCAATTTTTAAAAAAAAGGTGATGGAAAATACCATGGCGTGGGTTAGGAACATCTTACTCTTCAAAGAGATATCTTTGGTCTTCAGCACTTCAAAGAGGTCTTTGCAGCAGATTTTCCCAATGCAATGCATCTTTTTATGTCTTGACTGCTGCTTCCTTTGGCATTGATTGTAGAACCAAGCAACATGAAGTCTTTGACAACTTCAGTCTTTTCTCTATTTATCATGATGCTGCTTATTGGTCCCATTGTGGGGATTTTTGTTTTCTTCATATTGAGGTGTAATCCATACTGCAGACTAGTCTTTAATCTTCATCAGTAAGTGCTTCAAGTCATTCTCACTTTAAATAAGCAAAGTTGTGTCATCTGCATATCTCAGGTCGTTAATGAGCTTTCCTCTAATCATGATGTCAATTCTTGTTCATATAGTCCAGTTTCTTGGATTATTTGCTTAACATATGGATTGAATAGGTATGGTGAAAGGATACAACCCTGACACAC
>NW_006921630.1:50779-52622 GCF_000298275.1 Orycteropus afer afer
CAATTTTTCTGGTTTTCAGTCATTGATGTTTAATGCATCTATTCTTTAGATGGTCCCTAAATTCAGGAAGAATATAATCAAGGTCACATTTTGGCTCTTGTGGACTTGTTTTAATTGTCTTCAGCTTCAACTTGGACTTGCATATGAGCAGTTGATGGTCTGTTCGACAGTCAGCTCCTGGCCTTATTTTGGCTGAAAATATTGAGCTTTTCCATTGCCTCTTGCCACAGATATAGTCATTCTGATTCCTGTGTACTCCATCTGGTGAAGTACATGTGTATAGCCACGGTTTGTATTGTTGAAAAAAGGTATTTGTTATGAATAGGTTATTGATCTTACAAAATTTCGTTATGCTATCGCCAGTGTTATTTCTATCACCAAGGCCATACTTTCCAACTACTGGTGATTCTTCTTTGTTTCCAACTTTTGCATTCCACTCACCAGTGATAATTAACACATCTTGATTGCATGTTCTGTCAATTTCAGACTGGATAAGCTGGTAAAAATCTTTAATTTCCTCATCTGTCTTTGGTGGTTGGTGCATAAATTTGAATAATAGTCATATTAATTGGTCTTCCTTGTAGGTGTATGGATATCATCCTATCACTGACAGTATTGTACTTCAGGATAGATCTTGATAAATTCTTTGTGATGACAAATGCCACGCCACTCCCCTTCAATTTGTCATTCCCAGCATAGTAGATCATATGATTATCTGATTCAAAATGGCTAAAACCAGTCCATTTCAGCTCACTAATGACTAGGATATCAATCTTTATGCATTCTATTTCATTTTTTGACAACTTCCAGTTTTCCTAGATTCATACTTCATACATTCCATGTTCTGATTATTAATGGATGCTTGTAGCTGTTTCTTCTCACCTTGAGGTGTGCTGCGTCAGCAAATGAAGGTCTTGAAAGCTTTACTCTTTCCACATCATTAAGGTTGGCTCTACTCTGAGGAGATACATCTTCCCCAGTCATATCTTGAGTGCCTTGTGACCTGAGGGGCTCATCTTCTGGCACTATATTGGACAATGTTTCAGAGGTATTTATAATGTTTTCCAATAATACAGATCTTAGCTGAAAGCAAATAATACCAGAAAGATGTTTACCTTTGCTTTATTGACTGTGCAGAGGCATTTGACTACATGGATCGTAACAAATTATGGAAACATTGAGAAGAATGGGAATTCCAGAACACTTAATTGTGCTCATGAGGAACCCATGCACAGGCCAAGAGACAGTTGTTCAAACAGAACAAGGGATACAGCATGGTTTAAATCTGGAAAGGTATGCATCATGGTTATATGCTTTCACCATACTTATTCAACATGTATGCTGAGAAAATAATCTGAGAAGCTGGACTGTATGAAGTAGAATGATTGAAGGGAGTTATTAACAACCTGCAATTTGCAGATGATACAACCATGCTTGTTGAAAGTGAAGAAGACTTGAAGCACTTACTGATGAAAATAAAAGACTACAGCTTTCAGCATGAATTACACCTCAACATAAAGAAAACAAAAATCCTCGTATCTGAACCAATAAGCAACATGATAAATGGAGAAAACATTGAAGTTGCCAAGGATTTTACTTTACTTGGATCCACAACATCTATGGAAGCAGCAGTCAAAAAATCAAATGACATATTGCACTGGGAAAATCTGTTGTAAAAGAAGTGTGTTTGACCCAAGCCATGGTATTTTCAGTCTTCTCATATGTATGTGAACTCTGAACAATGAATAAGGAAAACCACTGAAGAATTGATACATTTAAATAGTGGTGTTGGCAAAGAATATTTAATATACTTTGGACTGCCATAAGAACAATGAAAAAAACA
>NW_006921630.1:53040-57246 GCF_000298275.1 Orycteropus afer afer
TTTAAAGAAGATATTGTTAGTGTTTCAACATTAAGCATGACACCTGTCAGAGGTGGATTTTTCCTCTAATGCAGCTTTAACTTCAGAATCACACATACCTCTTCCAAGGCCCTGGGCAATGTGTTTACATGGTCAGATATTTTTGTAAAATTTGCAAAACTAAGATATTTTAAAGGAAGATATTTTAAATGTGTTGGCTAAGATTACCACCATTTCTTTCCATTTATCATATGACTTCCCTGTCATTATATTTCCACAGTTAATTATCATTGTTGTTTGTTGTTAGGTTCCTTCAAGTTGACTCTGACTCATAGCAACCCTATGTACAATAGAATGAAACACTGCCCAGTCCTGTGTCAGCCTCACAATCCCTGCTATACCTGAGCCCATTCTGGTAGCCACTATGTCAGTCCATCTCATTGAAGATCTTTCTCCTTTTTGGTTGACCCTGTACTTTACCAAGCATGATATCCTTCTCCAGGGAATGGTCCCTTCTGACAACATGACCGAAGTAGGTGAGACAAAGTCTGGCCATTCTCACTTCCAAGGAGCATTCCACCTGCACTTCATCCAGGACAGACTTGTTAGTTCTTCTGGCAGTTCATGGGACTTTCAGCATTCTTCACCAGCATCACAACTCAAAATATCAACTCTTCTTCAGTCTTCCTTATAGCTTTCACAGGCATATGAGGTGATTGAAAAATACCATGGCTTGGGTTAGGTGCACCTTAGTCTTCAAAGAGACATCTTTGCTCTTCAGCACTTGAAAGAAGTCTTTTGCAGCAGATTTGCCCAGTGCAATAGGACATCTGATTTCTTGACTGCTGCTTCCATTGGTGTTGATTGTGGAACTAAGTAACATGAAATCTTTGACAACTTCAATCTTTTCTTCATTAATCGTAATGCTGTTTATTGGTCCAGTTGTGAGGATTTTCATTTCTTTATGTTGAGATGTAATCCATACTGCAGACTGGTGTTTTAATCTTCATGAATAAGTGTTTCAAGTCATCTTCATTTTTAGCAAGCAAAATGGTGTCATCCACATATAGCATGTTGTTAATAAATCTTCCTCCAATCCTGCTGCTACGCTTTTCATATAGTCCAGCTTCTCAGATTATCTGCTCAGCATATAGATTGAATAAAATTGTCACTGTAGTGACTGTGATATATTAGCTATTTGTTGCACCACTAAAAAAACACTCCAAAACTTAAAACATCAATTATTTATTCTGTGGGTGTAACATTTTGGGTGGCCTCTGCTGGGTGGTTCCTCTGCTCATCTTACCTGGGCTCACTGTCAGTGCTACAGTCAGATGATAGCATGGATGGCTGGTGGGTTAATAGTCTTCAGTAGCCTGACTCACAGGTCTGTGAGGTGACAGGAGTGAGGGGAAAACAAGACCTCATGCTACTACCATCTTGAAGGCTATCATTAACTTCTTCAAATTGCAACTTTATTTCTTTTAAATGCCATGCTGTCTTAATTTTTTTGTTTTGAATATTCCAACTCTGCTCTTTTATTTCAGTTATTTTGACCATTCTGGTTTCTTTGCTATTTCCATACACATTTTGGAATAAACTTGTCAATAGCTACAGAAAAGCGTAAGAGAATAACTGTTGGTATCTGTGTATGTATCGAATGTTGTTAATTGGTATCTTAACATTATTGAGTCTCCTAATAAATATGATATTATTTAGATCCTCTTTGTTCTGGTTACTAGTGCCACTCTGACAGGAACATGCCACAAATGGGATGGCTTGAACAAACAGGAGTTTATTTTCTTACAGTTTGGAGGCTGTAAGTCTAAGTTCAAAGTGCCAGGCTCTAGGGGTGTATGAAAGCCCCTCAGCCTTGCGCTTCAGCTGTGCCTCTTGCTCCTGGCCCACTGAAGCTAGAGGCATCTCTTCACTCAGGCAGCTACTGGCTGCTAAGGCTAACAAGCCCAAGGTCAACAAATAAAATGGCGCAGTCCCAATGTTACCAAACAACATGGAAGGCCATCGATTCAAGTCCACTGAAAGTCCCAAGATCTGCAGGTTGTTGAACAATGACTTGGCTACATGCAGGATTCAAGCATGCCATAAGCTAGAGACCATTCCCAAAGCTGCTTCTTATATACAGGAAGCAGATCATATCCCTAAAGCAGCTACTCAGCTGCTTGTGGTAGATCCCATCATGGAATTGATTGCCAGTCTCATCATGGGAAGTAACTACAACCACCTGCTCAGCCACTCAACCAGGCCCAGCCAAGTTGACACACAACCTTAACTACCACACTCTGATTTCTTTTATTGGTGATTTGTACTTTTCAGCATGAATAATTTTACTGGATTTATTCTAGTGTATTTATTTTTTGTAATTTGATAAATGGTATTTTTATTAATTTAAAATTTCAATTGTTCATTGCTGATATATGGGAATATGATTGACTTTTACATATTGATCTTGTACCCTATAATTAAACTCACTTAGTACTTCTGGTACTTCTGGGAGCTCTGGTGACGTAATGCCTAAGGCATTTGACTGCTAACCAGAAGGCTGGTGGTTCAAACCCACCAGCAACTCCTCAGAAGGAAGACTGGGCAATCTACTTCCATAGAGACACTGCCTCAGAAACCCAAGGAGTGGTCAGTATGAGTTAGATCCAACTCAATAGCAGTCAGTTTGCTTTCGTTTGGTTAGTACTTCCAAGAACTGTTTTTTTGTAGATTCTTTGGGATTTTCTACATGCACACTCATGTCATCTGCAAATAAAGACAGTTTTATTTGTCCCTTTCACATTTATGTGCCTTTTATTTCTTTTTCTTGCACTTGTGTGAAGTGTGGAATCACCTTATAAAAAACAGTTTGGCCTTTGTTCTTGTTTCATTTGAGCCAGATTGTACCAGAGGGTAATTGATAGGGACTGACCAGTCCAAGAAGGAGCTCTGGTGGCATAGTGCCTAAGGCATTTGACTGCTAACCAGAAGGCATCTGACTAACAAGTCGGATCCAACTTAATGGCAGTGCATTTGGTTTGGGTTTGACCAAACCAAGAGGGACCACCTGGGGACCCGATGTTGACTAAATCTTGTGAGACATGGTATAATCTATCATGGCCATGTGGTGAGGCTAATAAGAGGCTTAAGCCCTAAAGTGCAGATCAGCTTCCTAGTTGGTAACCATATAAGGAGAGGACAGTGTTCCCTTTGGGATGTGGAAGCTCTGTACTATGACCTCTTTCAGATCGTAGCCTATGTGTCTCTTCATTTGCATACTTTTTGATTATAATAGATATGTAACTATAAGTATGGTGTACTCTCCATGAATTCTATAAGTTTTTCCAGTGAGTTAATGAACCCAAGGGGCAATGAGAACCAGCAGGGGCTGGTGGTTGCCTATTTGGCTGTCTAAAAGACTGTGTCCTTCTAACATGTAACCAACCTCACACCTAGCCGTGAGTGAAATGCTACATGGTCAGTTGGTCTGAATGATGGGTCATCTAACTTGTGAGCTCTGATTCAGCCCTAGGTGATTAGAGTCAGAAGAGAGTGTGCCACATGAGAGACCGATGATGAAGATGGAGAAGTGGGAAGGTGAGGACTAGATCCATGTCCACATTTTGGGAATTGGATTCATGCTGATCTTTACCACCAGTTAGCAATGAAGGTGAAATTTACCTACCATGTCCCATGTTTAATGCAGCTTTCTAGGATTTCTATTATGATGTTGTGTAGGTGTGATGAGAGACATTATCCTTACCTTTTTCCTCATCTTTGGGGAATGCATTCAGTCTGTCATCATTCAGCATGATTTTGAATTGGAGTGATGAAAGAGTGCTAGATGTTTTGTAGATACTCTTTATTAAGTTAATGAAATTCTCTGATATTTTTACTTTGCTGAGAGTTTTGTCATGAATGGATGCTAAATTTTGTTGCATATTTTTCTGTATCTAATAAGATGATCATATGATTTTTGTTATTTATTCTCTTAATATGGTGATACATTAATTGATGTTTAAATGTTGGAACAACCTTGAATTCATGGATGAAACTTACTTGATAGTGAAGTGTGTATGTGTGTGTGTGTGTGTGTATAAAATTAACTTACTGCTGTCAAGTCAGATCTAACTCATAGTGACCTCTCCTTGGGTTTCTGAGGTCTCATTGTGAAAGTAGATTACCCAACCTTCCTTCCGAGGAGTGGCTGTTGGGTTTGAACTGTTA
>NW_006921630.1:57346-60342 GCF_000298275.1 Orycteropus afer afer
TACACCACCAGAGCTCCCATATATATAAGTGTGTGTGTGTGTGTATACATATATATGTGTGTGTGTATATATATATATATATATATATATATATATATATATATACACACACATACATACATGGCTGGATTCAATTTGCTATTTCAAATTCCTGTGAGCTTTTTTTCCCCCACCATGACAGATGTGGATTTTAATTTTGGCACTGTAGTTTGGATTTCCTTGCATTTTTCTTATTTCAGCTGTCTTATTTTCACTTCTGACTGTATTTCAATTTTCCTCTTTAATAATTTCATTTCTTGCTTTTTTAAAATTATATTTTCTAGCCTTTCTGGGAAGGTTCCAAGTTAATCCCTCTTTTAAAATTAAACTTTTTATTTTATGAATGACAGGTTAATGTGTACAAACACTCATCTTATATGGGCCTGCTGGACTAACACTGGATCTTTCCTTGGTTTAACAATTGGGTTCTCTGATCTGCCCATATATAATAAGATATAAGATATAATTTTTGTTTCATATAATATGATATGAAAAGTTGTGTCCCCACATGTACTAATCTGAATGCTCATCTTTTTCAACTTCTAAGTCAATCTTAATATCTAGGCATACTTAGGTAACTAACTATGTTTGGATGTACTAACCTTCCAAGTGCCTTGCTGCTTTCTGCCACACTGAGTAATAGAGATTGTAGTTTTGGAGTAGATATAGAAAGAGGACATAATAATAGAAGAATCAAAGAATCATATTTGTGATATTGGCTTTGACTGATATAGTTGGGCACAGCATTTATTTGCCAGTTATCGCATTCCCTGTTCTCTTAGAACTGGAGTCACATAGTAAGGAAGAGTCAATGTCTTTTCCTTCCCTTTTTGGGATGTTTTATGATATTTTATTCCAGTTGTGGAAAATATGATTTATGGCACAAGAATGTTTCTTAATCCATTTTGATTGACAATGTTGTTAGTGGAAATTCCCCTCTGGCTTGTCATGAGGTGTTCTCATATTTAGTTAGTGTTGTAACCAGTTTTTTTTTTTTTTTTAACATTTTGTTTATTGTCATGGATTTTTAGTGGTGAATTGAATGTAAGGAGTTTTATCAGGCAATGCTGGCATGTTGTCATACAGAGAAAAATCCTGAGATTTCTGGAGTAACTCATATAAAGTCATATGGCATGCAAATGTAAAATTGTGTTCTTAAATTTAGTTTTGTTTATTCTAGTGTCCAAAGTTCAGGGATCATAATGAAATTTAAGGAAGTTCAGTACAAATGAAGAAGGAATTAAAGTGTTGCATAGAGGAATATTAGATTTTGTGAATTTGGAGGCGAAGCAGTGTTGTATAATACTATCCCAGGTGTTGTTGTACCATTTTGTCACTGACGTGAAGTGTTAGTTGATGTCATTGGAGTTGAAGAATTCTATAGCCAGGGAGCTAGGTGTTAAAGTCAATAAAAATGACAATGGAATTAGGTAGGGAATGAGATGAATATAAAGACTGACACATTGATGAAAGTCGTCAGGTGATGGTAATACAACCTAAAAAGTAGTAATGAAGATGGTAAAAAATCTGTCATAAGTTGTTGATAGAGCAGTTTGAGCAAGAAACACTCAGCGCTGTCTCTCCACCACTTGCCCAACAAGTGAGACTCACTGCCATCAAGTCAGATGTGACTCATAGTGACCCCTCCTTGGGTTTCCAAGGCGATATCACTACGGAAGTAGATTGCCCAATCTTCCTTCCAAGGAGTGGCTGGTGGGTTTGAACCACCAGCCTTCTGATTAGCAGTCAGGTACCATAGGCACTATGCCAACAGAGCTCCTAACAAGTGAGAAGGACTGAGAAAAAGAATGGGTTCCATTGATGGAAAGGAGTTATGAGGAAGTTAAATTATCGCAGCAAAGGCTTATGAGTGGAAAATTCTGAGACTACATAGAATAGTCTATTCTACAATTTGAGTAATCCCCTTAAGACCTTTTTGGTCCTAGTTGGCGTGTACCCTCTTGGATTCAGGAAGAAACTGTTCACACAATCAGTGGAATCCTGCATTCTGTCCTCCTGTGATCTGTGTCTGCAGGGATTACATTTTTTCCATTTCTTTGGGTACCAAGAAGCTTAATCAGATCCTATGAATTACTCTGCTTTTGTTCAGCTTGTCCTAATTTTCCCTAGCTAGCTTTCTATTTCTGAATCTCCAGAAACACCCCCACTTTTCCTTGGGAGTCACATCCCAAAGCTTTTGATTCCTTTTGGATTAATTTATTATAAAATAAATCCATCTGTAAAGCCATTTATAGTGCATGTTCTCTCTATTTGCAAAGTGAATGACCACTTTCCCCCAAAAATTTGGTCCTAGGTTTCTTTTTTCTTTTTGTTTTTGCTTCCATATATTTAGTTAAAGGAGCTCTGGTGGTGCAATCCCTAAGGTATTTGACTGCTAACCAGAAGATTGGCAGTCAAACCTGCCATCCACTATGCAAAAGGAAGCCGGGGCAATCTACTTCCATAAAATTTACCACCTTGGAAACCCATTGGGGGTTGCTATGAATGGAAATTGACTCAATGGCAGTGGGTTTTGGGTTTTATGTTTAATTAGGGTTCATGTATCACTCTGTTGACCTCCCTGTAGGAAACAAAATGGATGAATAAAGCTCTATCTCTTCTGCCTTCTAATAAGATGAGAATTAATATAGTGATGCACTTTGAAAGTATATTCCCAGCTTTATTTACAAGTATATCCTTTAAGACTAGGATTGAAATCTTTTTTCTTCCCTTTCCATCAGTAATATGTAGCTGGCTATCACGGAAGTGTATTATATGACCTCAACAGATTTGTACTTCACAAAATCCCACTGACTATCCACTGGTACCCTGTGATCTTTTTTTTTTTGTATTTTATAAATGAAATGATTAATGAGTTTGGTCTTTTCAGGTACTAAAGTTAAGATGACCAGGCTATAATTTTTAGGTTATCACTGTATTTTCTTCTTTAGAGGTAG
>NW_006921630.1:60442-61131 GCF_000298275.1 Orycteropus afer afer
GAAAACCTCATGGAGCAGTTCTATTCTGTAACACATGGGGTCACCATGAGTTAGAACAAGCCAACGGCAACAGTTTTTTGTTTTTAATTTAGAAATTGGTCTGGGAGGCTTTATTTAGCTTGATTTTTCATATCAAAAGTCTCCATATTTATGTCACCTTGTTCTCACAATAAGTCCAACTTAGAGCTTTTCCTTATAGTGGATTTCTTCCTACTACTTAATTAAACTAAACGTATAGTTAGTTGGTTTATTGAATGAGCTGAACTCAGGACAGTGAAGCAGAAAGCAACTTTATTATTTTTTATTTTTTCTTTGGATTAGTTATTCCCACACATTGGGGTAAAATCTCAGTCAAATCCCAAGGCTTTTTTTTTTTTTTTTTTTACCAAATTTGTCTTTTCTACTCAAATTAAGCTTTGGAAAAAAGCAAAAAACAATCACTCACCTGGGAGTTCTGTACTTCATGCTCACAATCTCCAAGTTCTGCTAATAAATAATTAAAATAATTAGAGGTATTTGGAAATACTTGAGGAAGGTGTCCAATAGTGGGTTATATATTATTTCATTTTTCTGTGAATCTCTAATCTCCTTTTGCCACAGATATTGTAGTACAAATGGTTTGCTTTCTACTGCTAACCAAAAGGTTGGCAGTTTGAACCCTTCCAGCAGCTCTGTGAAGACTGCAGCCA
>NW_006921630.1:61241-63752 GCF_000298275.1 Orycteropus afer afer
TTTTTTCCTGGGGTCTTTCTTTCATTTTAGTGATTCTTTCCCTGGGGATGTTCACCTGCAGTTTCTGGCATGAGTGATGCTGCTTGCATATGGCCAATTTCATCCCTCCCCACTTCTAACCCACTGCCCTCAAGTTGGATCTGACTCATAGTGACCCCTCTTGGGTTTCCCAGGCAATATCACTATGCAAGTAGATTGCCTAACCTTCCTTCCCAGGAGTGGCTAGTGGGTTTGAACCACCAGTCTTCTGGTTAGCAGTCAAATGCCTTAGGCACTATGCCACTACAATATACCCTCCATCATCTTGCCACCTCACCTTTGGCAGAAAAGCCTTTGTGGTGGAGTTCAGTAGTCAATCAACTTGACTGTTGGCCAGCTCCATTCCATAGGGTTTGTATCTGATCCATTGAAAGCAGACCTCCTTGCCCTGCTCTCAAGTGACATGTAGCTATTACTGATACACCTTTCTTCTTTCCCCTTCTCCTTCTCCTTCTTCTCCTCCTCCTCCTCCTAGCCACATTTACCTTTGATTTATTTTTTCCACCATAAGTCAGCTACCTTGCCCCTATGTCCCTCAAATTCCAAAGAATATATGCTAACTTTCCAAATGATTATTCGAGGTGTTCCTCAGTTGGCTTGAGATGAGAGGGGAGTTTCCTTTCCCTCCCACATGAGTGAGGGTAGCTTACTTACAGCATTCTAACAAGTCTCCAAAGAAATCCTCGTTAGCAGCCTCTTCACCCAATGATTCTCTCAGTGGATTCTTAGACAACCTAGAGGTGAATGGTGGAAGAACTAGTGTCACAGTCTCTTCACATATTCACTGGAGTGTGAATATCAGCAATAAATCTGGCGTTTTTGTCTGTTACATCCATTACTGTGTTATTAGCTTTTAGAATAGTATTGGACACACAGTAGTACTCAGTAGATATATGTTGAACATATGAATGACTGAATGGAAGAAAAAGAAGTCAAGCACCTTATTTTAGGATGTAGCTAGTTATGTGGAACCTATTGTGTTCTTCTCAAGTCTTTGGGACCTTGATTGAAACTCTGGGAAAAAAAATCCAAAGAAAAGGAAGGAAACATCAAATTTTATATTGTGGTGCAAATGGTTAACATTCTTGGATGCTAACCAAAAGTTTGGAGGTTTGAATCCACCCAGAGGTGCCTTGGAAGAAAATCTTGGTCATCTACTTCCAAAAAATCAGGTGTTGAAAACACTATGCAGCACAGTTCTACTCTGACACACATGGGGTCATCACTTGTTGGAATTGATTCAATAACAACTGATTGTACTGGTTTTAAAATTATCTTTATAAAGAGAATAAATTCAGTTTGTGGGTTATCTTTCAAAGATGACATCCAAAAATACATGTGTTTTTCAGGGAGCAAAGGCTAATAAATCCAAAGTTAAAACTTTAACTTATCTAAGGCAATCTGAATGATTAAGGAAATTTGGTTTATTTTGGTAATTTCTTCCAACAATTTACAGATTATAAATTCTAGCTGAAACTTTGAGAGTCTATGAAGAATGTGCAAATGTAGAATTTACTGGATTTTATGACTAACAAATGAAGAAACACGTTGGGGCCAGCATCTGGTAATGGTCCTCTCTTTAATTCCTCTGCTACATGTCTGTGCTTTTTAACTGGAAACTTTAAAACTCATTCAAACTATGAATCAAAATGGACTTTTGGAGTCCAAAAATGAGCAAAGATGATCCAACTGTGGTGTCATTGCAAAACTTGCATGAAGATGAACTGCTTGATGTTACAAATACGGGATTTCATAAGTAAATTACTGATTCCATAATCACAAGAGGAGATTCAGAATGGCAAATGATTATCTTTAAAAGTGCCAACTTTAATCAGTTGGTAGCAATGCCTAGAAAGATAGACTGAGAAGGCTCTGAGACTAAATGCAGTCTTAGTGCTATATGGCTGATTGGAGGCAGCACACTGTACGGGAGACAGTATGTTTGCAGGAATCATGGATCTGCCACCTCTTGGGATGTTATGCTACAGAATTCTGCCATCATGAATCCTACTTTAGACCTTTACATCTACATTAGGGGAACTATTGTTTTGGCACTTTGGATTTGTAAAACAAACAGCATTTGAAATTAAAATACTTTGGTATAAGTACCAGAGTTTTTATTCACTGTATTTTTGTGGGTAAATCATAACCATTAGAAGTTATAGATTCCTCTTGTTTAATCTGAGAATAATTATATCTAACACAAAGATGTTTGTGAAGTAGGGTGACCAACCATCCTAGTTTGCCTGAGACTAATGGAGTTCTTGGGATGCGTAATTTTTAGGTTTAAAAACAGAACAGTCTTGAGCAAACCAGAATGTGTTGTTACTAAGGAGTGTGCCTTCCTGGTATAAATGTTCATGTTATACACCTGTCTTGTTTGTCTGAAAGCCACAGAAGTTAGTTCAATTACAGGCCTGAATGGTGATTAGGGGCCATAATCTTGGGAGTTTCACCAGTCTCTAACAGACC
>NW_006921630.1:67225-68431 GCF_000298275.1 Orycteropus afer afer
CGACTCAATGGCACATAACAACAACACCTAGTAATGGAATGGCTGGGTCAAATGATAAGGAAACTCCCTTTCAACTGGTTGGCTGCTCATAGCACAGCTCATCATGGAGGTGATTACATTATTTCAGATCTCATCATGGGGGATGACTACATAGTAACTGCTAAATCACTTAGAATCATAGTCAAATTGACACACAACCTTAACTATCACATGGACATTGAGATTATGTTAATGGTAGTGAAATAATTCAGAAGAGGATAGCAAGAGTGGTTGTACAACTTGAAGATTGTAGTAAGTGTTACTGCATTGTACATGTAGAAATTGCTGAGAGAGTAAATGTTTTGTTATGTATATTCTTACCACAATTTAAAAATTTAAAAAACTTGGGTGGAGTAAATCAAGCATGATTCTAGAGTTTTCCATGCACACCCTTATCTTTCGTGATTTGATAATCATGTGTTAATCAACAAATACTTTTTGAGCATCTACTAAATATTGTTGTAGGCAATAGGGATACAGTGGTTACTGGAATTTAAATGTCCAAATATTTAAATATTGGCAGTTCAGCTGATAACATCCCAATTATCAGATTAATAATATCTGTATTAATTAAGCAGTTTACTAAGACAGAAATATTTGTTTAAATGAGCTTAAGATAGATCATAAGAGATGTTCAATAACTGCTTTTACTTAGTGCTGAAGTCGTGGCATTCCTTCATCCCACCAAGATGTGGCAAGGTCAGTGACTTGCCTAGGCTGAGATTTATAAAATTTGAAGATCCACCTACTGACTTCCTCAGGCACTCTTTATCCTTTTCTTTTTCTTGCTACAACATAAATAATTTATTGCTGAATTCTATACACTTGAAATTGTTTTCTAAGCCATTCAATCAAAAGTTAGCATACACAATTCAGCCATACACTTGAAGTTACTTCAAATAAAAACCTTTTAATTTTCTGAAGGAAAAATATATATATATTTTTTTTTCTTTGAGCTACTTTACTTATTTATTTTTTTAATTGTCATTTGGGTGAAAATTTACAGAGCAAGTACACTTTCCATACAGTAGAAATGAAAATTTACAGAGCAAGTACACTTTCCATACAGTAGTTCACATACACTTTGTCTCATGACATTGACCACAATTTACCACAATGCAACGTCTCCCTTCCTCTTCCTCCTGATAGTTACCTCTTCCATGTGTC
>NW_006921630.1:74046-75503 GCF_000298275.1 Orycteropus afer afer
GCAGGTCCATATGTCTCCTTTTTTGGTATTTTCATGCAAATTCTTCTGCTAGTTGGGGTTTAGTCCACTTCTATATCCTTCCCTTCAAGGCTAGGGGTCCAGGATTATCTTCTATGTCTGTGTTAATTTGTTCTCCTTTTCTTTGTTGAAGAGGGTCTGTGCAGACTTTCTGCCTGTTCTGCCATCTTGGAATCGATCTCTTTATCCTTTTCTTGCATATGAAGTGCAACTAATACTTCAGCAGCACTGTAGCCCCTTTTTGGGACTTCCCTGAAGGAAAATGGTGAAGGGAAATCCTCCCAGTGTGCAAAACTTCAAGGAGTTCATCTGGTTATTCACTTTGCTTGGAAGGAGAAGTAGCCACGTGTGTTGTTCAATACTGATTCATGGGCTGTGGCCAGTGGTTTGGCTGGATGGTCAGGAACTTGGAAAGAACATGATTGGAAAATTGGTGACAAGGAAGTATGGAGAAGACGTATGTGGATTTATCTCTCTGAATGGCCCAAGAAGTGAAGATATTTGTGTCTCCTGTGAATGCTTTCCAAAGTGTGACCTTGGAAGAGAAGGATTTTAATGATCAAGTGGATAGTATGACATATTCTATGGAATCAGTTAGCCTTTTGCCCCAGATACTCCTGTCATTGCCTAATGGGCTTATGAACAAAGTACATAAGTGGCAGGGATGGAGGTTATCCATGGGCTGAGCAACATGGACTTCCACTCACCAAGGCTGACTTAGCTACAGCCCTGCTGAATTCCCAATCTACCAGCAGCAGAGACCAACATTGAGTCCACAATATGGAACCTTTCATCAGGGTGATCAGCCAGCAGCCTGGTGGCAGGTTGATTACACCAGACCACTTCTTTCATGGAAAGGGCAGTGCTTTGTTCTTAATGGAATAGGCACTTACTCTGGATATGGATTTGCCTTCCCTGCACAGAATGCTTCTGCCAAAACTACCATCTGTGGACTTACAGAATACTTTATCCAACATTATGGTATCCTATACAGCATTGTCTCTAATCAAGGAACTCACTTCACAATGAAGTGCAGTAATAGGCCTGTCAATGTTCATGGAATTCACTGGTCTTATCATGTTTCTCATCATCCTAAAGGAGCTTGTGATAGAATGATGGAATGACCTTCAAAAGACACAATTATAATGCCAGCTAAGTGGCAAGTATAGGATTGAGGCAAGGTTGTCTAGGAGGCCATATATGCTCTAAACCAGTGTCCAGTGTATGGAATTGTTTCCCCAAAAACCATGATTCATGGGTCCAGGAATGTATATGCAAGTGGCATCACTCATTATTATCCTTAGTGTTCTACTCCAGAAATTTTTACTTCCTGTCCCTGAGACCCTATGCTCTGTGGGTTTGGAGGTCTTAGTCCCAAAGGGAAGAACACTCCCACCTGGAGACACAATACTGGTACCATTGAACTGGAAGTTAAGAAA
>NW_006921630.1:76858-81729 GCF_000298275.1 Orycteropus afer afer
TTAGTTTCTATATATTTGCTTATATAAATAAGATTATATTTGTCCTTTGGCAACTGACTTGTTTCATTTACTATAATGTTTTCAGTGTTCATCCATATTGTAACATGAATCAGGACTTCATTTCTCTTTGTGGTTGAGTCATATTCCATTGTACACATATTTTGTTTATCCACTCATCTTGTTGATGGACATTTTGATTGTACCTTTTGGCTATTGTAACAAGTATTGCAGTGAACACTGGTATACAGGTTTCTGTTTGTGTTCCTGCCTTCACTCTGTGTTTATACCTAGTATTGGGATTGCTGGGTAATATGGTAAAATTTCCACAGTGGATGATGTATTTTACATTCTTACCAGTGATGGAGGAAGGTTCTAATTTCTCTACAACCTTGCAGACACCTGTTGTTTTCTATTTTTTTGACCATTGCCATTCTAACATGGGTGAGGTGGTATCTTATAGTTATGATTTTTATCTTCATAATGGCAAATGAAAAATCCTCACAACTAGACCAACAAGCAACATAATGATAAATGGAGAAAAGATTGAGATTGTCAGGGACTTCATTTTTCTTGTCAGTCAATACCCATAGAAGCAGCAGTCAAGAAATCAGATTACGTATGTTGTTGTTGTTGTTGTCAGGTGCCATCGAGTCATCTCCAACTCATAATGACCCTATGCACAGCAGAATGAAACACCACCTGGTCCTGAGCCAGCTCTGTGATTCTTGCTACACTTGAGCCCATCGTCACAGCCACCACCGTGTCAGTCCATCTCATTGAGGGCCTTCCCCTCTTTCATTGACCCTCCACTTTACCAAGCATGACATCATTCTTCAGAAAATGGTCCCTTCTGACAACATGACTAAATTATGTGAGATGAAGTCTGGCCATTCTCGCCTCCAAGGAGCATTCTGGCTGCACTTCCTCCAGGAGAGACCTGTTGTTAGTTCTTTTATCAGTCCATGGTACTTTCAGTACTCTTTGCCAGCACCACAGCTCAAAAGCATCAATCTTCTTCAGTCCTCCTTATTCATTGTCCAGCTCTCACATACCTATGAGGTGATTGAAAATACCATGGATTGTATCAGACGCACCTTAGTCCTCAAGGAGACATCTTTGCTCTTCAGCAATTGAAAGAGGTCCTTTGCAGCCAGTTTTCCCAGTCTTATACTTCTTCTGATGTCCTGGCTGCTGCTTCCATTGGCGTCGATTGTAGAACCAAGCAATGTGAAGTATTAATGATAGATAAGACGATGTATGGCACTGGGAAAATATGCTGCAAAAGACCTCTTTAAAGAGTTGAAGAACAAAGATTTCACTTTGAAGACGAAAGCATGCCTAATCCAAGCCATGGTGTTTTCAGTTGCCTCATATGCATGTGAGAGCTGGACAATGAATAAGGAAGACCAAAGAAGAGTTGATGCTTTTGAGTTGTGGTATTGGCAAAGAATACTGAAGGTACCGTGGACTGCTGAATGAACTAACAAATATCTCCTAGAATAAGTGCAGACAGAATGCTCCTTGGAAGTGAGAATGGCCAGACTTCATCTCACCAACTTTGGTCATGTTGTGAGAGGGGACCAGTCCCTGGAAAAGGATATCATGCTTGGTAAAGTAGAGGGCCAGCAAAAAAGGGGAAGACCCTCAATGAGATGGATTGACCCAGTGGCTGCAATGATGGGCTCAAGCATACCAAGGATTGTGAGAGTGGCACAGGACTGGGCAGTGTTTCATTTTTTTTGATTGTAGGGTCACTGTGAGTCAGAGCCAACTCAACATCACCTAACAGCAACAATTATGAATAATGAAGAAGAACGGGTGGCATTTGGCTGCTAACCAAAAGGTTGGCAGTTTGAACCCACCAGCTGCTCCACAGGAGAAAGATCAAGCAGTCTGCTTCTGTAGTGACTTGCAGCCTTGGGAACACTATGGGGCAGTTTTACTGTGTTCTAAAGGGTTGCTATGAATTGAAATCTACTCGAAAGAGCCCTAGTAGTGCAGTGGTTAATGTGCTCAGCTACCAACTGTAAGGTTGGAGGTTAGAATCAGAGCTTCAAACTGGTTAATTTCAGTTTAAACTCTGCTGAGAATTTGCATTCCCACCCCAGATATACTGAATCAGAATCTACATTTAACAAGATCTCCAGGTGATTCTTATGTATACATCACAGCCTTGGAAACCCTATGGGGCAGTTCTACTTTGTCTTATAGGTTCACTATGAGTTTGTGCAACTCAGTGAAACACAACAACAACAACAATGGCTAATGATGTTGAGCATCTTTTCATGTGCTTGTTAGCCATTTGAATATCCTTTTTGGTGACGTGTCTGTTTAAATTCTCTGCCTGTTTTCTGATTTGGTTGTTTGTCCTTTCATTGTTATGTTATAAATGTTTTTTATATATATATATATTAGAGCCTGTCATATTTATTTAGTATTGCTGGGCAATCTACTTCCATAGTGATACCGCCCAGGAAACCCAAGGAGGGGTCGCTGAGTCGGGTCTGACTTGATGGCAAATAACAATACCAACATAATAGAAATACCACAAGTGGATGGCTTTAACAAACAGAAGTTTTTCTTCACAAGAATTTAGGAGGCTAGAAGTCTGAATTCAGGGCACTGGCTCTAGGGGAAAGCTTTCTCTCTCTTTTGGTTCTGGGGCAAGGTCCCTGTCTCTTCAGTTTCTGTTGCCTGGTTCCTTGGAGATCTCAATGTGACTTGGCATTTTCTTCCACTCTCTCTGTTCCTAGATTGCTTGTTTAATCTCTTTCTATCTCAAAAAAGATGACTCAGGAAATAACCTACACTAATTCTGCCTCATTAACATAAAAACAGACCTCTTCCCAAATGGGATTATAATCACAAGCATAGAGGTTAGGATTTACAGCACTGTTTTGGGGGAACACAATTCAGTCCATAACAGATCCTTATCAGATATATGGTATCCCCAAATTTTATCCTAATCTATGAATTATCTCTTTACTTTATTAATCCTCCATTAAATTTTTAATATCAAGGCTTTGTAAATTCTATAAATAAAAAATATGTGGTAGGGCTTAAATTCTAATGTTAGCATATAAATTATACAAATGTGTATGTAATTTAACTGTATACAAGAATGGAAAATCACCATGGACACAGATGAAGTTAAGAATTATCACAGACTTCTTTGAGCAACTCAAAACAAAAAACTTGAAAATCTGCTTAAAACAGATGGTTTTCTAGAAAAAATGCAGATTACCAAAATTGAAGATAGATAAGATATACAATGTAAACAGAATTATTTTCTTGGAGGAAATAGAGGAAGGTGTCAAAGAGCTACCTACTTAAGAGGTACTAAGCCCAGAGTATTTCACAGATGGTGTCTCTCAAACCTCCAGAGAACAAATAATTCCAATGCTATTTTAGCTGTTGCAGTGCATAGAGAAGGAAAGCTTCCAAATATTTTCTGTGGTACCAGAAAACAATTATTCTAAAACCTGATAAAAGTAGTGAAGAAAAAGGAAACCATGGGAAAATGTCACTTATGAATATCAGTGCAAAAACCCTAACCAAAAATTATTAATATCATCTGTTAGTAATTTAAAAGAGTTCTGGTGGCGTAGTGGATAAAGCATTTGGCTGCTAACCGAAGGTCAGTTATTCAAACCCACCAGCTGCTCTGCAGAAGGAAGAAGAGGGAATCTACTTCTGTAAAGATTTATAACCTTGGAAACCCAATGGGGGTCACTATGAGTCCACATTGACTCGATGGCAGTGAGTTTGGTTTGGTTTTTTGAGTTACTAATTTAAAGGAATAATACATCCCAAGTAAACTTCTTGCCAGGAATGAACAAATGGTTCAGTATAAAGAAACCTATTTATTTAATTTATATATTAGTAGGTCAAATGATATAAAACAATGGGCATTGTTAAGAAAACAAAAAAATAACAATAAATTCCCTTAATTCCCCTTTAAACAAGATAAATTAATAATTCACCACAGGTCTTATGACCAGAATGAATGGAATCTGGATTTGAATTTAGATAGCCTTTTATCAAGAGAGCACTTAATCCTATACCCATACATCCAAACCCTAATGCTTCAAAACATTTTTCATGTTATGACATACAAAGAAAATGAAAATATTTTTGTGCCAGGCTGGAAAATCAAAACAAGACAATTGGCTCAGGACTTGGGCTGTCTCTAGCCTGGCTAAGCTGTCCCAGGGATGGAAGGGATCAATATTTTTTACACATCAGTAACTGTGGAGCTCTGCCTATTCTACACTGGCCCAGCAGACAGCACAGTCTACAAATCCAGATAAAATGGCAATTTGATATTTGAAAAAGATGGCATTTCAAATCAGCAGGAAAAAAATGAATTTGATCCCCAACAGTTTGTACATGTACCATTTAGTAATATTGATTACATTCTCTGAGTTTTGCAACCATTCTATCCCTCCTTTTCTGAGCTGTTCCTCTCCTATTGACATAAATTCACTACGACCTAAGATTCCTATTTAATCTTTTGAGTTGCTGTTGTCAGTTTGATTCCTTATAGATACTTCTTGAAAGAGTGTAATGCCCAACCAGAACTTTTTTTACTAGTTAACCTAAACTACTCTTTGGTTTTAAGAAACATTCAGGGCATATATTTTGTTTAAAGTTAAAGAGTCTGAAGTCCATGAGAATTTGAAAATCTATTTTACATTTCCCCCCTTTTGATCAGGATTCTTCTATGGAGTCTTTGTTCAAATGTTCAGTATTGGTAGCTGTGCATCATCTAGGTCTTAAGGTCTTTTGCACAGAGACAATTACTCATGGAGGCAATTAGTCACACATCCCATATCCTCCTCCTCTTTTTGACTCTCCTTCTTCTTCTATGG
>NW_006921630.1:82264-83569 GCF_000298275.1 Orycteropus afer afer
CTCCATCCATATGGTACCATGTATCAGCATTTCATTGAAAATGCCTGTATTTCAACACCATAGATGGTGACTACACCCATGGATCTCACTAGATGGAATACACAGAAATCAAATTGACTACACCTGTGGAAAGAGACAATGGGGAAGCTTGATATTGAGTAAGGACAGGGGCCAACTGTGAAACAGACTATCAATTGCTCATATGCAAGTTCAAATTGAAGCTGAAGAAAATTAAAACAAGTCCACAAGGGCCAAAGTACAATAAGTTGAGTATATCCCACTTGAATTTAGAGACCATCTCAAGGATAGATTTGACAAATTGAACACTAATGACTGAAGACCAGTTGAGTTGTGAAGTGACATCAAGGATATCATACATGAAGAAAACAATGGGTCAGGAAAGACAGAAGAGAAAGAAAAGTTCAAAAAGGATGTCAGAAGAGACTCTGAAACTTCCTCTTGAATGGAGAGTAGGTAAGGCAAATCCTCACAACTGGACCAATAAGCAGCATCAAAATAAATGGAGAAAAGATTGAAGTTGTTGAAACTTCATATTACTTGGTTCTACAATCAACACCAATGGAAGCAGCAGTCAAGATATCAGATGATGTGTAACATTGGTCAAATCTGCTGCAAAAGACCTATTTCAAGTGCTGAAGAGCAAAGATATTTCCTTGAAGACTATGGTCCACCTGACACAAGCTATGGTCATGTGAGAGCTGGACAATGAATAAGGAAGACCAAAGAAGAGTCAATGCTTTTGAGTTGTGGTGCTAGCAAAGAATGTTGAAAGTACCATGCACTGCTAAAAGAACTAACAAATCTGTCCTGAAAGAGGTGCAGCCGGAATGCTCCTTGGAAGTGAGAATGGCCAGATTTCATCTCACTTACTTTGGTCCTGTTGTCAGAAGGGACCATTCCCTGGAGAAGGATATCATGCTTGGTAAAGTGAAGGGTCAATGAATGAGGGAAAGCCCCTCAACAAGATGGATTGACACTGGCTACAATGATGGGCTCAGGTATAGCAAGGATCATGAGGCTGGCACAGGACTGGGTAGTGTTTTGTTCCACTGTACATAGGGTCACTATGAGTCAGATACTACTTGATAGCACATAACAACAACAACAACAAAGCAAATGGAAGAAATGATGAAGTAAAGGGGCTGAACTGAAGACTTCAGAGGGTGGCATGAAGAGACAAAGTATGATAATGAAATATGAAAAGGCATGAGTTAGAAAACCAAAAGGGAAGAACACATATGACATTTCTCAAGCTGAAAAAACTGAAGAGAGGCTTCCGGCAAG
>NW_006921630.1:87315-137103 GCF_000298275.1 Orycteropus afer afer
ATTAAAAGATTCTGTAGGCAAAACATTGAATGATGCAGAAAGAATCAAAATAAGGTAGAAAGAATACAGTGAGTCATTATACAAAACAAATTCATCAGTGTTCAGCCATTTCTGGAAGTAGCATATGCTCAAGAACTGATTATATTGAAGGAAGAAGTCTGAGCAGCTCTGAAGGCATCAGGGAAAAGCAAGGTTCCACTCCAGGAACTGATGAAATACCAATTGAGATGTTTTAACAAATGGATGCAATGCTGGAAGCTCTTGCTAGTCCATGCCAAGAAATTTGGAAGACAGTTACTTGGCTATCAGACTGGAAGAGATTCATATTTATGCCCATTCCAAGGAAAGGTTATCCAACAGAATGCATAAATTATCAAACAATATAACACACAAGTACAATTTTACTAAAGATAATTTAAAAAATAAAACAAAAACAGTTGCAACAGTATGTTAACAGGGAACTGACAGAAATTCATACCATATTCAGAGAGGATATGGAATGAGGGATATCGGTGCTGATGTCAGATGGATCTTGGCTGAAAGCAAAGAATACCAGAAAGATACTTACCTGTGTTTTATTGACTATGCAAATGCATTTCACTGTGTGGATCATAAATTATGGATAATAATGCAAAGAATGGGAATTCCAGAACACTAATTGTGCTCAAGTAGAACCTGTGCATAGACCAAAAGGAAGGGTTTTGAACAAAACAAGGGTTACTGGGCAGTTTAAAATCAGTAAAGGTGTGCATCAGAGTCGTATCATTTCACCATTCTTATTCAATCGTATGCTGAGCAAATAATCTGAGAAGGTGGACTTTATGAAGAAGAATGCAGTGGTAGGATTGGAGGAAGACTCATTAACAGCCTGCAATATGTAGATGACACAATCTTACTTGTTGAAAGTGAAAAGACTTGAAGCACTTGCTGATACAAACCAAAGACTGCAGCATTCAATATGAATTACACCTCAACATAAAGGAAACAAAAATCCTCACAATTGGACCAGTAAGCAGCATCATGAAACAGAAAAAATATTGAAGTTGTCAAGGATCTCATTTTACTTGTTTTCACAATCAACCTCCATGAAAATAGCAGTCAAGAAATAAAATGGTGTAGTGCATTGGGTAAATATGCTGTGAAAAACAAAAGAAAACAAAACAAAAAACCTCTTTCAAGTATTAAGAAGCAAAGATGTCACTTTGGACTAAAATGCACCTGATCCATGGCATGGTATTTTCAACTGCCTCCTGGTTATACAAATGCTATACAATGAGTAAGGAAAATCAAAGAAGAATTGATGCATTTGAATATGGTGTTGGCAAAGAATACTGAGTATAACATGGACTGACTGCCAGAACAATGAATAAATCTGTCTTGAGAGAAATACAACCAGAATGCTCCTTAAAAGCAAGGATGGCAAGACTTTGTCTCACATACTTCGGACATTGTGGTAGTTAAGTTGTATGTGAAGTTGGCTGGGCCTGGATTTATATTCCCCATTGATGAGACTGGTAATCAACTTGATGGTGGGATCTACTAGAGAAACTGAGTAGCTGCCTTAGGGATGTGGTCTGTTTCCAATACATAAGAAAACATTTTGAGAAAGGTCTCTGCAGCTTTTTGGCATACATTTGAATCCTGCATGTAGCCGAGTCACCCTTCAGCAGCCTGCCATGTTGTCTGCTGATCTTGGGACTGTTAATGGACTCAAATTAGTGGCCTGCTATGCAATTTGATAATTTTTGAATTGTGCCATTTTACTTGTCAACCTTGGGTTTGTCAGCCTCAGCAGTCAGCAGCTGCTTAAGTGAAGAGACTCCTTCAGCTTCAATGCGCTGGGAGCAAGAGGCATAGCTGAAGCCGAAGGTTGAGGGGCTTTCACCCAGTCCCTAGACTGGCATTTTGAACTTGGACTTCTGGCTTCCTAAACAGTAAGAATAAATACCTATTGTTAAAACCACTCATTCATGGTATGTTCTGTTGGAATAGCACAAAGTAACCAAAACAGACATGTGGTCAGGAAATTCCTGGAGAAGAATATCATGCTTGGTAGAGAGTCACTGAAAAAGAGGAAGACCCTAAATGTGATGGATTGACACAGTGGCTGCAACAATGGGCTCATATAGCAACAATTGTGATGATGGTGCAGTACCAGGCAATGTTTCATTCTGCGGTACATGGGGTCACTATGACTCAGAGCTGACTCAATGGCACCTAACAATAGCAGCAACATCAAGATTTCATTTCTCCTACTGGCTGAGTAGTATTCCATTGCATGTATGTACTACATTTTGTTTATTCATTCATCTGCTGAATGACATTTGGGTTGTTTCCACCTTTTGACTATTATGAACAGTGCTGCATTGAACACTGGTGTACAAGTCTCTGTTTGAGTCTGTGCTCTCAGGTCTTTTGGGTGTATACCTAGGAGTAGAATTACTGAGTCACATGGTAGTTCTATCTTTAGTTTTTTGAGGAACCACTACACTGTTTTCCACATCAATCTACCATTTTACATTCCTACAGGGAATGGATAAGGGTTTCAATTTCCCCACATCAAAACCAATATTTGTTATTTATTTATTTATATCTAAGCCATCCTAGTGGGAGTGAAATGCTATCTCATTATGGTTTTGGTTTGCATCTTTCTGATGACTAATGATTCTGAGCATCTTTTTATGTGTTTGGTGGCCATTTGTCCAATTTGGTGAAATGTCTATTCAATTCCTTTGCCTGTTTTATGATTGGATTGTCTTCTTGTTGTTAAGTTGTCAGATTTTATATATAAATATATTTTTAATAGATTCTTATTGGGTAATGGTTTCTGAAGATATCCTTCCAATTAATTGCTTGTCCTTTCATTTTTTTAGGTGAAGTCTTTTGATGAACAAAAGTTTCTAATTTGTATGTGCTGCCATTTATTTATCTTATGCTGTTTGCACTTTTGTTATTATATTAGATAATCCATTGTTAAAAGGTAGGCCTGAGAGCATATCCCTTGTTTTTTCTCTAAGAATTCTGTGGTTTTATTCTGCATATTTAGGTCCTTCATCCATTTTGAATTTGTTTTTTTTGTGTGGTCTTAGGCAAGGGTCCTGTTTCATTTTTCAGGATATGGAAATCCAGTTTTGCTGGCACCATATATTGAAGAGACTCCTGTTTCCCCACCAAGTTAAATTAGCACCCTTGTCAAAAATCAGTTGATAATAGATGTGTGGGTTTATTTCTGGACTCTCAATTTTATTTCATTGCTCTACATTTCTATTGTTATACCAGTGCCAAGCTGTTTTGATTACTGTTATGAATAGTATGTTTTAAAATCAAGAATTTGAGTCCTACTCTTTTCTTCTGTTTCAACATTGCTTTATATATTTTGGGCCTCTTACCATTCCATGTAAAATTTAGGATTGTTTTTCAATTTCTGTAAAGAAGGTTGTTGGAATTTTGATCAGGATTGCCTTAAATCCATAGATTGCTTTGGGTAGTACTGATATCTTAACAATATTAAGCTTAAATCAATTAATTTTTTTTTAATTAATTTGATATTGGAGCAACTGGCCTTCTGTTTTGGGAAAAATATAGCTGGATCTCTACCAACTTCTAAATTATCAGAAGTAAAAGAGGGTGAAAAGAAGTAATAAATGTATTTGAGGGAAATGGATGAATGAAAAAAAAAATTTGGCAGAAAGGAAAATGGTGATAAATGACTATATATCAAAGAAATAGAAGCCTTCTGTACAACAACAAATATTCTAAGCAAAGTTAAAAGATAATCCACAAAGTTCAAAAATATTTCAGGCAAAATATGACTTTTGTAATTATAGTACACTGAATTACTCGATGTAGCTCGTTTTTGTGACTTCCACCAGATTATTGGGTGGAACTATGTAAATGTGAGATGCTTTGTGGCCTGCTAAGGGTATTGGATAGCTTATCAGTAATATAAATAAGGTACATGGCACACTTGTGGTGGTTGGAGTATGGAAATAAGGTATATGAAACCCTAGTGTGGAGCTAGGCCAGTTTTGTCATTCTACCACTCTTAAAATGAGCCCTTCCAGAGGCAGAAAGGGGGATCTCATTGCCATCAAGAGAGAGAAGGCAGGAGTGGAGTGTGTCCTTGGACCAGGGATGACTTTGCTGAGATGATGTCAGAGACATGACAGAGACATGGCAGTGACATGGGAGCAGCAGAGGCAGCAGAACAAAGAGAACTACAGCACAAGATAGGGCGACAGGCTTGCCAGACCATGGAGCGAGAAAGCTGAGTGCTTTTGGGCACAAGGCTTGCTGGCAAAGTGGTATGCACCTAAGTGCACTTATTGACACAGCTAAAAGAGCATTGTAGCACTTGCCTGAGCAGTGCAGAGGCCGGGTCAAGAGGCCAAGGGCCAAAGAGAGGTATGCCTGTGGACATGGATGAGGGGAGGCTGTCCTGATCAAAAAATTGTATCCTGAATGTTCCCAAACCTAAGTTGTAACCTGTTGCATCCCGTAATCATGAGGATTGTCTGAGAGTTCTGTATGGCTATTGCAACAAATTACTGAACCCAGCAGAAAAGTAGAGAGTGCCGTGGGAGGGATGGTTGGTGTCAGAATTGGTAAGAAGGTTAGAGGGTAGCTGTATGTCTGACTTCTGACTCATAGGAATCAGCCTTGGGCTGTTGCTGTTGATTCTTCTCTCTTCTTCCCCTTGTGAAGTTAGAAGAGGTCATTGGATACTGCTCCTGTGCTCTTTTTGCAATAATATAGAAGAAAACTCAAATAAATAAGAAAAAGTAATGTAGCAAATGTTATAAATAGATATTTCACATAAAAAATACACAAATGGATTATAAACACACAACAATATGCCCAACCTCATTCACAATGAAAGAGATGCACATTAAAATAAGCAAGAAGGAAAAAGCATATATATTAGTTTCTACCTGTTAGATCATCAGGAAAGATTTGAAAGTTGGGTAGTAATATGTTAGTGAGGATATGGGGAAAGTGATACTTTTTTCTGCTGTTAGTGAAAGTAGAAATTGATACAAATTACCCTGTGGAGGACAATTTAGCAACAAAAATCATTAAAATTAATGATGCACAAGCTTCTCATCCAGAAATTCCTCTTTTAGGAATTTATCCAATGTATGTACATCCACAAGTATGAAAAGACTTATTTATGCAAAGATGTTCAATGCAGTATCATTTGTAATGAGAAAAGATTTGGAAACAACTGAAATGTACAGCAACAGGGGAATGCTGTGAAGCTCTTCAACCTAAATTAGATAGATATAACTATTGAAAAATAAAAGTATGGAACAAGTTATGTTCACCCATTGTGTAAAATAAATGAAGTAGATAGTGAGCTATTAAAACAATATGCACATATAAATGCATGGAAATTCTGGAAAGATAAGTAATAATATCCTGATGGAGGTAACTTTAAGGCAAGGAACTGGTCAAGAGTCTGAAGTGGGAAGGAACTCTCTGTTGTTCTGTTTGAAGTTTAATTCCAGTGCATGTGCTATTAAAGAAAAAAGTGAAAGAAAGAAAGAACAACGAATAGTTTTTTATAATACTGATAATTTTAGGAAGTCTAGTGTTGTGTGGGGAAAAACCATCTTGCTGACCTTTTCCAGAACAACTCTCTCCAAATAAAGTCTATCATAAAATATCTCAGTGACTCATTTTTATCCTTGTGGTTGTAACCAAGTTTTTATGGTTCATATTCTACTTGACCAAAGATGCATCTGTGATTGACAGAAATGGACTAAAGAGCGTAAGACCAGACTTTTTACCCCAATCCCATTTCCCCTCAAAGTTGCAGAATAAACTCATTTTTGGTGAGCTTCCCAAAAAGGAAAATTCTTCAGATAATATGATTGGAGGGTGGGGTGATAGTGTCACGAGATAGAAGGGAAAAAGTGAAGAGTCTATATTTTAAGTGTATTTGTCTGACCCTTTTGCTTACAACCTATTGAAGATTATTTCCAGGAATGAAATAGGGATTAGCCATTGGACTGAAAACATTGGTGCACTATTATTAGGGAGAATTGAAATTAGCTTGAAATGGTATAGATGGAGGGGGAAATGTGTGTACTTCTATGGTTATGGGAACACAGTGACACAGCCATCTCTAACAGTGTGAAAAATATGAACTCAGAGGGGAAGAAAAAAATTATTCATTTGACTGAATTCAACTTCTAGAAAGATGAGATATGTTTTAAACCAGTATTTTTTTTTCTTTTAACAAGGCCTTTTCCACTTTTATGTGGGCATGTGAAACAAAGAGCTAATCATTCAGTCAAAATAGGTCTTAGATCATATATTAATCTTGCTCCTTTCTGTTCCCCACTTCTTCATCAGTGGGGGCAGTGGTAGTTCAGTGGTAGAATTCTCACATTCTATGGATATAAAATGCTTAAAACAGCTTCCTGATTCCAAATAATTGATATAAACTCAAACCAAACTCACTGCCATCAGTCGATTCTGACTCATAGTTACCCGCATTGGGTTTCTGAGGCTATAAATCTTTATAGAAGTAGATTGCCCCCATCTTCCTTCTGCAGAGTGGCTGGTGGGTTTGAACTGCTGACCTTCTGGTTAGCAGCAAGCTGCTTTATCCACTACGCCACTAGAGCTCCTTAATAATAATTGACATACTTGTTAACAAATAATTGCTTTGAATGCAGTCACATAAAAAGTTTTCATGCTGTACTATAAACTTCATATTCACAACAAATAACAGCAATAAATAAATTTGTTATAAAATACTAACATAGTAAAAAAAAAAAAAGGCAATTTCTGATAATTAACTGTTACCTTTCAAGTAAGATGAAGGCTTAAAATTTGAAAAAAGCTTAGAAGGAGAAGGAAAGAAGCATTTAAGCAATAATTTGTCCCTGGTTGCAAAAAACAAAGAATTGACAAAGGGTCAGTTGCAAATAAATGATCCTGCACAGAAAATGCAATCAATCCTTGGAGGAATTCCCCCTTGTCACTCTTCCTGCTAAGTAGACATACAGGATGGAATGCTCTTCTAAAATTACTCATCTCATCTAATTGAAAACTGTTTAGTGGAATAGCCTTCTTAATCCACATTTTTTTTTTTTTTATGAAATCAAAGTTTTTACAGATTCAAGACATAAAAAATAAAAATAATATATATTTTTTTATGTTATTTCCATAACATAAAAATAATAAAAGTCCCTAATAGGAAAAATAACCCAGAACTCCGTACCTATTCTTAAAATGTTTTAAAACATTTGCTTTTTCTGATTAGGACCTCTAAACAATGTTGAATAGATGTAATTTAAACAGATAGATTTGTCTTATTCTGATCTTATGGGGAGAGCATTCAGTATATCCTTCTTGGATTTTATCTTTTGGTTTTAATATATGCCCTTTACCAGATAGGGACAATTACTTTCGATTCCTAATTTTTGAGATTTTTTAAGAGGAATGAATGTAGAATTTCCTTGAATATTTTTTCTGGCTCTATTTATATGATTATTCATCTTTTATTTTATTAATATGGTGAATTTTTCTCACATTGATCCAGTTTTGGATTCATACAATAAACCCATTTGGTTATGGTATATTATCCTTGTGCTATGTTGTTGGATTCAACTGGCCAATACTTTATTGAGAATCTTAAAATAAATGTCCATTAAAAATATTGGTATAGTTTTCTTTTCTTGTACTGTTCTTTCAGGTTTTGGTATCAGGTTTATGCTTATAAAGCAAATTGGGAAGTTTTTGCTACTCTGTTTTAAGAAGGAGTTTGTGAAAACTGATATCCTTTTTTCCTTAAGTAATTTATACAATTCATCATTGAAGCTATCTGAGTCTTGGGTTTTCTTTGCAGGAAAGTTATAAATTATGTATTTGATTTCTTTAATAGAGTTCTGTTCTGTTTCTTACTTCCTGTAATGCATACATTTTATTTGTTTACCCAGAATCTTTCACTTTTGAGAACTATCCTTTCCTATTCTATGGAAACTATTGTCATATAAGAACTGCCAATCGCTGTATTTTGTGTCCCAGCCTTCTTGCAGGGCTGGTTGTATTAGTCAAACTGACAAACCAAACCTGGGACCTTTGTTCAAGAACAAGTGGAAGAAGATGATCTCCTTGCTTTAGTGTAATGCTGCTGAGATATTGTAAATGTGGGGCTGCTAGTGTCTATTTTCTCCAATCACACAGAGGAAGACTGTCTTCAGTCAGAAGAAAAGAAGATAAATTCAGGAAGGGAAGTAGAGTCAAATGATGGGAGGGAAAGATGCCTGATTACATCATTTTGAACCTCATAGTCTGGGTTCTCCAGAGGAGCAAAACAGAAAATATATATTGATTTTCAATGAAAAAGCTCACATAATTGAGGGGCTGACAAGTCCCAAATCCATGGGTCAGGCATCCTCTGTGCCTCACAGGGTTGAGAGGCTGGAGAATAAAAAAGGAGTCAAGTTTAAGACTTCTGCAGCCTTATGTCCCAAGAATCAGAATTCAGGTGACAAAAAGAGTACAGGTTTAAGAGAGAACAAAGGAGCCTTGCTGGAGCATCCATTTATATACTTGGGTAGGCCATACCCTCTTTTAGCTGACTGGCTGATCACTTCAAATCATACCATAGAGGTAATCATATATTACATTATGGGAGAGCAAAAGGTCCAATGTCTGCCAAACATTGAGGATCATAGCCTAGCCAAGCTGACCATCACTGACCTGCAGGTCAATTCATGTCTAAAACTATTTCTCAAGAAACTTCCCTTTTGGAGTTTCATACTTAATCTGTCAAACCATTTACCTATGATTTAGTGTTAATGGAGTTCTTTCTCTCTTTTGTTCATTATGTGAGAGGTATGTTCAAGAAATACTTAATGAAGTAAAGTGGATTGAAAGTGTGATTCTGCTCTTACTTTACAGGTAAAATGGGGAAACATGTAACCTTGACATCCTAAATGATCACTCTGAATAGATAACTCTGAATATATTTTACCTTTGAAACATTATAATATGTGGCAATTAAATTTACTTGAAGCACTTGTTTGGCTGCAGGCATGTTACACACATATTAAATGATATTTGTGGTCTCATTTGACATCTCCTTTTATGTACCCCACTCTCACATAAAAGAACATTTTCAAGTTTCAAAAAGCAATGTAGAAATGACTTTTTTGAAAGCCATTGGAAAATCTGGAAATTGTTTTGCTCTTCTATTAGAGATTATTTCCTACAAAATAATGAAATGTGGTATAATGAGAGATACCAGGATAGGATGTGTTTTAAGAATAAATGAGCTGTACACTCTTCTGTCTTGGTGAATAAAGGAGTCAATTAGCATCATACTTTATTAGTTTATGGAACATATTACTTACTTAGAATGATTTTTTAAAAATAAATCTATCAGTGCATTCTATTTAATTAACCCTAAATAACTTGTGTGAAATCCTTTTATAAGTTAAAGCCTCATGAAAATTCAGTGAATTTGCATTTAGAAATAGGTTTTTTAAAAGAATTAATCAGTCAGAGAATTGATATATAATTATCCAAATGATCTAAATTGAAAATTTTTCTTTATAATTATGTTATAAATATATTTAGTATTTGATTTTTAGAGAAGACAATTGTATACAAATATGTTTTAGATCCTTATTTTAAAATGACAAAAGTGCATTCCTTTATAGGATTAGCATTAAGATGGCTATGTGGTGTGGATCCTGAGGCAAATTGTAGCATTACTCATCCTTATATAGTAATAGTCTATTTCTAGACATAAGGACATTTACTAGTATGGAAACTATTTTCATCTTAATATTAAAGAATATTGCTTTTATTAAAAATCTCTTGGAGGTACAATGACGTTTGCTAATTGAATTTGAAAGTCAAGCACAATGAGACATTGCTGTCAGGCACCATGTATGAGGGTTTTAAAATGAGACAGACCTGGCTTCAAATCTCAGTTCTGCAACTTACAGTTGACCTTGGGAAAGTTACTCAAGTACTCTGGCCTTGGGCACTAACCTCAAAGTATAATTTGATCAGTAATGTTTCATAAGAATTTATCAAAAATTTATCACCACCACCTATTTGTCAGTTTGTCATACTGTGGTGGCTTACATGTTGCTATGATGCTGGAATCTATGCCACCACTATTTCTAATACCGGCAGGATCACCCATGGTGGACAGGTTTCAGTGGAGCTTGCAGACTAAGACAGACTAAGAAGAAGGATGTGGTGGTCCACTTCTGAAAAAATTGGCCTCTGAAAACCTTATGAATACCAGTGAAACACTGTTACACTACTGGGAAACTTTATGAATATCAGTGGATGTATGAAGTATGGATATCAGAAAGTTGGAAGTTGTCATAAATGAAGTGGAATGCATAAAGACCAATATCCTAAGCATTAACTGGCTGAAATGGACTGATATGGACTGATACTGGCCATTCTGAATCAGACAGTCATATGGCCTACTATGCCAGGAATGACCTATTAAAAGAAGAATGACATCATATTCTTCATCAAAAAGAACATTTCAAGAAGTACATGCTATCAGTGATAAGATAATATTCATATGCCTACACAGAAGACCAGGTGATACTACTATTATTCAAATTTGTGCACCACCAATAAAGCCAAAAATGGAGAATTTGAATATTTTTTACCAACTTCTGCAGTCTGACCAAACAGGCAATCAAGATGTTTTGATAATTACTGGTGATTGGAATGCAAAAGTTGGAAGTAAATTAGAAGCATTAGTAGTTGGAAAATATGGCCATGGTAAAAGAAATGATGTTGGAGACTGAATGATAGAGTTTTGCAAGACCAATGACTTATTCATTGTAAATAAACTTTTTTTTCACCAACACACACCACAGTTGTATATGTGGACCTAGCCAGATGGAATACATAGGAATTAAGTCAACTACATCTGTGGAATGGGGCAATGGGGAAGCTCAACATCATCAGTTAGAAGAAGGCCAGGGACTGACAGTAGAACAGACCATCAATTGCTCATATGCAAGTTCAAGTTGAAGCTGAAGAAAATTAAAACAAGTCCACGAGAGCCAAAATATAACTTTGAGTATATCCCACATGAATTTCGAGACCATCTGAAGAATAGATTTGACACATTGAACACTTATGACTGAAGCCCAGATGAGCTGTGATATGACATCAAGGGTATCATACATGAAGAAGCAAAAGGTCATTAAAAAGACAAAAATGGATGTCAGAAGTGACTCTGAAACTTGGTCTTAAATGGATAGTAGCTAAAGCAAATGGAAGAAATGATGATGTAAAATAGTCAAACAGGAGATTTCAATGGATGACTTGAGAAGACAATGCAAAGTATTACAATGAAATGTGTAAAGAACTGTAGTTAAAAACCAAAAGGGAAGAATACAATTGGCATTTCAAGCTGAAAGAACTGAAGAAAAAAATCATGCCTCTTGTTGCAATATTGAAAGATTCTATGGGCAAAATACTGAATGATGCAGGAAGTATCAAAAGAAAATGGAAGGAATACATAGTCACTGTACCAAAAAGAATTTGTTGACATTCAACTATTTTAGGAGGTAGCATGTGATCACAAACTGATGATACTGAAGGAAGAGGTCTAAGCTGCACTGAAGGAACTGGTGAAAAACAATGCTCCATGAATTGACAGAATACCCATTGAGATGTTTCAACAAATGGATGCAACTCTGGAGGCACTCACTGTTTATATTAAGATATTTGAAAGAGAGCTTCCTGATCAACCAACTGATTACATTTTCACTTTGTGTAAACATTCTCATGATTTCTGTTCCATTTGTTTCATTCCCATTAACTTAAATGTTCTGTCCCCAGCCTTTCTATCTATGTTTAAAAATAGCTGTTGACCCTTTGGTCTTATATAGATAATTGAAAATAAAAGAGTGCAATACTCGAGGGTGATGGACTTTAATAACCAAACTGTTATCTAGTTTCAAGGTGACTTCAAGGGATTGTTTCAATTCAAGGTTTGAAGAATAACTCAGGACTATAGTCTTGGGGACTCCTCCAGCCTCAATAGTCCAGTAAGTCTGGATTCTTTAAGAGTTTGCAGTTCTGTTCTGTGATTTCTCCCTTTCAGTCAGTATCCATCTATTGTGTCCCTGATGAGAATGTTCAGTAGTAGTAGCCAGGCATCATTTTTTTTTATCTTCCTTTTATTCTTAACTGTCTATTTGTTGTTATAGGCAAATTGTTGTTGTTGTTGTTATGTGCCGTCGAGTCAGCCCCGACTCATAGCGACCCCTCCTTGGGTTTCCGAGGCAGTATCACTACGGAAGTAGGATTGCCCAACCTTCCTTCCGAGGAGTGGCTGGTGGGTTTGAACCGCCAGCCATCTGGTTAGCAGGCAAGTGTCTTAGCCACAAATAGAGACCAATTAGTGTGCAAGCCTTTAAATTCCTTTTGATTTAAGCTGTTATCAGGTAATTTCTCTGACACTTGCATTGGAATAAGTTTCTAATCAACAATACTGACAAACTCTGGGGGAAATTTTTTTTTTTAAAAAAAAGGTGAGATTTATTACAATATAATTGTCATACAATTTACCCATAGTGTACAATTCACTGTTTCTCAAGTATTCAAAGGGTTATACAAACATCGTCACAATCTAATTTTAGAAAATTTTTGTACCCTCCCCCCTTAGGAAACCCTTTATCCTTTAGCAGTCATTCCCCATTTCCTCTCCAACACCCCAGAACCCTGGGCAACCACTAATCTACTTTCTGTTTGTATGGATTTGTGCATTCTGAACATTTCATGTAAATGGAATCATACAATATGTGACCTTTTGTGTCTGGCTTCTTTTATTTAGCTTAATAATTTCAAGGTTTATACAGGATTTAGCATGTATCAGTAATTCATTCCATTTTATGGATTAATAATATTCCATTGTATAGGCAACTGATGCAGGCAGTGGATAGATATACCACATTTTATTTATCCATTCATCCATTCATGGACATTTGCATTGTTTCCATGTTTTGACTATTATAAATAATGCTACTATGAACATTTGTGGATACATTTTTTTTTTTTTTTTGGTATGGCCATGTTTTCTTTTTTATTGAGTATGTGCCTAGGAATAGAGTTAACATTTTCAGGAACTGTTAAACTCTTTCCTAAAGCGGCTGCTGCATCATTTTATATTCTCACAAGCAATTTATGAAGATTCCAATTTCTCCATATCCTCATTACTTGTTATTGTCTATTTTTTATTATAATATCTATTCTAGTAGTGTGAAGTGGTAGCCCATTATTTTTTTCTTCCTTCTAAATTTTATTTTGTTGTTGTTGTTGAGAATGTTGTTGTTGTTGTTATGTGCCGTCGAGTCGGCTGGACTCATAGCGACCCCTCCTTAGGTTTCCGAGGCAGTATCACTACGGAAGTAGGATTGCCCACCCTTCCTTCCGAGGAGTGGTTGAGAATACACACAGCAAAACATAGACCAATTCAACACTTTCTACATGCACAATTTAGTGATATTGATTACATTCTTTGAGTTGTGCAACCATCTCACCTTCCTGTTATGAGTTGTTCCTTTCTCATTAACTTAAACTCACTGCTCCTAATCTTTTAAGTTACTGTTGTTAATTTGACCCCATGTAGGTAGTCTTGAAAGAGCATAATGCTCAAGGCAGAACTTTTTATTAGTTAAGCCAACCATTATTTGGTTTTAAGAAGACTTCAGGGGATATTTTTAGTTTAATGTTTTAGTTTCATCCACCTCCATGGCTCCAGAAAGTCTAGAGTCCATGAGAATTTGAAATTATGTTCTGTGTTTCCCTTCTTTTAATCAGGGATTTTTCTGTGGAATCTTTGATCAACATGTTCAGTAATGGTAGCCAGGCACCATCCATTTTTTCTGGTCTTATGGCAAAGGAGGCAGTTGTTCATGGAGGCAATTAGTCACACATTCTATATCTTCCTCTTATTCCTGACTTTCTCTTCCTTTGTTGCCACAGGCAAATATAGACCAATTATTGTGCAAGCTTTTACGACCTCAGGCAATGGGAGGTAGAACAGAAACACTATAGCATGTTATTAGGCCAATTAACCAGAATGTCCCATGAAACCATGACCCTAAATCTCCAAACCAAGAAACCAAATTCCATGAGATTTTTGGTTATACATGATAAGCAGTGTTAGGAGCTACTTTTTTTTTGTTGTTGTTTGTTTTCTTTTCATTGTTGCAAATATATCTATCACACAGTTTTGTAAATTCAACTTTTTAATAGGTATACAATGTATTGGCAATAATTACAGTAATTGGTTGTGCAACCATATACTTAATCAATGTGGTATTTCCATCACTATTAACCCCCCCTTTCCCTTTCCCAGGAGCTCTGGTGGCATAATGCCTAAGGCATTTGACTGCTAACCAGAATGCTGGCGGTTCAAACACATCAGCCACTCCTCAGAAGGAAGATTAGGCATTCTACTTCTGTAGTGATACTGCCTCAGAAATCCAAGAAGGGGTTGCTATGAGTTGTAATTGACTCGATGGCAGTGAGTTTGGTTTGGTTTTTTGGTTCCCTCTCCTTGTTGACGCTGGTAACCACTAGTAAACTTTGTTTTCTATACCTTTGCCTTTTCTTGTCTTTTTTATATAAGTGAGGTCATGCAATATTTGTTCTTCTGTGATTGCCTTATTTCACTCAACATAATGCCTTCAACCTCCATCCATACTGTGGCATGTATCAGGACTTTATTTCTCCTACTGGCTGAGCAGTATTCCATTGTATGTATCTACACATTTTGTTTATCCATTCATCTGTTGGTGGACATATAGATTTTTCCACCTTTTGGCTATTGTGAATAATGCTGCAATGAACATTCGTGCACATGTCTGATTTTGAGTTTCTGCTTTCAGATCTTTTGGTTATATCCCTAGAAGTGGTATTGCTGGGCCATATGGTAGTTCTGTTTTTAGGTTTTTGAGAATCACCATACTGTTTTTTGCAATGGCTGTACTATTTTCTATTCCCACTAGTAATAGGTAAGGGCTTCCAATTTTCCCACATCTTCACCAACATTTTTTTTAAATTTTTTTAATTCTTATTATTACCTTAGCCATTCTAGTGGGACTAAAATGATTTAGTGATTTTGATTTGCATCTCTGTGATGGCTAATAATGCTGAGCATCTTTTCATTTGCTTGGTGGCCATATGAATATCCTATTTGGTGAAATGTCTTTAAGTCTTTTGCCCATTTTATGATTGGGTTATTTGTCTTCTTTTTGTTAAGTTGTCAAAGATACACACACACACACATATGTATATAAATACATATATATTTTGTTATTAGACTCTTGTCACATATATGGTTCCCAAAGATACTCTCCCAGTCAGTAGCTTGTCGCTTGTCTTTGCACTTTTTTGGTAGTCTGATGAACAGAAGTTTTTATGAGGTGTCATTTATGTATTCTGCCTTTTGTTGTTGTGCTTTTGTTATTATATCAGATAATCCACTGTTGAAAATCAGGCCTGACATCATTGCCTCTGCTTGTTCTTCTAAGAACTTTATAGTTTTAGTTTGCACCTTTAGGCCCTTAATCCATTTTGAATTTGTTTTTGTGAATGGTATGAGGCAAGGATCCTATTCCTTTTTTCTGCATGTGGAAATCTAGTTTTCCTAGCACCATTTATTGAAGAGTCTCTTTTTTCCCCCTATTGAATGGACTTAGCAACCTTGTCAAAAATCAGTTGACTCAGATATGTGGGTTAATTTCTGGATCTTTGTGGAAGTGGGCTGTCTCATCTTTCTTCTGCAGAGTGCATAATAAGTTTTCTTGTGGACTGTGGATTTTCTGTATATAGGATCATATCATCCATGAATAGAGATTATTTTACTACTTCTTTTCCAATATTGATACTTTTTATTTCTTTTCTTGTCTTATTACTCTGCCTAGGATTTCTGATACAATATTGAGCAGAAATATAACAGCAGGGACCCTTATGTTGTTCCAGATTTCAAGTGGAAAGCTCTCAGTATTTCTCCATTATAATTATAATTATAACTGTAATTATAACAACATTGTAAGTATAATGTTGGCTGCTGGCTTTTCATGTATGCCCTGAATAGTATCCAGGAATTTACTTTTCATTTCCATTATCTTTAGGTTTTCATCAAGAAAGGGTGCTAGATTTTATCAAATGCTTTTTCTGCATCCATTGAGATGATAATGTGATAATGGTGTATGACTCTTAATATGCAAGATTAAACATATTAAGCACATTAACATCACTTAATATGTTAGATTCTTGCAGTGCAGTAAATTACTTAGTGTGGCTTTTCTACCCATAAGTCTTTGTAAACTCCAAGGTGGGATTTTCTATGAGCAACTGAGGAGCTCCTGATTGCTGAAGTTGTCCACCTGGAGTATCTCTGTTGGGCGTGGCACAAAACAATGTTCTGGGAGGTGCCCACTCTCTCTCAGGTGCTTAGAGTTCTGACGCTATGATTGGCTAGTTTGACCACCCTGCGGGCTCAAAAGGAGGCCTCCTAGAGGCAGAACTCTCTCGGACTGCTGGCTGAGGAAGACGTGCTGCTGAAAGAGACACGGGGTCCTGAGACACGTGTTCCTGGGAAAGCGACACAAGAGACACACATTGCTGAGTGAGACACCGAGGGACCAGCACTGCTGGGAAAGAGACTGCGAAAGACTGTTGGCCGAGGGACAGTGGGCTGGGAGAGAGACTGAACATTTTTCCTGAACCTGAATCGTAGCCTGTGGTGCTTCCCTAATAAACTCCATAATCTGTGAGCTCTGTGTGGCCACTGCAGCGAATTATTGAACCCAGGAGAGAGGTGGTGGGTGCTTTGGGAGGAACGGCTGGAGAAAGGGCTGGAGGGAGGCAGCATGTCTGGCCTGGCAGGAATAGGCCTTGGGTTACTGCTGGTAATCCTGTCTTCCTCTTGTGGGGTTATAGGAGGTCGGAACATGTGGCCTCATTGCGGTTTTTGTAATTCTGTTTGCAGGTATTTAGCTCTAAGGAGCTCTAGTTGTATAGTGGTTAAGGCGTTTGGCTGCTAACCCAAAAGTTGGTGGTTAAAAACCACCAGCCACATTGTGGAAGAAAGATGAGGGAGTTTGCTTCTGTAAAGATTTACAGCTTTGGAAACCCAATGGGGGTTGCTATGAGTCTGAATCAACTTTATGTCAATGAGTTTGGTTTTTTGGTTTAATATTTAGTTGAGGATTTTTGCATCTATTTTCATAAAGATAGGCCTGTAGTTTTCTTTTCCAATCATGTCTTTCTCTGGTATGGATATCTGGGTTTTATTTGCTTCATAGAATGTATTAGGGAGTATTCCTTTCTTCTCTTTCTTTTGGAAGTGTTTAAACAGTATTGGTGTCAGTTCTTTTTTAAATGTTTGGTAGAAATCCCCAGTGAACCCATCTGGTCCATAACATTTTTATTTATTTGGAAACTTTGTTGTTTTGATTTGCATTTTGCTAATGATTCATGATGTTGAGCATCTTTTCATATGCTTTTTGGCCACTTGTATATCTTCTTTGGAAAATGTCTGTTCAAACTTTTTGCCTATTTTTTAATTGGGCCATCTTTTTAATATTATGTTAGAATATTAACTATTTAAGCAACTACTTAAATAATAACTATGTTTTAAGTATAATATACTTTTAAACAAGGTAAGATATTAATACATTTGTAATCTGATGCTTTCATATCATCATAAGAGACATAGATACTGCATTTTTATTAATAAAAAGGTATAACAATTATTAGTATTAGTATTTCATTGTAAGCACATTTAGTACTAAATTCTTATTAAAAAACCAAAAACCCACTGCTATCAAGTCAATTAGGAGCTCTGGTAGCATAGTGCCTAAGGCACTTGAATGCTAACCAGAGGCTGGTGGTTCAAACCCACTAGCCACTCTTCAGAAGGAAAGTTGGGCAATCTACTTCTGTAGTGATACCATCTTGGAAACCCAAGGAGGGGTTGCTATGAGTTGGGTCCAACTCAGCGGCACATAACAACAACAACAACAACAACAGGCACTAGTAGGGAGCTCTGATAGCATAGTGCCTAAGGCACTTGACTGCTAACCAGAAGGCTGGTGGTTCAAACCCACCAGACACTCTTCAGAAGGAAGGTTGGACAATTTACTTCCATAGTGATACTGCCTTGGAAACCCAAGGAGGGGTTGCTATGAGTCAGGTCCAACTCGACGGCACATAACAACAACAACAATCAAATCAATTCCAACTCATAGTGACCCCCACTGGGTTTTCAAGGTGGTAAATCTTTACAGAAATAGGTTTCCCCATCTTCCTTCCATAGAGTAGCTGGTGGGTTTGAACTACCAACCTTTTGGTTAGCAGTCAAATATCTTAGGCACTGCACCACCGGAGCTCCTTAAATCTCTTATTAAGCTCAACTATTAATATTCCCAGTTTAATTAACTCTTCACTAAGTAGAACCAGGTTGACTGAATTTTTTCTGGACATGTAGAGGACTGCTTGAATACCCAGTCAGTGGCCCAAATGTTAAATACCTTTATTTTCTATTTTTGTATTAATTCCCCTAGTAAAATAACCTTATGAAGGCCTGAAGTCTCTGAATCCCAAGAAGGCTTTTAGGGGTATGACCTTTACCTTCATGGAGAATCAGAAATCACTAGAGTAAAACATTAATTTACTTCAAATATTGGAAATTGCTCATTAACTGCCACCTTAACTATACTGTAGGCTTAAACGTCCCTTCTCTAGAGGTGACATTATTTTCTCTTATCAAAGTTTAGGCTTAAGAAAGTCCATGAATATAGCAGACAACTTTAAAAAATATAACTTATTAGAACAAATTAATTTCTTGGTTTCTCACTGAACTTTATTTCCATTCTCCTCCAGTGTTGTCCCTTGAACTGTTTGCTGACCTTCTTCCTATGTGATTTCATCAGGCAACCTTTCCTCCTACCCCACTGTGGAAACAAAACCCATCAGGGAGGAGTTCCCTCACCTTCCTGCTACCTCACACAGAAAAAATACCTGCACCTGCCTCCATCCATTCCTTGTCCCCTGAAGTTCTCATGGAAGAAGCGCTTCCCTTCCCATCAAGGCCCATCTCTTTGCTTCATATCTCATCCCACCTCCTTTCTCATGAACCTCACCCCATCAGCTATTCCCTGTCTCCTCTCTTTTCACTCACTTGATCTCCTGATATCTTCACACTGGACTTTAAAGATACTCATTCCTGTATGTTTTAAAAACAAAACAAAATAAAAATGTTTTCTTAGCTACCATGACTTTCTCTAACTACAAGCCTTGATCTCTCATTCCCAGTCCAACACCTATATCCACTTTTTAAAAAAATCTCCTTTTCACTTTTTCAAACCATTGCACTTTCTAATTTTTGTTGTTGATATATAGAAATAAAATGGATAGATAAACAGATACTATTGATCAACGAAGAGGGAATGAATGATATTCTAGGCAAATAGAATAGTGTACACAGAGGCCTGGAGTTGGAATCACAAATACTTTACTTCATCTGGCTATAAAATACGAGAGGAGGAACACTTTACAATGAGGCTTGTGAGGTAAGCAAAGATTAAATAATGTGACTCAGTAGATCTATATCCTGTGAGGTTCAGGCAGCAAATCAAGGGACTTTTAAGAAGAGAAGTAACCTGGTTAGACTTGAGTTTTAGAGAAATCCCTCTATATGCAGTGTGAATAATAGATTAGAAGGAACAAGACTGACATTGGGAAATGTAATAAATGGCCCTTATGGTGATCAGGAGAAAGAAGACTTTTGCCTGAACTAAGGTGATGGCAGGAAACATGGAGGAAGGTGGATAGCTTCCAGATTCACATAGGCAGAAGTAAGAAGATGTGATGATTGATAAGAGAAAGTTGAAGGTGAGAGTGGAGTAAAGAATGATAACAAATTTATGAAATGGGTGGCTGAGTAGATAATGGTGCCTTCATTAGCATAGGTGAGGTGCCAAGTTCCTGCTTGGACATGATACCTTTGAAGTGCCTCTGGAAGTTTTATATGGCGATGCCTAATAAATAATTGTATACAAGGGCCTGGAGCCTAAGAGACAGCTCTATCTTGGATAATATGATAGCAAGAGAATGGGGAGAATGCAAGGACCAGAAAGGATGTGTAGAGTGAGAAGAAAAGAGTACCTAGTTCAGAACTCTCAGGTACATCGATATTTTACAAAGAAGAATCTGCAAAGGTGACTGAAAATGAGCCACAAAAAAATGTAGAAAGAAAAAAATTCTGAAATTAAAAAGAGTTGTCATCAGCATCAGATGCTTCAGAGAGACCCAATAACATAAGAACTGAAATGTATCCATTAGATGTGACCCCCCCCCCAAAAAAAAAAAAAAAACAGGATATCAACACAGATCTATCAACTTACATCTTTTAATCTTTGCTTAGTGAAAGTAGTTTCAGGGACAGGGTAGAAATACATGTAGGTCTTTGTTCATGTTTTACTGAACAAATACCATGTGCCAGACACTGTGATAAGTGCTCCCTCTGTCACCATTGCTCAAGTTACTCTTTGACATTAGTATCCAAGGTCAGAGTAGTTGAGTAACTTTCCCAAACTCAAAAACTACTTAGTTGCAGACCTGAGATTTGAAGGCAGGTCTGTCTCACTTTAAAATCCATATACATAATGCCTGACAGTAGCTGTCTCACTGTGCTTGACTTTCAAATTCCATCAGCAATATCAGTGGAATGCTAAGATATTTTTAATAGAGAATAGTCTTTAATATTAACAAGAAAATATTTTCCAAACTAGTAAATGTATTTATGTGTGAAAATAAAATCTTTATTGATGCATAAGTATGAGTAATGTTACACTTTGCCTCAGGATTCACACCACAGAGCCATCTTAATACTAGTCTATTTTACATGAATTTCTTTTTGCTATTTCAAACGTAAGAGTCCAAAGCACATTCACATACTAGTCTATTGCAGCAAGGAAAAAGATGGAAAGTGATGGAGGAGTGCATTGCCAGAGGGCACGGTATTTGAGCAGAGACCCAAGTGTAGTGAGGAACAAAGCCCTGTGCATGTTTGAGGTTCAAGTATTTCTGGCAGAGGGAATGTTGTTACTGTTGTTGTTATGTGCCGTCCAGTCGGCCCCGACTCAAAGCGACCCCTCCTTGGGTTTCCGAGGCAGTATCACTACGGAAGTAGGATTGCCCAACCTTCCTTCCGAGGAGTGGCTGGTGGGTTTGAACCGCCAGCCGTCTGGTTAGCAGGCAAGTGTCTTAGCCACTATGCTACCAGAGCTCCCGGCAGAGGGAATAGCAAGTACGAAATCCCTAAAGTGAAAGTGGGTTTACTGAATGGAAGGCAAAACAAGAAGGCTTAGATCATGAAGGCTCATTTCTGTTGTAGAACTAGTCAAAATTTGCAGAGGATGAAGTTTCTGACTTGTCTTTTTCTTTTTTCCATTTTTTAAAAAAATTATTTTGAAACAGAAATCTCACATTTTCAAAAAGTTAACAAGTACATACAGGGCAGTATTTTTTGCCCTGGAATCATTTGGAAATAATTTGTTGATAGGATCCATTACCCCAGTTATTTTACTGTGTATTTTCTACAAATAAAGATAGGTCCCCAGAGAAGACTCTACGGTATTTTATCAAGTTTCATCACTGGATTCATTAAATGTATACAAGAAAAACAATAATGTTTATGGTATTTACAATAAGCTAAAACCCCCCAAACCTGTTATCATTGAATAGATTCTGACTCATAGCAAACCTATAGGACAGAGTAGAACTGCCCCACAGGGTTTCCAAGGCTGTAAATCTTTACAGAAATAAACTGCCAGCTCTATCTCCCACTGAGTGGCTGGGAGACGCCAACCTCAAGCTTTTTGACTAGCAGCTGAGTGCTTTACCACTGAGCCACTAGGATGCCTTGTATTTACAAAAGAATATATAAATAAATACAATCAATTAATACATTAAAGTTTGTTTGTTTGTTTGTTTGTTTGTTTATTTATTTATTTATTTATATTTTTGGAGTGTTTCCTCCCCTCCTCCCACCCCTGGTAAACAACAAAGAAAATTTCCGTCCATATATAAAACTTTCCTTAACGTTTTACAATAATGAACTGATACAATATTTGTCCTGTGATTTATTTCACTCAGCATAATGTCCTCCAAGTTCATCCATTTTATGCGGTGTTTTGCAGGTTCTACATTATTCTTTAGTGTTGCATAGTATTCCATTGTGTGTATGTACCATAGTTTGCTTATCCACTCTTCTGTTGATGGGCACCTAGGTTGTTTCCATCTTTTTGCTATTGTAAATAGTGCTGCGATGAACATGAGTGTGCATTTATCTGTTCTTGTCCCGGCTCTCACTTCTTTAGGATATATACCTAGTAATGGGATTCCTGGATCAAATGACATATCTAATTCCAACTTTTTAAGGAATCACCATATTGCTTTCCACAGTGGTTGTATCATTTTACAGTCCCATCAGCAGTGTATGAGAGTCCCAATCTCTCCACATCATCCCCAGCATTTGTTATTTTCCTGTCTTGTTGAACTTTGCTACTAGCGCTGGGGCAAAATTGTATCTCATTGTTGTTTTAATTTGCATTTCTCTAATGGCTAATGATCTTGAGCATTTCTTCATATGTTTGTTGGCTGCCTGATTATCCTCTTTGGTGAAGTGTCTATTCATGTCATCTGCCCATTTTTTAACTGGATTATTTGTCTTTTTGTTGTTGAGGTGTTGGAGTTTTCTATAAATTTTATAGATGAGTCCCTTTTCATATGTTGTTGGCGAACATTTTCCCCCGATCTTTAGGTTCTCTTTTGACTCTTTTGGCAAATTCTTTGGAACTACATACAAATTTTATTTTTAGAAGGTCCGATTTATCTAGTTTCTCTTCTGCTGTTTGTGCATTTGGGGTTATGCTTGATAGTCTATTTATGCCATATATTAGGGCCCCTAAATTTGCCACTATTTTTTCCTTGAGCAACTTTATAGTTTTAGGTTTCACATTTAAGTCTTTGATCCATCTGTAGTTTTTGTATGTGGTGTGAGGTACAGATCTTGTTTCATTTTTGTGCAAATGAATATCCAGTTTTACCAGAATCATTTGTTAAAGAGACCATCTCTTCCTCATGTAATGGAATTCAGCCCTTTGTCAAACATCAGCTGACCATAAGTCAATGGATCTATTTCTGGGTTCTCAATTCTATTCCAATGGTCTGTGTGTCTATCATTGTACCAATACCAGGCTGTTTTGACTACAGTAGCTATGTGGTGTATAGTAAATTACTTAGTGTGGCTTTTCTACCCATAAGTCTTCATAAACTCAGAGGTGGGATTTGCCATGAGCAACTGAGGAGCTCCTGATTACTAAAGTTGTCCATCTAGGGTATTTCTGTTGGGAGTGGCATGAAACAATGTTCTTGGAGGTTCCCACTCTCTCTCAGGTGCTTAGAATTCTGATGTTATGATTGGCTAGTTTGGCCACTCTGCCAGGCTCAAAAGGAGGCCTCCTAGGGGCAGAACTCTCTCTGACTGCTGGTTGAGGAAGACATGCTGCTGAAAGAGACAGGCACTCCTGAGAGACACGTGCTGCTGGGAAAGAGATGCAAGAGACATGCATTGCTGAGTGAGACACTGAGAGACATGCACTGCTGGGAGAGAGACTGTGAAAGACTTGGCTGAGAGATGGTGGGCTAGGAGAGAGACAGTGTCTTTTCTGAACTTGAATTGTAACCTGGTGCTTCCCTAATAAACCCCATAATCTGTGAGTTCTGTGTGGCCACTGCAGTGAATTATTGAACCCAGGAGAGAGGTGATGGGTGCTTCGGGAAGAATAGTTGGTGAAAGGGCTGAAGGGAGGCAGCATGTCTGGCCTTGCAGGAATAGGCCTTGGGTTACTGATAGTGATTCTGTCTTCCTCTTGTGCGGTTAGAGGAGGTCAGAAGATGTGGCCTTCTTGCCCCTTTAGCAGGCTATATAGTAGCTTTTGAGATCCAGAAGTGGGAGACCTCATACTTAGTTGTTCTTCAATAGTGGTTTGTTTATCCGAGGTCTCTTTCTTTTCCATATAAAATTAGCGGTTGGTTTTCCATATCCTTAAAGACTGTTGATGGGATCTGGATTGGGATTGCATTGAATGTCTAGATTTCTTTGAGTAGTATTGATATTTTCACAATGTTCAATCTTCCTATCCATGAGCATGGTGTGTTCTTCCATTTATGTAGATCTTTTATGGTTTCTTGAAATAGAGTTTTGTAATTTTCTTTGTGCAGGTCTTTTGTGTCCCTAGTGAGATTTATTCTCAAGTATTTTATTTATTTATTTATTTTTGGTAGCTATTATAAATGGAATCTTCCTTGGGAGGAAGATTGGGCAATCTACTTCCATAGAGATACCACTGTGGAAACAAAGGAGGGGTCACTATGAGTTGGAAATGACTTGACGATAGTGAGTTTGGTTTGGTTTATTGTAAATGATATTGATTTCTTTATTTCCTTTTCATCAGTCTCTTTACTGTTGTAGAAGAATCCAACTGATTTTTGTATGTTGATCTTGTATCCTGCCACTATGCTAAGTCTCTCAATTAGTTCTACTAGTTTTTTTTGCAGAGTCTCTTGAGTTTTCTATGTACTGGATCATATCATCAGCAAATGGGGATAGTTTGACTTCTTCCTTACCACTTTGGATGCCTTTGATTTCCCTTTCTTGCCTTATTGCCCTGGCTAGGACTTTCGATACAATATTGATTAGAAGTGGTAATAGAGGGCATACTTGTCTGGTTCCTGTCCACAAGAGGAATGGTTTAAATCTTTCTCCACTGAGAATAATGTTGGCTGTTAGCTTTGCATATATGTCCTTTATTATGTTGGGGAATATCCCTTCTATCACTATTTTTCTGAGCATTTTGATCAGGAATGCATGTTGGATTTTATCAAATGCCTGTTCTGCATTAATTGATATGATCATGTGGTTCTTTTCCTTTGTTTTATTTATGTGGTGGATGACATTGATTGTTTTTCTAATGTTGAATCATCCTTGCAACCTGGTATGAACCCCTCTTGGTCATATTGTATTATTGTTTTGGATATGTTGTTGGAGTCTATTGGCCAGGATTTTGTTGAAGATATTTGCATCTGTATTCATGAGGGATATTGTGTATTGTGTGTGTAGTTTTCCTTTTGAGTGATTTCTTGCTTAGTTTTGGTATCAAGGTTATGCTTGCTTCATAAAATGAATTAGGGAGGATTCCATCCTTTTCTATGTTCTAGAATAGTTTGAGTAGGATTGATGTCAGTTCTCTGAACATTTGGGAGAATTCTCCAGTGCAACTGTCTGGGCCAGGACATTTTTTTTGTTGGTAATTTTTTTTTTTTTTAAGACCTATTCAATTTCTTCTTTTGTTATGGGTCTGTTCAAATTTTCTACCTCAGTCTTTGATAGTTTAGGTAAGTAGTATGTTTCTAGAAATCTGTCCATTTCTTCTAGATGTTCAAATTTGTTATAGTTCTTCATACTATCCTGCTATTATCCTTTTAATTTCTGTTGGTTCTGTTGTGACATTGCCCAATTCATTTCTTATTTGTGTTATTTGTATTCCCTGCCTCTTTTCCTTTGTTAAATTTGCCAGTGGTTTGTCAAATTTATTAATCTTTTTAAAAAACCAACTTCTAGTCTTGTTGAGTTTTTCTATTGTCTTTCTGTTTTCTGTTTCATTTATTTCTGCTCTATTCTTTTTCATTTCTTTTCTTCTGGTGACTGTAGACTTTTTTTGTGTGGCTCTTTTTCTAATTGTTGGAGATATTGGTTTAAAGTGTTGATTTAGGCTCTTTTTTTTTTTTTTTTGATGTGTGCTTCATTGCTATAAATTGACCTCTAATCACTGCTTTTGCTGTGTGCCAAAGATTTTGGTATGTTGTGTTTTCATTCTCATTTGATTCAAAGAATTTCTCAATTTCCTTTTTAATTCTTTTTTTCCCAGTCATTTTCAAGGAAGGTGTTATTCAGTTTCCGTGTGTTTGCTCTTTTTACTTTGATCTTCCTATTCTTGGTTTCTCATTTTATGGCATTGTGATCTGAGAAGATGCTTTGCAGTATTTCAATCCTTTTAAATTTGTTAATGCTTGCTTTGTGACCTAACATATGGTCTATCCTGGAGAATGTTCCATGTGCAATGGAAAAGAATGTATATTGTGGTGTTGTTGGGGGAAGTGCTTTGTAGATGTCTATAAAGTCAAGTTGGTGGCTTGTATTGTTTAGTTTTTCTGCATCTTTGTTGAGTTTCTTTCCAGTTGTTCTATCTTTAATTGAAAGTGGCTTATTAAAGTCTCCTACTATGATTGTTGAGTCATCTTTTTGTCTTTTCAATTCGGTTAAAGTCTGATTTATGTATTTTGGGGCTCTTTCATTGGGAGCTCTGGTAGCATAGTGCTTAAGGCACTTGACTGCTAACCAGAAGGCTGGTAGTTCAAACCCACCAGCCACTCCTCAGAAGGAAGATGGGGCAATCTGCTTCTGTAGTGATAACTGCCTCAGAAACTCAAGGAGGGGTCATTATGAGTTAGGTCTGACTCAACAGCATATAACAACAACAACAACAAATCATTGGGTGTATAGATATTTATTATGGTTATGTCTTCTTGTTTAATTGTTCTTTTAATCATCATATAATGTCCTTCCTTGTCTCTTATCTTTAAGACAAAAGTCTTTAAGACAAAAGACTTTAAGAGTTTTGTCTTAAAGTCATTTTGTTCAGAAATCAATATTGCTACTCCTTTTCTCTTGTGGTTGCCATTTGCTTGATATATCTTTTTCCAACCTTTAATTTTTAGTCTGTTTTTTTCTTTCTCTCTAAGGTATGTCCCTTGTAGACAACATATTTATGGGTTATGTTTTCTTATCCAATCTGCAACTCTCTGTCTCTTGAGTGGTACATTTAATCCATTGACATTCATGTAATTGTTGAAAAATATGAATTGGTTGCTGTCAATTTGTTACTTTTTTCATGGTGTTACTGGTTTCTTTGTTCCATATAATCTGTGCTAAACTCATTTTGTTTATGGATCATGTTATCTCTTCCTTCATTGGTATTGTTTTATTGTTTACTAAATATTTGTGCTTGACCTCTTTTTTATTTTGATGTGAAGTTTTATCTTTTTTTTTTTTTTTTGAGGTTATTCTGTGATTTATAGTTTTCTTCCTAAGTTTAGAACAGTCTGTTCTATCTTGTAGTTGTCTTGGCTTCCTCACCATTTAAAAGTTCTGTAACTACACAAATTTTCCCCTATTTTTGTTTTTTAATTTTCCTCATTTGCCAGTTGATGTCTCTGGTTCCCTATTTACAATCTTGTAGGTTTATTTATTTTGGGGGCTTCCATAACTGGCTTGGTTTCTGGGTTGTGTCATCTGTGTGTTAGCATAGTGCCTAAAGCATTTGTCTGCTTACCAGAAGGTTGGTGGTTCAAACCCATCAGCCACTCCTTGGAAGGAAGGTTTGGCAATCTACTTCCATAGTGATCCCACCTCGGAAACCCAAGGAGGGGTCACTATGAGTCAGATCTGACTTGACAGCAGTTAGTTTAGTTTTTTTGTGCTATGGTTAGTTATTGTTTGCTTTTGTTGGTTCTCAATCCAAAGGGTTCCCTTTAGCATCTCTTTTAAGGCTTGTCTGGTTTTAACAAATTCCTTTAATTTCTGCTTATCTGGAAATGTTGTATTTTGCCATCATATCTGAGGGACAGTTTTGCCAGTAATGTAATTCTTGGTTGGAAATTTTTTTCTTCCAGGGTTTTATATATACTATCTATTGCCTTCTCACCTGCGTGGTTTCTCTCGAGAAATCCGAGCTTAGTCTTATTGGTTGCCCTTTTTAAGTAACTTTTTGTTTCCTGTGCTGCTTTCAGGATTCTTTCTTAGTCTTTGATTTTACTGAATTTGATGATGATATGTCTTGGCGATTTTCTTTTGGGGTCTATCCTATTTGGGGTTCATTGGACTTCTTGAATTGATATATTCTCATCTTTCATCATACCAGGGAAATTCTCTTCCAACAAATCTTTGACAATTTTCTCTGTGGTTTTATTTGTCTCGTTCTGTTCTGGAATTCCAATTACATGTAGGTTATTCCTTTTTATTATATCCCACATGAACCTTAGACTTTCTTCATTTTGTTTTAATCTTTTTTTCTGATTTATCCCTTTCCAAAGAAATATTGGGGTGTTTGTCTTCAATCTCACTAATTCTGTCTTTCATGGATTCTATTCTACTCTTTGCCCTTTCGATGTGTTATCTATTTCTGAGAATTTAGTGTTACTCTCATGGATTTCTATCTGTAGATTTGTATCATTTCTAATTTTTCATTTTGTTCTTTTATTAAAAAAAAATTTTATTGTGATTTAGTGAGACTTCACAGAGAAAATTCATTTTCCATACAGCAGCTCACATACCCTTTGTCTCATGACATTGACTACAATTTACCACAATGCAACAGCTTCCCTCCCACTTCCTCCCCATAGTAACCTCTTCCCTGTGTCATTCTCTCCCACACATACACAGCCCTTCTATTCTCCCTGTGTATGCACAGCCCTTCTATTCTCCCTGTGTATGCACCGTGGCCCTCTATTCTCCCATGATTGATCTCTCCAACGAGTGTATCTATGCACTGTAAATGTTCAGCTCATATGCCTGTCTTTTGATTAGCTGGAAGCCACAGCAGTGGGTTCAATTCCAGATCTGAAGGGCAACTAGAGACCATTGTCTCAGTGGTCCCATCAGGATGTATCAGACCAGCAAATCTGGTCCTTTTTTTCTTTTTCATTGATTTTGAGTTTTGTTCCACATTGTTCTCCCTCTCTATCCAGGATCTCCTATAGAGATATACCTCCAAGTGGTTGACAGTGGTAGCTGGGCACCATCTATTTCTTCTGTCCTCATAGTCATGTAGGCTGAGTATTGCATGGTGTACCAGTTGCTTGGACTAATTCTTTCTATGTGTCTTTGGTTGTCTTCATTCTTCTTTGTTCTGGATGAGGAGAGACCCATTGTTGCATCTAGATAGCTGCTTGCAAGCTTTTAAAATCCCAGTTGCTACTCACCACAGTAAGATACAGAATAATGTTTTTGTGTAGTATTTTATGCCAATTGAGCTTAATGTCTCCTGGGACCATGGTCCTGAGCCCACAGGTCTGGCTACTTGCCCCTTCTGGGTACCTCACTATGGCTAAGAAGTGACTATAACCTTGTCCCTTGTCAGCTTTACTATATACCTGGGAATTCTTACAGAACATACAAATACACTTGTAGAAACATTGTCTGCCACCCCTATACGTGGTCTTTGGCATGCTTCCCCCTGCACTAACAAATCTAATAGTTCTGCCTGTCCAGCCATCTATCCACTCATATATCAATGTTTGCATTCAGTGTTTTTGACATTTTGTTCTTGTATTGTCTTCCAAAATTGTTCTAAGGTTTTCTCTTTGTTTTCCTCAATTTTGTCAGTGTTTTCCTTGATCAGTCTCTAAATCTGTTGAAGGAACCTCAATGTAATTCTTTTGAATTCCTTATTAGGGAGTTCCAATGATGCTTCATCCTCAGAGATGTGTTCTGGGTCTGTATCCTATTCCTTTGTTTCTACTGCCTTGTCTTGCTTCTTTGTGTGGATTGTGATGGTCTGTTGTCTCCAAGACATTGTGATGATTTTATGTTTATATTTAGTTGCTAGTTGTATGTTGGAGTGATTCACCCAAGATTTTCACTTTCTTTGTTTTGTTTGGATGTATCTGAGTAGGTTACTTTGCTTCTTTGTTCACTAATTGGCAGCACTTATGCACTTACCACCTGTCACCTTTCTAGTCATCAGCCTCCTGTATGTCCATGGTGTCTTTGGCAAGTGGAGCCTATTCTTAGGTCCCTGGAATCTGAACGAGAATGCTGTCACTTTAAATATCCACCATGGCTGTCTCTTGTAAGCATTCAAGTTAGCTGTCTCCAGCTGCCACTTGTAAACATTCAAAATGGCTGTGCCCTCTGGACAGCCAAAAGTCCACAGTTCAGGTTTTCTCCTTCTTTGCTGTTTCCCTTCTCAGTCATCAGCTCCCCATGCAGTAGTCCATGCAGCCCTTGGTGAGCAGGACCAAATTTTAGGTTAATTCTTAGGCTGTAACACCACATGGGAATATTCAGGCTGTCCATGCCATCAGGAGAGCTGACAGTCTGCAGCTCCATTTATCTCCTTACTCACTGTTTACATTCAGGTTCTTCTACTAGTTGCTGTTTAATCCACTTCTGTATCCTTTGTTTCAATGCTCATGGCTCTGGGATTATCTTCTGTATCTATGTCAATTGGTTTCTCTTTTCTTTGTTGAAGAGGGCCTGTGTAGCTTTGCCTATTCCTCCACCTTACCGGAAGTCCAATTAAAGTTTATTAAGAGCTGCTAGTACAACACATGTACTATTTTATAGATAATAAATATTTGTTGAATGAATGAATGATATGTACTTAGTTCTTCAATAAGTTTTTACACCATTTCATTTTAGCTCAGGCAATTTGATCTGGATGCAGTGTCTCTGATGATCTATTGTAATGTCACATAATTCAGTGTTATTAATAGTTGCTTATTGTTTTTATAAAGAAATATATGATGTTAGAATGATGGTATATTATCTTAGTAAATTTTAATAATAAAATATTTATAGTTTTTTTAAGTTTATACAATCACTGATGCCATTAAAGAATGTAAATACACAAATACTATGTTGATGAAACTTGTAATCCTATGAACTTATTAAAATTAGGAAAGACTAGAATGTAATTTTTCTTAGCAACTCTTGTGCCATTGACAAAGGCATTATTTGAAGATAGGGTTAGAAGTTATACCTATCTCCCATTCAAATGTCTTAATATTGCTTCTAGATGATTAAATAGATTTATATATTTTCAATTTACAACTTTAATTCAATTTTTAATTTTGTATTTTTCTTTTATAAAAATAAATCAACATTAATGAAAGATTTCTAGTTCTTATATTCAAACTAGGAGTTGGAGTTAAGGCTATGTAATTGTCCTTCTAAGTAATTGAATACATTAGAAATGATTCATTTGATATGCTTATCATGTTGACTGCAATGCCAAATCTGTACCTTTTAAAGCAAGCAGTTCCTTTCATTTGATTATCTTAGTTGCTAACATGGTCAGTTGGATATTACTATTCTCAATGACAACTACAATGACAGCTGTGGCATTACCTGTTGTTGAAGTAGTTGAATTTTATTTATTTAGCAATATCCATACTTTTTAGTCTCTATTAGACCCAAAGCATTGGTTTTCAAGTCATGATCCCCTAGATCTGGTTCCTTAAAATACTCTCTGTGATTTTGGTTACTTCTACCAAGTAGATACCAATATATGTTAGGATTCACCAATCCATACATGTCTACATACTTCAACTGGGAATACTTAGACAGAATGGTCTATATCCAGCTTGTAGAACTATATATCATTACCTCATATTTTAAGATATAATTAGGAGAAAGAAAGAATGAACAAATAGTAAATGATGACTCATGCAAACACACACACAGAAAGAAAACAGTTAACTAGTATACTTAATCTGGCCTTGATGGATTCCAGCTCATGTTGCTTGAAGGATTTTTTTTTGTACTGGCCATCGTTTTTAGCATTATTCACAAGGGATGAATGCCTTTGAAGAAGCAAAGATCTTTCTTCAAAACACTTCCAGGGACTTCATGATCACTGTGACTTTGATTTAATGATGTCTCACTGTGATACTTGGTATCAGTGATACCACTTTTAGCTATTTCTTTGTAGTTGCCACACCAAGAATGATTACATATTGCTGATTAAAATCCATCCTTATAGTCTTCATATTTCTTAAAGATATGATTATTCTAGAACAGAGAGACTTTTTTTTTCCTAGATTGTTTTTAATGGCTTTCTATTTTGGTAACTGTAGAATGTCTTCATCTAGTGATGAAGTAGACACTGTACCTACCTTAGCAACATAAATCTGTCCTGATCTATCTTAGTCTGCTGGTTCCTTGAGATTGTTGTCTGCAGTAACTCAACCTCTTGGATTAGTATAATTTTTCTTGTTCTTGGGCAACGCCCCTTCAATATTCTCTAATTTCAAGATATTTCTTACTGTGGTTTTGTAAAATGCCTTGTAGGCGTTAGATTGGTAACATAGTGGTTAATGGTATGGATTCTGGAGCCATAAGTCCCTGGCTTTGATTCTAGCTCCACCTTTTAATGTCTGTTTGATTTTGGGCAAGTTGCCTAGTCTCTTTGTGTCTCAGTTTCCTCATCTGTAAAATGGTGAAAACAATAATTGTAGTCTACTATCTAAGGCTTCTGGGAGGTTTCAATGGTGAATATGCTAATATGTTGAGAGTACTTAGAACAATTCCTGGCACCGAAACCAAACTCACTGCCATCTAGTCCATTCTTATAGTGACCCCCTTTGGGTTTCTGAGGCAGTAATCTTTATGGAAGTAGATTGCTCAGTCTTCCTTCCATGTAATAGCTGGTGGGTTTGAGCTGCTAACCTTCTGGTTGGCATTCAAATGCCTTAGGCACTATGCTACCAAAGCTCCTGACACATAACTAAAAAAAAACAAAACAAAACAAAACAAAAAAACCCCAAACACTGCTATCAAGTTGATTCCAACTCCTAGCAACCCCCATTGAGTTTCCAAGATGGTAAATAGATTACCCAGCTTCTTTCCACAGAGTGGCTGGTGGGTTGAACTGCCAACCTTCTGGTTAGCAGGCAAATACTTTATGCACTGTGCCACCAGACCTCCTTTGCTGGCGCATAGTAAGTATCACTTAATAATTATTAAGTGATAAGTTCTAAGTATTATTAAGTAAATAAATACTAAATATTATTTCTTTTCAGTTCACTGATACCAAGTAAAATACTTTCTAACTCTGCTCTTTTCAGTTGTGATTGAGGTTGAGTGATTAACCTTTCTCTGTCTCCTCCATTTGTTTCTAATTCATGTCTTGATTTGCATTGTTGTTATGTACCATCAGTTCACTGATACCAAGTAAAATACTTTCTAACTCTGCTCTTTTCAGTTGTGATTGAGGTTGAGTGATTAATCTTTCTCTGTCTCCTCCATTTGTTTCTAATTCATGTCTTGATTTGTATTGTTGTTATGTACCGTCAGGTCAGACTGGACTCATAGTGACCCCTCCTTGGGTTTCTGAGGCAGTATCACTAAAGAAGTAGATTTCCCCATCTTCCTTCCGAGGAGTGGCTTGTGGGTTTGAACCGCCAACCTTCTGGTTAGCAGTCAAGTGCCTTAGGCACTATGCTACCAAAGCTCCTGGAGCTTACTCTTGTGAGTAAGCCATACTCAAAGCTGACTGTCACCAGCACCAATGAAATGGGTTAATATCAAAGAACTTACATCTTTCTATATTGACCATAGGGTAACTCCTGCACTGTCTGCTAATGTTAGTAAGTCAATCTAAAACCTGGAAGTAACACTTGCTGTAACTCCTGATATTTGACTATACAATCCTCCCATACAAATTAGGTTTCTAATTCTACAGGCTTAACAAAGAGTGAAATATTTTAAAATATAAAGGTTTTGAATGCAGCCAACATGAATTAATTTATTATCATCACAAAGCATCCAAACATCATGACACATAACTGAACAATATTCCTTAAATGGACTATGTCTGTTTGGGGAACAATAGTTTCCAATCTGTTTGAGGTACATTAGATTTTTAATTGTTATATTTTGTGTCAAGGGAATATTATTACCTCATATTTATTTTAAAAGTTAGAAGATAAATAAAAATAAATTTAGCTTTAAGAATATTATGATACCCTTTGAAGTAACTGGTGACAACTGATCTAGGTGTTACCAAAAAAAAGCCTTGGAAATTACTGGTGAATTGATAACTCACTCTTCACACTTGTCTAAAAATAAATGCATCAATTATATTGTCATCCACAGATTTAATTCATCTCTAGACCCAGCCAGAGACATTGAATCCTAACTTGACAGAAAAGGACATAATTTCATGATACAAGGCAAAGAATGCACAGAGAAATAACACAGAGAAAAAGCATGAGATTAAACATTGATACTTTTTATAGTCAGAGAACTCTTACTGGAGGATTCTGGTTTAGATTTTATTGTGAGAACTTATCTTATTGCTGACTAGGCAGCTAAAGAATGAATGCAATGGGAGAGAGGACTGAGAAAGGGAAATCTGGTGGTTGAAAAAAAGAACAGAGCTAAAATGACTGGCATGGTATTAAAATTCTCAGTTCAAGAGAAGTGCAAAAGCTTTTGCTCTCTGCCACCATAAATCACTGTGACCCATTAAAGCCTGATTCTGTGACTAGAGCAGAACAGAGGTCAGCCTGACATAAATCCATGGACAAGAGGCCTGTGCAGATTTATGTAAGGATGGGAAGATTCTGTTTTCTGTTATTTCTTTCCAAACTCTGACTGGAATGCCATCGAGAATCCTGGATATATCCCAGAATCCAGCAGGGAACAACTGAACCAAATATGAAAAAATCAAATCCAGGCTTATTAGCTAATTATTTGAATTTATATCAGAGTTTTGTAACTGGCAGTTTCTGTGTTGATCTAACACATGTAATTGATATTTCCTCCTGCCATTCCATAGCAACCTACCAAATGAGTGGTCTCCTTTTCTCATTAAACTTCTCACTAAGGTGAAATCATATTTAGAGCTTAACAGGTATAGTAGTCTCATTTACTAATGTGAAAACAGTTACTGATTAATACTGTGTTACTGTATGTGTCTGGGGAAACAAAAACATGTCATCATGGGTTGATGACCTTAAATATCTTCTACTCTAGAAGAGGAGTTGAAGCTTGCACATGGGCAACTCTAACACAGCCTAAATGCTGTAATATTTCAATTGAACCAAGAAGATGTTATTGGGAGGAGAATGTAGGTATTCTAGTTGGAAGAAACTTTACCTGCCAGGGCACAGAGGCAATGAAGTACAAGTGTTTATGGAACACTTGTTCATCGAGCCATTCACTCATTTATTCAATATTTATAGAACACCCACTATGTGCCAAACAGTGTTGTATGTCCAGACCGAAGAAGTAAAATCTTTGCTTTCATGAGACTTGCACTCTGAGAGGCAAGGAAAAGACAATAAACAAATAAATTTGATGACTTCAGATAACATCAAGTAATAAGGAAAACAAAGCAGGGTAAGATAATAGAGCATAAGTCAGTTGTCAATATTAGATTAAGTGGTCAGTGAGCAGTTTGGTTTGACTGCAGTATAGGATCTGTGAATAGGCTTGTACTATAGAAAACAAGAAGGGTATTGGATAAACTGTGAATGTTGCAATGGCCTTGAATGTCAGACCTGATAAGCTATTTTTGGTATTCCTAGAAAATGCTATGTACTTAAATTCTCAAAGTAGTGAGACTCTGATGCTCACTTTCCTGTTGTTGTTTTTATGTTTCCTACCAATAGTTTTTATTTTTATTTTTTTGGTAAATTTTTATTGTGATTTGGGTGAAAGTTTACAGAGCAAATTCATTTTCCATACAATAGTTCATACACATTTTGTTTCATGACAGTGACTACAATTCCCCACAATGTAACAATTCTCTTCCTACTTCATTCCTGTACTTACCTCTTCCCTGTTTCCTTCTTTCCTAAACATTCCTGCCCTGTGAGCTATCTCCTTGTGCAAATCCTGACTTTCTGTTCTCCCTTGACTAATCCCTGTAAGGAGTGTATCGACCTGATGTAAATGTTCACCCTATATACCTGTCTATATTTTGGCTGGAAGCTACGGGAGTGAGATCAGTTCCAGACCTGAAGGGTAACTAGGGCCATAGTCTATCAGACCAGTGAACCTGGTCTTTTTTATGATTTTGAGTTTTGTCCTACATTGTTCTCCCACTCTTTCCAGGATCTCCTGTGCTGATCCCATTCTGAGTTGTTGACAGTGGTAGCTGGGCACCATCTAATTCTTCTTGTCATATGGTCATATAGGCTGAGGTTTGCATGGTCCACTAGTCCCTTGGACTAATTGTTTCCATTTGTCTTTGGTTTTCTTCATTCTTCTTTGCTCTGGACAAGGAGAGACCCATTGTTGCATGGCCACTTGCAACCTTTTAAGACCCCAGTGGCTACTCACCAAAGTAGGATGTAGAATAATGTTTTTGTATAGTATGTTATGCCAATTGAGCTTAATATCCCCTGCAACCATGGTCTTGAACCCACAGGTCCAACATCTCGCTCCATCAGCGTGGTTGACCGTACCTAAGAAGTTACCATAACTTTGCCAGTTGTTATTTCTAGCTATATGAACATTCTTACAGTCCATACAAATACGTATGTAGAAATATCATCCGCCAACCTCATATATGGTCATGGGTATATTCCCTTTTGCTTAGACACACCTGATCATTCAGCCTGTCTACTCATCTATTTACCTGTAGATTAATATTTGTTGTCACGGATAACCTAGTATTGTATATATAAAAGGTTTTATCTTTGTTTTCTATATATCTTGGTGCATCTCTCTGTGCCTACCAATGGTCTTTTCCAGGACTATGTGTAAATACACACCTGCATCCATGCTTGGCAGCTAAGTAGAAATGGTCATTCTACATGTGGGCACTGGTACATTTTGAGTCTTTTAATTTTATTCATTCTCTAAAGGCTCAATGGGTGAATCTTCACAAGGCTCATCCAGGGTATCTCTCAGTTGCTTGGAAATATTTTCAAATCATATTTAACTCAAAAACCAAACTCACTGCCATTGAGTCATATCCAACTCATAGCAATACCTCCTTGGGTTTCTGAGGTGATACCACTATGAAAGTAGATTGCCCAATCTTCCTTCCAAGGAGTGGCTGGTGGGTTTGAACTGCCAGCCTTCTGGTTAGCAGTCAAGTGCCTTAGGCACTATGCCACCAGAGCTCCCAATAACATTTAGAAGTTTATTATTTTTCCTGTGTTTAACTAAAATCACCTCTCATTGAGGTCAATCCATTCAGAGATCTATGAAGTTCAGCCACTTTTCGGTTGCTTCTAAAAAGTGTCATTACCTTATTTCTACACCCCAAAATGTGTTGCGCTGGGAAAATCTATTGCAAAAAGACATCTTTAAAATGTTAGAAAGGAAAGATGCCACTTTGTGGACTAAGGTGCACCTGACCCAAGCAATAGTATTTTCAACTGCCTCCAGTGTGTGCAAATGCTGGACAATGAATAAGGAAGATTGAAGAAGAATTAATACATTGAAATTATGGAGTTGGTGAAGAATATTGAATACTATGGATTGCCAGAAGAATGAACAAATCTGTCTTGAAGAAGTGCAGCCAGATTACTCCTTAGAAGCGAGCATGGTGAAACTTCATCTCAGGTACTTTGGACATGTTATCAGAGGGACCCGTCCTTGGAGAAGGATATCAGGCTCAGTAAAGTAGAAGGTCAGTGAAAAAGAGGAAGACTCTCAATGAGACAGATTGACACAGTGACAGCAACAATGGGTTCAAACATAGCAATGATTGTGAGAATGGTGCAGGACCAAGCAGTGTTTTGTTCTGTTGTACATAGTGTTGCTAAGTCAGAACCGACTCAACAGTACTTAACAACAACAGCATATTTCAAAAACAAATCAACAAATAATAATAATAATAAACCTGAGCCAAATGAATTTATCGCTGTTATTCCAGAAAAAATAAATTTTCATTTAACACAAAATATAGACTCTTTTAGTTTTCAAGGAGATTTTTTTTTCTTCCAATGTCTTTTTATTTATCTATTTTTTATTTAGATTTTGGTGAAAGTTTACAGAGAAAATTCATCAGTTCATACACATTTTGTTACATGACATTGCTTGCAATCCCCATAATGTAACAGCTCTCTTTCCACTTCTTCCCTGTGGTTACCTTTCCCTGTGTCCTTCTTTCCTATGAATTCCTGCCTTCAGAGCTATCACCTTCTGCAAGTCCTGCCCTTCTGATCTCCCCTGATTGTTCTAAGGCATGTACCTACCTGGTGTAAAAGTTCACCTTATTTCCTGTCTGTTGTTTGTCTGGAAGCCATGGGAGTGAATAAGGAGAATTTTTAAAGAAATTTTTATGCATGTGAGCTGTAGTGGACATTCTTGTCTTAATCATGCATGCTTTCTCTCAACACAAAAGCTATTAATTAGCTACTCTTAGCCTTATGATAATTGTAAATGTATACAGTTCCCTTACAAAGTCTCAAAGTTCGTAACACTGGTAGAATAGCTGCTAACAGCATAACTTATGAAAAGAAAACAGTGTTTATAAATTAAGCTAAATGACAGCCAAGAAACAGGCAAAACTGAGATCATTTCCTGACAATGTGGTAGGAAGGGAAGGCCTGAGAATGGAGGTATTGGACTTGGTTGTAGGAAAAAAAAAAAAAAGGAAAGCATGAAGACAAAGGAAAGAGTGAGGCGAGCTATTTAAGGGCTCTATAAAGACACACCATCCCACCAAGTCAAGCACTTTTAAACCTGGAAAATGAGTATAAGAAGAAAAAGAATTATCATTGTTTATGCATTGTTTATGTATATATATGGGAGCTCTGGTAGCCTAGTGGCTAAGGCACTTGACTGCTAACCAGAAGGTTGGCGGTTCAAACCCACCAGCCACACTCCTCGGAAGGAAGATGGGGCAATCTACTTCCGTAGTGATACTGCCTGGGAAAACCAAGGAGGGGTTGCTATGAGTCAGGTCCGACTCATAGCAACCCCTCCTTGGTTTTCCCAGGCAGTATAATATATAAATTATTGTTGTTGTTGTTATTTGCCATTGAGTTGCCCCTGACCCCCGACTCATAGCGATCCCTCCTTGGGTTTCCAAGGGGGTACTTAAATAAGCAATAGGCAAGGTTGATTTTAAGCTTGCAAATATTGGCTGAGTGTAGCCCCTGAAATATTTCACTGAATTATTACCATTCTTAATTTAATTCTTTCAATGCTGTCATTGAATATGCAGAAATCAAAGAAAATAAATAGAAAAAGCACAAGTACTGAAAGCACATTGTTTCAAACTTAAGGGGGAATTACCACCGTCTTGCTGGTTCAAGTCTCTAACACATATTTTCTACCAAAAGTGCTGAAGAAGATTACTTGTTATTTATTTTTTTTATTTAATGAATTTTAATAATTCTATTCTGAAAATTACCCAATTTGTCAAGTAACTGGAGGCAGGTTCATTGGTTACATACTAAGGTTGGCATTTTTATTTTTGATGTTCTGGGTCAGTAGGGAGCCCTAGTAGGGCAGTGATTAAGAACTTGGCTGCTAACTGAACAGTCACCAGTTCAAACCCACCAGGTGCTCTGTGGGAGAAAGATGTGGCTCTAGCAGTCCTACAGAACAGAGTAGAACTGCCCCATGGTGTTTCCAAGGCTAGAAATCTTTGCAGAAGCAGACTGCTACCTCTTTGTCCCACTGAACCTAACCACAGGCCTTTAGTTAGCAGCACAGTGTTTTTTAGCCTCTGTGCCACAGGGCTCTTCAGTAATGACTACATAAATAAATCAGTATTTTTTTCTTACATGGTTTGTGTCAGTCCTCAATTCCTCTCAAAATTTGGAAAAGGGAAAAATAAAAATTCCCAGTCATTGAGATCTTTTCAAAATGACAACAAGTTCAAGAGTACCAGTGTCTGAAAATATATCCTGAAAAATAAGTAAGTATAATGTAAATACAAATATTTTATTACATTATCCATCCTTTTGTGCATCCCTAATTTGGCCAATTTTTATTGAGTACCTTCTACATACCATGATATTTAGTTAGGCTCTGGATAATTTTTATTGAGTACCTTTTTGTCAGGCTCTGGCTAACACAGTGGTCTTTTGGAACTTCCATGCTAGTGGAAAATGCAGACACATGAAGCAATGATTAAATACAGTATGGTGTTATAGGTGCCACCCTAGAGGTATGCACAAATGTTACTGCAACACTCACAAGGATCACATTTTGTACATGGGAGAATTATAGCGGATTTTCTGGAAAAGTGGCATATGGACTGAGCTATGATGAAGAAAAAGCATGGAAGTGCAGGGGTTTGTAGAAATGACATTACAGGCACAGGAGCAGCTGGTTCAGAGACACTTGAGTGTTAATATAGAGAGCTAGACATGGTTTCTTGCAGCTGGAGTATAGAGTGAGAGGTAGTATGGGACAAGAGGAAAGGCTGAGGCAGAATTTTGGATACCATGCTATTTTTGAAGTTTCTCCTAAAAACTCTCCTAAAACCTTTGAAAGGTTTTACCAAGTGGATTGGCATGATCAGATCTGTTTTTTGAATGACACTGCCAGCAAAAGTGTAGCAAATGTATTGAGAGTGGGGTGCAAGTCTGGGATCAAGTTAGAAAGGACTGCAGTCATCCAAGGCAAGAAGTGATGAGATCTTGAACTAGACTGTTAACCATTTCTCAAAGCTACAAAAAACAAATCTCATACACAATCCTGGGCTAGATGCTTTAAACAAGTTTTTTTTGAGGAAATTAGCTTGCAGGCAGGCTAGTTAATTTTTCTTTCTCATTAAAAAATAAATAAAATAAAATAACCAGTCAATGCAATTTTGAAGCCATATGATAGTTTAAAATTCCCTAAGAAACAACAGTAGATAAGCAGACATTAAATCATCTATGCTTACAAATAGTCTACTCCCATTTCAAGCAACCATATGCAAATTAATCAGAACCAAACCCATAATAATTAATCATAATATATGTTCTGTCATCTACCAATGTATTTTCAAGTGTATGCAGGTATGACCCAATGCCATGATGAACGAATGACTTGGAAAGATCAAAGTTACTTGATCTGGTTCTGTGATTTATAATTCCCAAATCAACATGAAGAGAAAATAGCAGACATCAAACATCCATCCATGCTCATACCAGGTCATACACTGTAATTCTATCCAAGTACAAGTTTCCATGGTAAACAGGGCAAGACTTGCCAGTACTTCACAGGTTTCCAAAAAGCAGCTGTGTCCCTCTTGGGAGAACTTTGTAACTGGAAAAGAAAATCTTTATGGACAAAATCTCCAGCAAAATAAAATCACAGTCTGTAGTTCTGCATCAGGCCTTTGCCAAATGTCTCATCAACAAGTATGATGCTGGCAGGGACGCATCTGATGGTAGAGGTGGTAAAATGCTCCTGCCAAACCTTGTTTTCATTTGCTCACAACTTCTTAGAGGGGAAAAAAAAAAATCATACTTTGAGTTGAAATTTTCCATGTTTCATCCCAGTCCAAAGGTGACTAAAAAAAATTTTTTTTGGAAAGTTGAACTAAGTTCAAGTGAAATTTGTAAAGTTGAGTCATTTGGGGAGCTATGTGTACACAAAGATCTCACTGGGTAACACCAAAAAATTTCATTTTCCTTTTCCTTGTGACTTTTGGAAAGCTAACTATTTTTGACTGTTCCTTTTGAAAGGATTTAACCCTTACTGAATTACAGGAGCAGGAAAACAAACTTCTGTTTGTTTTTTCAATTTGTTCATACAGATTTTTACCTATGAGAATCAAATAAAGTAAGATTTTGTGTATTACATCCACTAGTAGTTTTTGTTTGTTTAAAATTTAGAATGCTACCACATATAATTGATAGAAAAATTCTTTAAAAATAAGTTTAATTCCATTAAATGTAATAAATCTACTAAGTGTTAGGCCCTGTGCTTGGTATTTAGGATATATAAAGCTGAATAAGTCAGTTACAACCCTCAAGAAATGTATTATTTGTTAGTGGAAATAATAATAATACTAACAATAATATAAGACAGAATATAGTATGTGCTAAAGCAGAGGTATTAGCAAAGTGATATGAGAGCACAGAGATGGAGAGATTAATGTTGGCTGGAGGACAGGAATATGGGTTTTGAAGGGCTGAGATGATAAATATCAATGAATTTGGAAGGACATTTCCAAACTAAAGACTAGTTTGAACACAGCCACGTAGATCAGAAAAGGGGGTAGTCAGGGGTCTTAAAAGCTTCCAAGTAGCCAACTAAGATGGAACAATGGGTATCTCCCAGAGCAAACAAGAATTAAGAAAATGAAAGATGTATGAAAACAATTAGTCTAAGAGACTAGTAGACCCCGTGATCCTAAGCCTATATGACCTTGAGACCAGAAGAACTAGGTGGTGCCTGGCTACCACTACCAACTACTCAGAAATGGATCAGTGCAGGAGATCCTGGATAGAATGGGAGAACAATCTGGAACAAAACTCAAAACTGTAAAAAAGACCAGGCTTACTGGTATGATAGAGACTGGTGAAACCCCCAAGACTATGGCTCCTAATTACCCTTCAGGTCTGGAACTGAACTCACTCCCGTGGCTTCCAGCCAAACAATAGACAGGCATATAGGGAGAACATTTACATCAGGCATATACACTCCTTAGAGCAATCAATCATGGGAGAACACAAGGGCAGTGTTTGCACAGGGAGATAGCTTGGGGGTCAGGAATGCATGGGAAGGAAGGACACAGGTAAGAGATAACTACAGGGAGGAAATGGGAAGAGAGCTGTTACACTGTGGGGAATTGTAGTCAATGTTATGAAACAATGTGTAGGAACTGCTGTATAGAAGATGAATTCGCTGTGTAAACTTTTACCCAAATCACAGTAAAAATTAAAAAGAAAAGAAATGGGGGTAGTCAAGGTGGCTGGAATATTGGATATGTAACAGGAAGGGGTAGAAAATAAAGGTAGAAACTTAGTCTTACTAGGGAACCTCCTGAGTGGCCCCCAGTCTCCCTTCAGGGCTGGTACTGAACTCACTCCAATGGCTTAACTTCCAGTCAAACAACAGACAGGCCTACAAGGTGAACAATTACACTGGATAGGTATACTTCTTAGAATAATCAATCGTGGGAGATCAGAAAAGCAGCATTTGAGCAGGGAGAAAGCTCAGAGGGCGGGAATGCACAGGAAAGAAGGACACAGGGAAAAGGTAACCACAGCAGGAAGTGGCAAGAGAGTGGGTACATTTTGGGGATTGCAATCAATGTCATAAAACGAAATGTGTATGAACTGTTGAATGAAATGAATTTGCTCTTTAAACTTTCACCCAAATAACATGCAAAAGAAAAGTTTAACAAAATGAAACTTAATAAGTTTCAGAATAGTTTGTTAATCATTTATATATTGAAAGGAAAATTCCATACTTAAGAAAAAAAAAAAAAAGGAAATTTAGTCTCAGAATTTCCTAATTGGTGTGATATTGGCATTTTGGAAGGATGATTCTTTGTCATATGGCACCCTTCAGTTTGTTTCTGAAAGTGTATAACCCTAGTCCCAGCCTTTGAAAAGCCAGTAGTGCTTGCCTGTCATTGTGACAACTGGAATTGCCCCAACATTTCCAAATACCCCCCGGGGAGACAGTATCATCCCTGTTGAAAACAACTTAGTGAGGCTAGAATACTGAGTTTTGGTGCTGAACTTAGTTCTGTAGGTAACTAGGATCTACTAAATGGTTTTAACCACAGTAAGGGTACGATCTGACATGTAATTCAGGACAATGAAATTGAATTAGAAGAGAGGGAAGAAATGGAAGCAGGATAATTAATTCACAGTCTATTGCAGTAGTCTAGGCAAGAGTCAGTGTGGACTTTAACTAAATCATTTCACCACTCTTATGCCTAAAAATGTTAATAGACCTTTAAAAAGCTATTCCTCTTGCCTCTGAAACTCCATAGTATTGCATTGTAGAACTCTTTGTGCTGTAGCTGCTTTCCTGTTTTTTTCTTTCCCCAAATTAATATCATATGGTAAATTCAGTATTACAAAAACAAGATTTTTAGAGGGTGATCATAACCCCCTTTCTACAATACACTTTCTAATTGTAGATAAACACATGGGGATGGCAAGCTCCATTTAAAAAATAAGACAAGTGTTTCATTTCAGATAGTGTTTTGATTCTTTCACTTCTTGACTTTTTCCCCCTTTTTTTTCTTTTAAGGAAGCCTCTGTTGACAGTAGTGTGAATCCCAGATGTCAGTGCCATGGAAACTCAAAGTGGATAGGCAGATGGTGTCTGTCAGAAGCACCACTAGGGGCCAAAACAGATGATGGTACCCAAGGTAAGGGAAAACATGGTAGTACCACAACTCTGATGTGTGTAGGAAATCCACAAGATTAGTGGTGAAGGCCAGAGAAGCATGGCTACCCCTACAGAGCTACAGTCCACACGTACCAAAAGGGTGTTCTCACTTAACACAGGAACTGTGATCACATCTTGTAATATGTCTTTCTACCCAACTGCTGAGATATTGTTGCCTACTGCTTTTCCTGAAGAGTTTTGGAAGAGACTATACTGACAGAAGATAAACCACAGATATCTTATGCTTAGATTTTCCCTAAAAAAACCTTCTTCAGGAAACTTTCAGGTGGTTTTTCATTTGTAACAGAATGGGATTTCAGCACATTAAGCAACTGAAAACTCATACCACGTTTATGCAGAGGCCCAAGGATGGGAGATCGCAAATTTGAATCTGATTCTGTTCACTAGTGACACTCTCATTCTCTAAACCTCATCCTTTGGGCCAGGTTCCTGTTGAGGGTTTCCAAAACTGGCTTGGCCCCCATCCAGATTTTGTTGGGGCTTTATTTCCGTCATGTTTTCTTGTGCAAAATTTTTAATTTTTTGCTTTTAATTGAGATATATAATGAAAAAATAATGATAAGAATGTTTTTAATTTCCCTGATACTTTGTATGCTATAAAGTGTTTTAATATACATTGGCTCATTGAATCCTCTGTTGCTCAGAAAGTTTAAGGGGCTTCCGCCAGGTCACAGAATGGAAAATCCAGAACTCAAGTCCAGGTCTTCATACTCCAAGCCCATGCTGTTCCCTCTACAGCTTGCTACTCAGTGACCAGCACTTTGATCCCCTGAGTTAATGATGAAGAGGGCCAGAGACTTCTGAGCAATAAGATCCCCCCCAAATCTAACCTAGGATAAAATGCATCAAATAATGAAGATCTGTTCCATTGGCAGTTCCCAGCATTGCCTTTCAGAAATTGCTGTTGATGCCACTAAACTTACGTATTCCTCTCGGATTGAGTTAATAAATTGCTGTTGATGCCACTAAACTTACGTATTCCTCTCGGATTGAGTTAATAAATTGCTGTTGATGCCACTGGCCAGCTTTTGTGAATCGTGGCCTTCAGTGATAGGGGATGTCAATAAGCCCAGCTCCTGGTGCCTATTCCTCTCTGTAGTGTTGCACCCAGTGACTCCAGCAGTATTTTCTGTTGGCCATGGCAACTCCCAGTTGCTTCTGTCAGCAGATCTTGAAAGGTCCCTGGGTCATTCCAGAGTCTTTTGCTTCCTGGACTAGTTCCTTGGCAGGCAGACAGCTTAGCATCACAATTTTAGCACCACCTCTAAGGGAAGGTTACATGTTTGGTGCTCCATAGCTCTTACCAGTCCTTCTTCAAATGCCCCCAAAATGACTTAGGGGAAACAAGACTATGTAAGAGCCTGTAACTTAACACTGCTAGCTTCCTACTTTTTTTTTTTTTCTTTTTTTTGGTTAGACCTTGAGACAGATTTGGTTCCACTGAATACCTACAGGTTCAGAGTGAGTGCCTTAACATGTTTCTCTGTGAAGTCACGTGTGTACCCCATAAACATTCTCTCTTCAAACTGACTCTTTCTCTAATTGTGCTTGTCTTAATTTCTTAGTGCTGCTGTAATAGAAATACCACAAGTTATCACAAGTGGTGGATTTAAAGAAGAGAAATTTATTTTCTCACAGTTTAGGAAGCTAGAAGTCCAAATTCAGGTCAACTCGAAAAAAGCTCTTTCTTTCTGTAGGCTCTGGGGGAGGATCCTTTTTCAGTTTCTGCAGCCCCAGAGTTCCTCAGTTCCTTGACGCTACTCTTGTGGCATTTACCTTCCCCGTTTGTGCTTGCTGGCAATCTACTTCTGTAAAGATTTACCACCTTGGAAACCCAAAGGGGGTCGCTTTGAGTTGGAATTGACTCAGTGACAGTGAGTTTGTGTGTGTGTGTGTGTGTGCTTGCTTGCATCTGTGTTTTTGCTACACTTTATATCACTCAAAAGTGATTAAGTTTAAGACACACCCTACACTGGTAAAGTCTCATTAACAGAACAAAGAGAACCCTATTCCCAAAAGTGATTACATCCACAGATATGGGGTCAGGACTCCAACACATATTTTAGGAGGACACAGTTCAATCCATAATAGTGCATTTTGTGAAACAAGTCGCAGAAACTGTCCTAAACTCACTGCTGTCGAGTTGGATCTGACTCATAGTGACTCCTCTTTGGGTTTCTGAGGCAGTATCACTACGGACGTAGATTGGTCAACCTTCCTTCTGAGGAGTGACTGGTGGGTTTGAACCATGAGCCTTCTGGTTAGCAGTCAAAGGCCTTAGGCACTATGCCACCAGAGCTCCTAAAACTGTTCTAGGTATCTTCAAATTCTCAAGATCTCCTGATTCACTAGAATAGGCTCTAGGATATTGTTCTGGTTACCTAGTGCCACTCACAGGAATATACCACAAATGGGAAAGCTTAAACAAACAGTTTATTCTCTTTCAGTTTTGGAGGCTGGAAGTCTGAGTTTAAAGTGCCAGGCTCTAGGGGTTGAGTGAAAGCCCCTTGACCTTGGGCTTCAGCTCTGCCTCTTGCTCCCAGCCCACTGAAGCTAGAGGCATCTCTTCACTCAGGCAGCTACTGGCTGCTGAGACTAACAAGCCCAAGGTCAAAAAATAAAATGGCACAGTTCCGATGTTACCAAACCATGTGGCAGGCCATTAATTCAAGTCCATTGAAAGTCCCAGTGTTGGCAGAGCATGGTAGGCTGCTGAACAACGACACAGCTACATGCAGGGTACAAGTGTGCCATAAGCTAGAGACCATTCCCAAAGCTGTTTTTTATATATGGGAAGCACACCAGATCCCTAAAGCAGCTACTCAGCTGCTTGTGGTAGATCTCACCATGGAGTTGATTGCCAGTCTCATCATGGGGAATAACTACCACTGGGAGTAACTGCCCAGCTACTTAACCAGGCCCAGCCAAGTTGACAGACAAATATAACCACGACAAATACATAGAAACTCAAAATTGTTTCCAGTAACTGTTTAGCAACAATAATAATAAGCTAAGATTTATTTAGTGCCTACCACATTCCAAGTCATGTACTAAGGGCTTTACATGAGCTTTTTAAATCCTCCTAACACACCTACAAGAAGCTCTGGTGGCGCAGTGCCTAAAGCATTTGACTGCTAACCAGAAGGTTGGTTCAAACCCCCCAGCCACTCTGTGGAAGGAAGATGGGACAATCTACTTACGTAAAGATTTACCGCCTCTGAAACACAATGGGGTTCTCTATGAGTCTGGATGGCAGTGGGTTTAGATTTTTTTGAACACACCTATGAGGAAAGTCCTGTTACTGGCCCCTTTTTTACAAACAAGGAAAAGGAGGAGTAGGAAGTTAAGAACCTTACTGAAGGCTATAGAGGTAACTAATGGAGATCTGGGTTTCAAACCCAAGCCATCTCTCTTTAGAGTCCATGCTCATAGTACTATACTACCCTGCCTTTGGTAGTTTTTGAATTCCAGCAGTTTCTATTTCCAGATACTCATCCTATAGCAGATAAGAAGCTTATATCTTATTCAAAAATTTGAGCGAATCTTTTATCTTTCTTCCATAATGCCACATATTCCCTGAAGGCAGCCATCTTTAAGTCTCTTGTGGTTTAGACAGGGCTAAGACTTCTGTGGCAGGCACTTCATTTCTTACCAAACAGCCATTCCTTGTTCATCTTTGTAAAGATCCTGCCTTTATCTTGGTGGCAGTGTACTCTTGAGCACAAGTCATTGGATCATCATTGACCTCGTCTAACCATAGCAATCCCATTCCCCTATGCATGTTTGGTATATGGGCAGGTTTGTAACCTAGTTTTTGATGAGATGGGAAATGTTTGAGAGCTGTTAGACAAGATTTTCTTCTCTGAGTATAGATAGAACACACGAGGAGGAAGCCTTTTGTCCTTTTTTCTTTCCTTTCTACTTTTGATAATGTTGAATGAGAAAGTGGCATATGGGGCTCTGGCAGCTTGTTTCCATGAGATTACAAGTTTAAATAATAATAAAAAAAATACTATTTTGCAGATGGCAAAGTGAAATAATAAAAAAACAAAAACAAAACCAACAAACCCCAAATTTGAGTCTTTATTAACTACCCTGAGCCCTCAACTTAACCCTGGTAGCACATCTGGATCTCTTGTGAAGTCAACAATAAATGCCCTTATAGTTATGCTAACAGTGCTCAAAATGTGAGTAGTGTATGCAAGTCAACAAACTGTTACAGCTCTGTGATGAGATAAGACAGAAATTGAGAATAAGTGTTTAGATAGTTTTATAGCAATTTGACATCACAAAATCCAAGTGTGACCAGTGGACTTGTCTCAGTGATGGATTGAAAAGAAAAAAAATACCACCAATACCAACAACTTATCATTCACCATAGATAATCAAGTTGAGTTTTTTTCTTACTATGGGTTAAGTATTACTAACTTACAGACCACTTAAGAATATAATGTGGTATCCATATGACTGAGGTGCTCTCAAACTTAAACTGATTCATTATCTCAAATTCTGGTAGAGACTTAAACACATCAGGACTTTTTCCTAGAAAGTATCTTAATGCACAACATAAAATGTGTCTCTCTATTTTATCTTGAAATATTTTTTATGACGATGATGAGACACCATTACTCTGAAATTGTCTAAACATGTAATCAAGATGTAATAATTATTATTGAAGATTGGAATGCAACAGTTGGAAACACCAGTTGTAAAAGAGGCCTTGGTGATAGAAATTATGCCAGAGAGCACATGATAGAATTTTGCAAGTCCAATGATATCTTCATCCCCAACCCCTTTTCAAAAACATAAACAGGTGTTATACACATGGACTTTGCCAGATGGAATACACAAGAATCAAACAGACCACATCTCTGGAAAGAGGCGATAGAGAAGCTTAATGTCATCAGTAAAAACTAGTCCAGGAGTTGACTATACAATAGACCATCAACTACTCATATGCAAGTTCAAGCTGAAGCTGAAGATAATTAAAACAAGTCCATGAAAGCCAAAATATGACCTTGATTATATTGCACCTGGATTTAGAGACGATCTAAAGAATATATTTGATGCATTGAACACCAATGATCGAAAACCAGATGAATTGAATTGTGGGATGACATTAAGAACATCATACATGAAAAAAGCAAAAGGTCATTAAAAAGATGAGAAAGGAAAAAAAAGACCAAAACTGATGTCAGAAGAGATTCTGAAACTTGCTCTAAGATGGAGAGTAGTTAAAGCAAATGGAAGAAATGACAAGATAAAAGATCTGAACAGAAGATTTCAAAGAGCAGCTTGAGAAGACAAAAGTCAATTATTATAATGAAATGTGCAAAGACCTGGAGTTAAAAAACCACAAGGGAAAAACATGCTCAGCATTTCTCAAGCTGAAAGAATTGAAGGAAAAAATCAAGCCTTGAGTTGCAATATTGAATGATTCTATGGCAAAATACTGAATGATGTAGGAAACATAAAAGAAGATGAAAGGTTTACACAGAGGCACTGTACCAAAAAGAAGTTGCTGAGTTTATCCATTTCAGGAGGTGGCATTTGATCAAGAACTGATGGTATTGAAGGAA